>NC_143192.1:19460714-19766785 GCF_051530095.1 Phoenix dactylifera | reverse complement strand
TAATATTTTTTTTTTGAATTTTTTTTTGATTTAATTATTTTTTTTTAACTTTTTTTTTAAAAATTTAAATTTCAAATTTCGAATCACAGAATTCAAATTTTGAATTCAAATTTTTGAATTTTTGAAATTTTTTTTTAATTTTTTTTTTAAAAAATTGTTTTTTTACTGTTTACTTTCTTTTTTAGAAAACTTTAATTACGAATTTCAAATTTCAGAATTTAATAACTACGAAATTACTAACTAAAATAATCAAAATAAGAAAAATTAATAAAAATAAAAACTTACTACCGGAGTGCGTTCACTCCGGGCATCCAAAATCCAATTTGATCTTCGTGATCGTTCTTGCTTCTCGATTTGCCTTTCCGGCAACGGCGCCAAAATTTTGTTCGTCCTTTCCTGTCTAACTAAAAATATGCTAAACAGATCGTTGTTAGAACCGACGAACAAAGTTTAAATTTAATTTTTTTTACTCTTACCTTTCCTACTCGAAGAATAGCGGTTGTAAGAGGTCGATCCACAGGGAGGCGATTGGAGCTGCATAAAAATTAGAACGTTCACTCGGATTCAAAATCGATTTTTGAATAATAGAAGAAAAACATTATATCGGAGATGATGATGGATTCTCTAGTCTACCGAAAAATTATTTTTAATTGAAATTAACTAGACGACATGTACTTAGATTCAAAAAGTATTTTTAATAAAAAATAAAGCTCTGGCATAAAATTATAATGGATGAAAACAGTGCTTAGGGAGATTGAAGACTAGAACATCGATTTCATGAAAGAAATTTTAATGTATTAAAGAAAGATTACAGAATTTGAGGAACGAAAATTAAAAACAACATAAATTAAAAACTTTAGCATAAATACAACTCTTTATTAAACTAAATCTAAAAATCCCAAAACAACATGTTTCAAAATAAAACTCCTACTAAAAAAAATTAAAACATTGCTCTCAATTAAACTAAAGAAATAGGAACAACATAATGCCCAAAATCACTAATACACAAATTAAAAACATAACTTCTAAAAAAAAGTAAACAACTAAAACAATAAAAAATACTAAGGAAATGTGATGCTCTGTTTTCAAATCTGAAAACAGAGCATTACTCTTCCCCTCTTTCTTCTCTCACAAACAGAGCACTCTCCTCTCTTGGCTTCCACCCCAACCGATGGCCTCCCTCTTCCCTGGTTCTAGGCCTCCACCAGCAACCGAGCACACCGCTCCCCTCTTTCTCCTTCTCCTCTTATAGCCGCAGGGTCACTTGGATTTTGGGTGGAATCACGGATCATCCGGGATGCTGGGAAGGAGGAGGAAATGGTGGCGGATTGCTCCGGTCGACTTCCCTCTTTGGCCGCGGAAGCGAGATCGCCGGACTCCTGATGCGGAAGGGAGGCGCGGACTTCCTTCTTCGGGCACTGCTGGGATCACGGAGAAGGGGCTGGAATCGCCGGTGATTGCGGAGGATTTGGAGACGGGCGAGCTGGGAGCGAGATCGACGGGAGGAGCCGGCACGGAAGCTTGGATGCGGAGGAGAAGATTACGGAAGAGCTGGGATTTGGGACGGATGCCACGGCTGGAATCACGGAAGAGCTGGGATCTTCTGTGATCGATGGGAGGAAGATGGCAGACGGGCGTGGGATGATGGCATTCACGGCTTGGATCCTGGCTGGAGCTGGGAGATGGGGCTCTCGAATCCCGAAGAGGGGGGGCGTTGTGCGATCTTTGGCCCTCCTGATATGGGAGCTGGGAGACACCAAGTTCAGTCATTAAAAAAAAAAACAAATAGTGTGATGTGAAATTTGGTTTGTAAACGGACGGACTCAGATCGTCACGGATCATTTGTTCTGACTGGAGATCTATTGCAAGTCTTTCATGGGTCACCCAGCACCTCATAGTTATGGTATGGCCAAATTAGATTTGCCCAAAATTATTTCCCAAAAGCACAAAAGAAATGGACCCGATTCGGATCCGAACCTGACTCGGGCCCGACCCGATCTTCAACCGGGTCGGATCTGGGAAGGGATCCTTCTTAAGTCAAATTTGTACTCAATGTGCATTTTATTTCCAATTTATGAAAATCTGTTTCAAACCCACATATAATATTAATCTAGTAAATTTATCATTATCGGTTAGCAATAATACTAATTTAGGTGACATGTAGGTCGCATTTTTGTACTCTCATCAAGTCCCATACTCCTAATAAGATTAGGAGAAGCCCTAAACCCAATATATAAAAGGGTAGCAAGGGAGACATTATGAATGAATTCTCTCCTCTTCCTCTCCACACCTCCCTTTCTCTTTTCTTCTCCCTTTCCACGGTAGCAAGAGGCTTCCCCTCTTCTTCCACGGCAGCAAGGAAGATCAAGTTCATCTTCTTCCAAGTGTTGGAAAGAAAGAAAGAAGAAGAACCTAGGAAGAGATCAATTCGCCCAAGGAAAGAAGGAGTTCTTTCCTCCACGCCCAAGCCCATTCTTCCTCCTTCTCCACGGCAGCAAGGGGGTCCTCTGCATCCTCTTCTTCCATGGCATCAAGGCAAGGAAGATCCACGCGCAAAGTTTCCTCCTTTCTCTTCCTCCGTTGCGAGTAAGATCAAAGAAGAAAGGGTTCTTCTTCAAGGAAGTATGTTGCAGATTTCTTCCAATCTATTTGATAGTCATGAGAGGTCTTTGCAAGGAGCTAGCACTCCGGTAAGACCCTATCTCAGATGATTAGATCCTCATGTGGATACCTGTAGAGGCCGGACATATGTGCGGCTTAACCAGGAACCTAGAAAGATCATCGGGCTGCGGTGTTCTACACCTGCAGAATTTTTGAAGATGAAATCTTCAAATTTATAACTTTTGATTTTTGTTTCAGTTTTATAAATATTAATCAACCCTCCTCAGATACTAATCTTTCCTTCCTAATGAGTTCAAAGATCTTCTGGATTTGGATCCAGAAAAAATTTTGAATTTTATGATCCGAGGCGCGTTCATACGATGAACGACGTCCCGTTTGAATTCTGCTGCGAACGTCACATCGAACAGGATGTAACTCATCAGTGGTATCAGAGCCATGGTTCTAGGGAGCATGATTAGGACTTAAGGATTGATTACCATGTTTTTAATCTGATTTTTAAAGAATTATGCTTGCTGGATTTTCTGCGTGCTGAAATTTCAGGTTGCTGAAATTTTCAGCATACAGATTTTTATTTGCTTTGATCTTGCAAATTGTTTTAGAATTGCAATTAGATTACAATGTTTGAAATCAAGTAATGCATGATCTAAAATTTAGAGAAAGCATAATAGATTAAAAGTTTCAGATCTGAAAAATATACATGGGATGCATGTGCTAATCATAATGTTCATACTTGTTTAAGGTTATGTTTAAAACAATGTATGCATGAGATGTATGTATTAGTTAAACAAAATTTATTTGCATGAGATGTAAATAAAACCCTTAAACAATAGGATATTTACATAAGATGTAAACTGAAACAATTATGTCATTTACATAAGATGTAATCACATAATGTATGAAAGGGTTTCATAATTACATAGGATGTAAACCTGAACCAATGTGACATTTACATAAGATGTAAATCGAATGACATATGGTATGGAGTAGATGGTTACATTAGATGTAAATCCTAAGAGACCTAAAACCTTCCTAAATCAATCTAGAGTGAACGATACATTGAGCTAGCCATATTTGATTAATTGATCTAATTGGTGTCTAGGCAAGCTCAAAGGTGGTTACTTAATTAAGACCTTACTCTCTGAGTAAGGGGAGCCTCCCACCTATTTACCTGACCAATTGATCGATTACCTCCTATGGAAAGCTCAAAGTTGGAATCACTAAGATCTGATTACCCAATATTAAGTCGATTGGTCTTCCACCGTAGTAGAGTTACTAAGATCTTTCCGGCGTTGATTAGTCTCGGCTGGATACAGTGGGCTAGTTGCATCGGAGGATTGGACCTCTCTATTAACATGAGATGTTGTGGGGTAAAGGTAGGGTTGGGCTCCAATAACTGTTAGGTGAGGATCCAATCACAGCTTTATTTTCGCAGGATATACGGTGGGTTTGACTTAACCAAGGAATGGATCCAATAACTGTTAGGTAAGGTCCTTATGACTTGGAGACCAGGTTAGCTCAATATGCTTATGAAGCATTGTACAAGAGTTGTACACTCATCATCTATGTGTCTCCAATAACTGTTAGGTGAGGTGACATGTAGATTGGTGGAACCGCAGCACCCCACTCGAAACCCTAAGTCGTAGGTTTCCGTATCTTTACCAGGGGAGTGTGAGAGATCCAAGAAATAGTGGAAGAATTTGATCCAATTTTGTTTTAAAAGTCCCTAAAATAAATTAATATCAAATACAAATTTCTAATTAGAATCTTTACCCTCTGCAGATGTCAATGGCTTCCAACCCGATAGTTCAAATTTTACATAATAATAGGTTGACCGGACCAAACTATAAAGATTGGCTCCGCAACTTGAAGATTGTCTTGAGTTGCGAAAAGATAGCTTATATTCTTGACCATGAACTCCCGGTGTTACCAACCCATGCAACCAATGAGTAGCGTGAGACGCATGCAAAATGATTGGATGACGACAATAAGGTTAGGTGCTACATTTTGGCATCCATGTCCAACGAATTGCAATGCCAGCATGAGAGCATGAAGACTGCTAAGGACATACTTGATTGTTAGATGTATGCCCTAGAAGCCAATCTGGCTGACACATTATTAATTCTGGAACATAATTTTGTACTTGACTTTATTATTATTGAATAAATAAAAGGCATCTTTTTATTCATATTGTTTATATGTCTATGAATCGTCCAAGAAATTAATATGATGATGATGCATATTCTCAAGAGTTGAGAATTTGAGCCATGTATCATAAGTGATTAATTTCTAAATGCTCCTGATCGATGGATTATCACGAGGACGGTGATCGATCTGATGAGATCAGTGCACACATTGCTTTCCTTGTGGATGGACGAGACTCGAGTCCACGGTGTGGGGACACTGAAGTAATAGTGCAGGTGCTTGTTAGATGACGCGCTCGCAAAAATATTTTCGCGAAACTAATCTCCCAAGTGCAGGAGAATCGCACAAGTAGTAAATTCTCGGAAGTCCGAGGTCGAATACTCAGGGAACGAAATATATATGAGATTATTTAGTATAATTTCAGATTAATTAATTCAATAAATATATGGATTAAGATGATGTTTTGAAGTTTAGAGAAACTAATTAATAGTTTAAGTTCGATAATAAAGAGATGGTTAGGGATCCGGAATCCCCCTTGACAATAATACATTCAAGATATAAACTCTACGGTTTCTTATTTAAAAGTTCAAATGTAGGATAGATCTAATCATGGAATATATTGTTTGAACATACGAACTCAATTTCTAAGCATTCGTCGTGCCGGTTATGTCTATGACAAATCAAATAATAAAGTAATCCATGCATGAATAGATATAAACCATTAAAGAACTATCTACAACATAGGCAAGCAAGAAACCAAAACATATCAAAAGATCTAAATTGAATAGAACAATAGTTTAGAGTTTACTCCAAGAAAGTAACAAGTCAAGGGTTCTCCCATCACCCTAGACCAAAGGGATTAGCCGGCCATCAACATAAAAAATCTCCCCTATTCCTGTGCCTTTTTTTTTTCTTTTTATTTTCGGAAATAGGGCCTCCCCTGTTTCTCTCCTCCTCTGTTTTTTTCTTTGTTTTCAAATGAGAGCCCTCCTATATCTCCTAATGGGTCACCTGATCACACGGGATGCTCCTCTCCTGCTGGCTTCCGAGTATCCTGGACGTTGAGGAGTAGATCTGGGAACGGAAGATGCTTCGCGGACGACTGGGCTTGAGCACGAATCCGGAAGACGAGCGGATGGATCGGAAGGAAGCACGGACGCGGGTGATGCCTCGCTGGATGCTGGAACGTTCGCTGGAAGGCTGGGATCTGTTGGAATGCATGGGAGATGAACCGTGGACGGCTGCAACACTTCACAGGATGCTGGGATCACGGTGTAAATGCGCGGATGAAGCGGATGCGGAAGACTGGGAGACTGCGGATTATGTGGCCCGATAGAAGGGGATCAGGATCTCTTCCACACGGGCGGATCGCTGATGTGGCTAGAACTTGCACTTGTGGAAGAAGCTGGGATGCTTGAAGAATCGGATGCGGACGAGATGCTTCATGGGATGTTGATGCTGAAATCACGGGGTGAAGTCAGGGTGACGGCTGGGAGGAAGCTTGAACGCAGATGGATGAGGCTTGGGTGCTGCTGGGAGGATCCAATGCTGAGAGCTGGACGATTGCACGCGGGAGAAGCGGACTCGGACAGACGTGGCATGCTGGGAGGGTGCACGGACACTGGATGAGGGGTCACACGTTGGGCTGCTCGGGAGAAGCAGACGCGGAGAATGCTTCGCGATTCTTCCATGCGGGCGGATGGGCTGCACGCGGCTTAGATGCTTGGGCTCATAGAAGACCGAAGCTGCGATGAAGTGGACAGCTGAACTTGACCTCCTTCTAGTGTGCAACTGGGGTTGACACAAGCGGTTGGCTGATCACCTGTAGTGATGCATATTTTTGGACCCAATGTGCATTTTAGCTTTGATTTCAGATCACCTGCACCCCACAAAAATATAATATTAATACAACACTTCTATCATTATTTGTTAGCAATAATACTAATTTAAGTGATGTATAGATTGCACTTTTGTGCTCTCATCACACCCCCCAACTAGCTTATTGCTAGTCTCTAGCAATTAATGAGCAAATAATAAAATGAGAGTGCAAAAGGTGTTGGTTGATCCTTTGATGTTTTATTAGAACTAATTGCATAAAATTAAGATAAGCACTCACTTTCGTAGGAATCACGATTGCACTTAGCACGTGCAACAAGCCGTTAAACCCCTAGGTTACCCTAGTGGACGAGTGTTGTCTCGTGAGGGTTTTCAGGGATGTTACCTACAAACATCATGAATTATATGACCTGAGATTCTAATAAACATATGAAATAAATCTTAAGTTAATACACATGTAATTAATTGATATATATTTTCAAGCATGGCAACTGTCAAAGCAAGGAAATATAAAAGTGTAGTGTGCATCAAATCGCATGACTTTCTCAGAGTACTAATACCTCTACCACAATAGGGCACCGCCTGAGTTTTAGGTGCACTACTCAAGTTCACAAGTGTTTTCTACAATTTGTTAGAACCTGATCCATCAAATTTTCAGAATATCACATGTTGTCTAAATTTGTCAAAAATGGTTCGCATGTAAAGAAAGAGCTATCAATCCCAACTAAACAACCCAGGTACACGGAGGTCCAATACAATGGAGTCAAACCAGCCATTACCACATGTCACTAGGTTCAGCCTAACCAACTCATTCATGCTTATTTTTATTTCATTTTTTTTTTGTCAATACACATGACAACTATAGCTAGCCAACCCCATTAGGCTCTAGTAAGGTCCATGTAGCAAGCTTTCAGTCAATGACCCCCGATCCAGTTGGCTCAAGACATTAGGTGAAACATCCCTCGGACTTAATTACTCGAACCAGACTACGCCATGAGGCCAGACTTGTCGTCATAAGTATTTTTTTTTTTGAATAATAATTATGCAAGAAAAGAGATGGTAGACTGAACATATAAATATTTTTATTATATATGTGACTGCATCGTGACTATAAGTCAACCAAGGTCGGATCATAAGGCACCTAAGTAATCTAACTGGGATATTCAACCTCTATCTTTATGTGAAAACCAAATCATGAACCTTATGGTACGAATAAGGATACTCATACTTCTTTTACGGATAAGGCTAACAAAAATGCAGTTAACAAATATGAACTCCTGAGGGCTTCCTATTGTCATTAAGTACACGTGTGGGGATCCAATAATAGGTCTCTGATCAGTCATAGTATGCATGTGTTCCTTACCTTAATAGTTGCACAAACTCAATATGAAAATATATGTGCATTTGCTCAGAAAAGAAAGTAATAGAATAAATCAAATGCAAAAACAAGTTTTTTTTTTTTTTGTGCAAAATATTTTCCTCCCTCCAACTTAAACATTGCATTGTCCTCAATGTAAAAGATGCAAGAAAACTATATATGAGAGACAATAGAGAAAATAATATTGGAGAGAAGAAGAATACCTTGAGCTGTTGATTTTCAGAAAAGAAGACCTACAAAATAAGAAGAAAACTAGAAATAAAAGAAAAAAAATTAATTCTAACTAATATACACATACCTTGGCCGTCATGCTCAGTCATAAGAAGACTCCTCCAAGGAAAAAGAGTCCTCTTCATCTGCAAAATTCTCAAGAAAAGGTTTTAATCTGTGTCCATTTACCTTAAAAATTATGCCATCCTGTGGATTCTCAATTTCAACTGCCCCGTGTGGAAAAATAGTTTTTACAATGAAAGGACCTGTCCATCTTGATCGTAACTTTCCAGAAAATAGATGTAAGCGAGAGTTATAAGAAAGAACTTTTTGTGCAGGTTCAAAAGATTTTCTTAGAATTGATTTATCATGCCTAATTTTCATTCGTTCTTTACAAAGTCTAGCATTGTCATATGCATCCCGACGAATTTCATTCAACTCACTTAGTTGTAATGTTCTAGCTAAACCAGCATCTGACAATTCAAAGTTTAATTTTCTAATGGCCCAATATGATTTATGCTCTATTTCAACAGGTAGATGACATGCTTTTCCATAGACTAGCCGATACGGGGACATACCAAGAATAGTTTTATAAGCAGTACGGTAAGCCCACAATGCGTTAGAAAGTTTTAAAGACCAGTTTTTGCGTGATGGATTCACCGTTTTCTCTAAAATTAGTTTAATCTCCCGATTGGCTAACTCTACTTGGCCACTAGTCTGCGGGTGATACCGTACTTTCGTAATAGGATCTCAAAAGGCTTATTATAGAAATGTTTTCTCCCATCACTAATTATGACCTTGGGCATCCCAAACCTAGAAAATATATTTTCTTTAAGAAATTTTAAAACTGGTTTGTGGTCATTTATTCGACAAGGCACAGCTTCTACCCATTTGGACACATACTCAACACCAACTAAAATGTACTCATATCCAAAAGACGGTGGGAATGGGCCCATGAAATCGATGCCCCACATGTCAAAAATTTCAATAACAGTAATGGGCTGAAGAGGCATCATTTGCCTACGAGTTAGACTTCCAACACGTTGACATGGGTCACATGTCCTACAGAACTCATGGGCATCTTTAAATAGTGTAGGCCAATAAAAACCACATTGTAACACCTTAGCTGCCGTTTTCTTAGATGCAAAGTGTCCTCCGCAAGCACTGGCATGACAAAAAGAGAGTACACTTCGCATCTCATGATCCGGTATGCATCGTCTAAAGATTTGATCATTACAATACTTGAACAAATAGGGGGCATCATAATAATAACTCCTTACTTCACGCAAGAAATTTTTCTTATCATTCGATCTCCAATGCTCCGGCATCCGGTTCGTGATAAGAAAGTTTACAATATCAGCATACCATGGCATAGTAGAAAGTGCAAACAGCTGCTCTTCGGGGAATGAGTCCTTGATGGAAAACTGTGGCACCGAATCATTAAAAACTAGCCGTGATAAATGGTCAGCAACCACATTCTCTACTCCCTTTTTATCTTTGATAGTGATGTCAAATTCTTGGAGTAGAAGTATCCATCGTATTAAGCGTGGTTTGGCTTCTTTCTTATCCAGTAAATATTTTAGCGATGCATGGTCCGTAAAGATAACAATAGGAGCACCAAGGATATAAGAGCGAAATTTGTCTAATGCAAATACTACTGCAAGCAATTCCTTCTCGGTGGTGGTGTAATTCATTTGAGCATCGTTCAAGGTTTTGCTTGCATAGTAAATGACATATGGCTTATTATCTTTGCGTTGTCCTAGGACAGATCCTATCGCATAGTCGCTAGCATCGCACATGATCTCAAAAGGTAATGACCAATCAGGTGGTCGCACGATGGGTGCAGTGCTAAGCGTAGACTTCAACTTTTCAAATGCCTCTTGATAGGTTTCAGTCCAATTGAATGGCGTATCAAGGGCTAGGAGGTTACATAATGGTCGAGCTATGACACTAAAGTCCTTGATGAACCTCCTATAAAATCCTGTGTGACCCAAAAATGATCTAACATCTCTAACTGTCTTGGGTGCAGGTAGCTTGGCGATTAAATCAATCTTAGCTCTATCAACTTCCATGCCCTTCGATGAAACAATATGTCCTATGACAATTCCCTTTGGCACCATGAAGTGGCTTTTCTCCCAATTCAGTATCAGATTCTTTTTCATGCATCGAGCTAAGACTGCTTGTAAATGTGACAGGCAATCATCAAAAGAGTCGCCAAAAATAGAGAAATCATCCATAAACACTTCTAAAAACTTCTCGTTCATGTCTTCAAAAATACTGAGCATGTATCTTTGGAATGTTGCAGGTGCATTACACAACCCGAATGGCATCCGAATTATCTAAAAACAGGTGGGACCACATCATCAGCAGTACCTTCAGAACACCAATCTATCAAACCATTGTCGGCCGATTCAGTAAATGTTTCTTTTAACAGATATTCTTCCGCAATGGTTTCAACCCATTCAACTTCCTTACTTTCTTCATGATCACTGGGTTGTTTGCCTATACTAAAGACGTTCAGTTCCAAGGTCATATTGCCAAAAGAAAGCTTCATGACACCATTCCTACAATTGATCAATGCATTAGAAGTTGCAAGGAATGGACGTCCTAAGATGACCGGAATCTGAGATGGTGAATTGGAAGCCGGATGTGTGTCCAATACAATAAAGTCAACAGGAAAATAGAACTTGTCTACTTGGACCAACACATCTTCGATAATTCCTCTAGGGACCTTCACTGATCTGTCAGCTAATTGTAAGGTGACAGTTGTTGGCTTCAACTCACCCAAACCGAGTTGCTCATATACTGTATATGGCAACAAGTTCACACTAGCTCCCAAATCTAGCAATGCTTGCTCAATCCTAAAATTACCAATGATGCACGAGATAGTTGGGCAACCGGGATCCTTGTATTTAGGGAGAAGGTTATACTGTAAAATCGCACTCACATTTTCAGCCAGAAATGCCTTCTTCTTGACATTTAATCGACGTTTGACAGTGCACAAATCCTTCAAAAATTTTGCATATGAAGGCACTTGTTTAATTGCATCAAGAAGAGGTACATTGATTTTTACTTGCTTAAAAAGCTCAAGAATTTCAGAGTTTGGTTCAAGCTTTTGCAAGGTTTTTAATCTTTGTGGAAATGGTGCAGAAAAAGGACATTTATTTTTTTCAGTAGATGTTGGTGCTTCAGTTTCTTCGTTGTCCTTTTCTTTTGTCTTGGGAGGATCAGAATCAGGTATGACTTGTGTTTGTTCTGAGACTGTTCGATCAATAACCTTTCCACTTCGCAAAGTTATTATACTCTTCGCTTGTTTTTTATGCGAAGTTAAAGATGATGCATTGTTACCGCCATAGACTTGAGGGTTAGGTTGTGGTTGAGCTGGTAGCTTACCCTTCTCTTGAGCATTTAAAGCAGTGGTCAGCGTTGTCAGTTGATTTCTTAATTCATCATTGATTTTAGCTTGACCTTGCATGAAAGATTGCAAAGTTTCTTCGAGACTGGGTTTTTGAGGAGGTGTGGGTGCATAATTAGGTTGCGGAGGTGGAGGAGTTGGGTTATATACTTGTTGAGGTTGGTCATTCCTCTACCTGAAATTTGGATGGTTCTTCCAACCAGGGTTGTAAGTCCCCGAAAAAGGATTATTAAAAAATTTTTGATAGGTATTCATAACATTGGCCTGATCGTGCAAGACTTCCTTGAATGCGGATATTGTGGGGCAATCAGTGGTGAGATGACCAGGCATCTCACAAATCCTACAACACTCGTTGTTATGTTCTATGGTCTTGACGGGTTCAATCCTTCTAAGTTCAATTTCCTCTACCTTCCTAGTAAGGGCTGCCATTTTAGCCTGAATATCATCCTGAGTACTAAGGTTGTAAAGGCCCCCATGTCCAATGTTAGTAGGCTTAGGCAAAGGTTTATTCACTCTATCCCCTGTATCCCATAATTGTGCAGTCTCTGCAAGAGAGTCTAAATAGTCCCATGCCTCATCGGGTTGCTTTTCCAGAAATAGACCATTGCACATAGTTTCTATAAATTGTTTTAACTGTGGAGACAACCCTTCGTAAAAGAAACTGTTACGGGGGAACTTAGCCACCATGCCCCACGTGACCGGCACGCGCGCCCGGGAAGACTACGGCTGCCCCTTGATCCAGCAATCCGACCTCGGGTCGGATATCTTCGGCTCCGCAGCCCGACCCCGAGTCGGCTGCCCCTTGATCCAGCAATCCGACCTTGGGTCGGATATCTCCGGCTCCGCAGCCCGACCCCGAGTCGGCTGCCCCTTGATCCAGCAATCCGACCTTGGGTCGGATATCTTCGGCTCCGCAGCCCGACCCCGAGTCGGCTGCCCCTTGATCCAGCAATCCGACCTCGGGTCGGATATCTTCGGCTCCGCAGCCCGACCCCGAGTCGGCTGCCCCTTGATCCAGCAATCCGACCCCGAGTCGGCAATCTCTGACAACAACAGACTGTTCCCCTGAGGCACGCCGCGGCCCCCTGCTCCACTACTCCCTGCAACGGCCGTATCCGACGCTGTTTCACGATCCCCTGTAACAGCCGTACAAAGCGGAACTCCACTACGCCCTGCCATAGCCGTACCCAGCGCTGCCCCACGACGCCCTGTAACGGCCATGTCAGTGGCAACCCCATCGCGCCACACGATGACCAATCCCCAAAAGAACCCCCCAGCCTGGTATATATGCGGCTGGGGGGGAAGGGGGAGGGTATGCAAGATTTTTCAGAGTATCATCTTACCTGCTACCTCTCCTTCTCCTTCGATCTTCCCTAACTTGATCGTCGGAGGGCCCCCACTACCCCGGTGGTGGTGCAAGGCTTGCTTGCAGGTTTCCCGGCGGAAGGTGGAGCGCAACCGAAGCAATTCCAAGGGAACCCCGTTCGCACCGCTGTGCCAATCGTTCTCGGTTTGAACCCCCAGCAACAGTTGGCGCTAGAAGGAGGGCCTGGATCTCAGAGCGATCGTAATGGCACGGCGAGGTGGTCGTGGAGCTTCCAATGCTTCCGGTCGCGGGGCCTCTCACGCCTCTGGCCGGAAGGCCGCTGCATCTCCAACACACTCTCAGCAACACTCCACCTCCCCACCGCCCGTTCAGACGGTCGAAGCCGCCCAGTTCGACCAACTAACCCAGCAGGTTCGCACCCTCGCGGAGGCGGTGCAGAATCTGCAGGGTGCGATTTTTCGGGCGCCGCAGCGGGCTCAGGAGCCGCCGCGGCCTGAGCATTCGCCTGTCCTCCTCAACCCGCGCTCCTTCCTCTCCCATGGGGATGAGCGCCGGTGCGAGGAGGATTCTCGAGCACGCTCCATTCTGCCGGGACCCTCCCACCGGAGCCGCGCGGGGTCCGAGAGGCGGGCCCGGGCGCGTTCCCAGACCCCCTAATCCTCGAGGAACCCGCGCTCCAGTCGGTCCCCCTCTCGCCGCTCCTTGTCTCCCACCCACCGGTCGCGCTCCCTAGACCGGCGGGTGGACGATCTCCACCGACAACTCCAGGTCCTGAAGGGCCATTCCAAAGATCCCTTCGCCGACTTAGAGATCTCCTCCCAGCCGGCGCTTGCCTCGAGGATCCTGCGGACCCCGAATCCGCCGGGGTTCAAAATGACGGCGATAGAGCCCTATGACGGGGCGGCGGACCCGCGGGATCACGTCGAGAGTTTCAGGACCCTTATGCTCCTCCACGGAGCATCAGATCCCCTTCTCTGCAAGGCTTTTCCGGCAACCCTCCGTGGCCCGGCGAGGGCATAGTTCGCCGGGCTGGAGGCTGACTCAATCCGGTCCTTCGACCAGTTCACTCGCCTCTTCGTCACTCATTTCGCCGTCAGTAGCCGGCGGCGACTGGTCTCCGACTCCCTCTTTGATGTCCGGCAAAACGAGGGAGAAAGCCTGCGGGATTATCTTACCCGCTTCAACAGGGCTACGCTGGAGGTCCGAAGCCTGAGTCAGGAGGTAGCTCTTTCAGCCCTGAAGCGTGGCTTCCGGAAGGGCAGACTCACCTTCTCCCTGGACAAACGCCTGCCGCGGAGCTTCCCAGAGCTGTTGTCCCGGGCGAACCAGTATGCGGACGCCGAGGAGGCGGCCGCCCACCGGAGCAAGGAGGCCGCCGAGATCCCTCCAAAGCTTGGGAAGAAAAGGCGGAAAGAGGCACGCCAGAGGAGGAGCCCGACGCCCCAGCGTCGGCGCAGAAGCCCGTCGCCGGCGAAGAACCACGGCGCCCCACGCCCTCGTTCTCTGCCCCGACGTTTCAACCGGTACACCCCTCTCCTGACTCCCCGGGCTAAGATCCTTATGGAGATCAAGGGGCGGGAGAACCTCCCGGCCCCGAGACAGATGCGGAAGATCCCTGGGAAGAGGCCCTCCCGGGCGTACTGTGAGTACCACCGAGATCACGGCCACGACACGGAAGACTGCTTCCAGCTTCGGGACGAGATCGAGGCTCTCATCCGCCGGGGGCGTCTCGGTCGATATGTGAGCGACCGACGTCCCCCCGCAGACCCGCGTCCGGCCGACCCGGCTCCTCCGGGGCCTCGGGAGCAGAATCGACCCGTTGCGGGCGTGATCCACACTATCACTGGGGGCTACCCCGACCCGTGAGGAACGCAGGGGGCTCGACGGAGGCGTCGGGGGCGGCCGTCGCAAAGAGGCAGAGGGTCGGCAACGTAATCACTTTTTGTGATGAGGATGTAAAGGGGGTTCAGACCCCCCACGATGACGCCATGGTAATCTCCCTCACCATGGCAAACTATGATGTAAGGCGTGTTCTTGTGGATAGTGGAAGCTCAGCTGATATCTTGTTTTACGAGGCCTTCCAAAAGCTGGGCTTGTCCAGACAATTGTTGCACAAAATGTCCACCCCCCTCGTAGGATTCACCGGTGACGCTGTCCCGGTGGAAGGTGTCGTTGAGCTGCCTGTGACTGCGGGCGTCGCACCCGCAGAAGCCACGGTGCGACTCGGGTTCTTGGTCGTCCGTGTTCCCTCGGCTTACAACGCTATCCTCGGACGACCCGGGCTGAACGCCCTTCGTGCGGTGGTCTCCACGTACCACTTGCTCATGCGGTTCCCCACGACGGTCGGGATCGGGGAGGTCCGAGGTGACCAACCGACCGCACGGCAATGTTTCTTAGCGACCCTCAAAGGGAAGAAGCCCGCAGAAGCCCTAAGCGTCGAGTCCCTTGATGCCAGAGACGAGGTGGCCTTGCGGCAGGGGAGCCGGCCGAGGGTGTGGTCGAAGTTCCCCTCGAGGAAGGCCGCCGGGACCGGGCGGTCCGGGTCGGCGCCAATCTCGACCCGGGAGCTCGGGCCCGGTTGGTGGAATTCCTCCGAGCCAATGCCGATGTATTTGCCTGGTCGGCGGCCGATGTACCTGGGATCGACCCGGAGGTCATCTCTCACGCCCTCAACGTCGACCCGACCCACCGGCCAGTGAAGCAGAAGAAGAGACACTGTACCCCGGATCGGATCCGGGTGATCGACCAGGAGGTAGACAAACTCTTGGAGGCAGGATTCATAAGGAAGGTGAGTTACCCCGAGTGGCTGGCAAATGTCGTACTTGTCCGGAAGGCGAGCGGGAAGTGGAGGATGTGCGTCGACTATACCGACCTGAACAAGGCGTGCCCCAAGGATAGCTTTCCGCTTCCGCGGATAGACCAACTGGTCGACGCGACTTTCGGACATCAGCTGCTGTCTTTCATGGACGCCTTCTCCGGTTACAACCAGATAATGATGGCCCCACAGGACGAGGAGAAAACTGCCTTTATAACAGACCGGGGGCTGTACTGCTACAAGGTAATGCCCTTCGGTCTGAAGAATGCTGGCGCCACTTACCAGCGCCTCGTCAACAAAATCTTCAAAGAGCAAATCGGCCGGAATATGGAGGTGTACGTGGACGATATGCTGGTGAAGAGCCGCCAGGCAGACCAGCACATCGTGGATCTGGAGGAGACTTTCACCACCTTGCGGAAGTTTCGCATGAAGCTGAACCCAGCGAAGTGCGCCTTTGGCGCTTCGGCCGGGAGGTTCCTCGGTTTCATTGTCAACCAGCGGGGTATCGAAGCCAACCCAGACAAAATCAAGGCCATCCAAGGTATGTCCCCTCCGACCAAAGTGAAGGAGGTTCAGGAGCTCGCTGGAAGGGTCGCCGCGCTCGGACGATTTGTGGCAAAATCGGCCGAACGCTGCCAACCATTCTTCAAGGTGTTAAAACGCCCGAAAGACTTCCTCTGGACGGCCGAATGTCAAGCAGCATTCGACCAGCTCAAGGAATACCTGGCGTCTCCTCCCCTGCTGTCCAAGCCGCAAGAAGGGGAGATGCTCTACCTCTATCTGGCGGTCTCCCCAACCGCGGTCAGTGCGGTGCTGGTTCGGGAAGAGGCAAAGCTCCAGAAGCCCGTGTACTACATCAGCCGGGTCCTACGGGATGCCAAGGCGCGGTATACGAAGGCTGAAAAGATCGCCTTCGCGCTGCTGACCGCGACCAGGAGGCTCCGCCCCTATTTCCAGGCCCATTCTGTCACCCTCTTAACTGATCAACCACTACGACAGATCCTCAGCAACCCCGAGAATGCGGGACGGCTGGTGAAGTGGGCAATAGAACTCGGTGAGTTCGACATCCGCTACCAGCCTCAGCCCGCCATCAAGGCCCAGGTGCTCGCGGACTTCCTCGCTGAGTGCACGGTGCAGGTGGCGGAACCTAGACCGCCGGAAATGCCCAGCCTCGACCTCCCGACCTGGACGCTTCACATCGATGGTCGTCGAACCCCGAGGGTGGAGGGGCCGGGCTGGTACTTACCAGTCCTGATGGAGTGATAGCCGAGTATGCCTTGAGGTTTGGATTTCCAGTGACCAACAATGAGGCGGAGTACGAGGCCCTAGTCGCGGGACTCAAACTCGCCGGGGAGCTCGGCATCCGGCGTTTGAAGGTCTTCACCGACTCCCAGCTGGTGGTCGGGCAGGTCCGTGGGGAGTTCGAGGCCCGGAGCCCGACCATGCAGAACTACGTCCGGAAGGTGCAAGCACTCATTCCCGACCTCGGCAGTGTCGACTTCCAGCAGGTCCCCAGAAGCGAAAATGCCAGGGCCGACAGGTTGTCCCGCTTGGTGGGCGCAGAGGCGCGCAACCTATCGAGGGCAATCTACCTGGAGACCCTGGATGCCCCGAGCATCGGCGAGGCTGGGGCGGTGATGGCGATTGACCCGGAGCCGTCTTGGATGGACCCGCTCGTCGCCTACCTCGCCGAAGGGATCCTCCCTGAAGACGAAGATCAAGCTCGGCAACTTGTCAGGAAGTCCGCCCACTACGTACTCTATGAAGGGAGGCTGTATCGGACCTCGTTCACCGCCCCCCTCTTAAGGTGCCTCCGCCCCTTGGAGGCGGCCTACGTCCTCGGCGAAGTCCACGAGGGCGTCTGCGGATCGCACTCGGGGGCTAGGTCCTTGGCGCACAAGATCATGAGGCAAGGCTATTATTGGCCTACCTTGTTGGAGGACTCAAAGGATCACGTACGGAAATGCGACGCCTGCCAGCGCCACGCCAACGTCCAGAGAGTCCCTTCTGTCCCCTTGGCACCAATCACCGCACCCTGGCCCTTCTCACAGTGGGGAATGGATATCCTCGGACCGTTCCCCGTCGCTTCCGCCCAGCGGAAATTCTTGATTGTTGCAATCGACTACTTCACCAAGTGGGTGGAGGCGGAGCCGCTAGCCGCTATCATGGAGGCGCAAGTCCGGAAGTTCGTAAAGAAAAACATCATTGTCCGATTTGGGGTACCCCAGGTCCTCATCTCGGATAATGGTCGACAGTTCGACAACAAGCATTTTCGTGACTTCTGCGAGGAGTTCGGGATCGAGCATCGGTTCACATCTGTGTCGCATCCCCAAACCAACGGTGAGGCCGAAGTGACAAATCGGACAATCCTCCAAGGAATTAAGGCGCGAATCGGTCGGACGAGGCAAGCTTGGGTCGAAGAACTCGAGAACGTCCTTTGGGCGTATCGGACCACGCATCGGACCCCTACCGGGGAGACGCCTTTCGGCCTAACCTATGGCACGGAACCGGTCGTCCCCGTGGAGCTCGGACTCCCCTCGCCCCGGGTGGCCGCGCACCGACCCGAGGCCAATCCGGAGCAGCTCCGAGGGAACCTGGACCTCTTGGAAGAAGCGAGGGAAATGGCGCAGGTCCGGATGGCGATGTATCAGCGGAGGGTGGCCCGGTATTATAACTCCAAGGTCCGACCAAAACTTTTCAGAATCGGAGATCTGGTGCTAAGGCGGGCCAAAGCATCTCAGCTCGCAGAAGGTGGGAAGCTGGCGCCAAATTGGAAAGGCCCGTATAGGGTTCGCTGGGTAAACCGACCTGGCTCCTACCAGTTGGAGGCACTAGATGGTCGAGAAATTCCAAGGAGCTGGAATTCCGCTAACCTGCGGGTATATTACCAGTAGAAAGACAAAGCCAGAAAGACAGCTCAAAAAATATATAGTTCTTTTCATTTCAATAATTCCTGGTTACAATGGCGTGTTCGTGTGATTACAAAGAATTCCCAGAGGGGGATTGGGGAGTAAAGAAACTAAGGAAGAGGTGGGGACTCTGTGGCGCTGAAGATCTGGGATCCCGAACCCTCCGCCCGAAGCAGCTGCAATCCCACTGGCCGTGGGTGCTTCCCCCCGGAGGCGCCATCGACGCCTCACGCAAAAGACGAAGAGCCGGCGTGGACGAAGAAGAAGTTCACACTGCTTCTAGAGGAACGCCACCTCCAAGGGATATTCCGGTCCTCCCCAGAAGAAGGGGAGGAAAGGAATATAAGGGAGAAGAGCGCGAGGAGGTGTGATCCCGGATGAAACGCCTAGAGCGGAGTTCCACCGGGGAGAATCCTCCCGTTGATCCCAGATGAAACGGCTAGTTGGTGGAAGTCGTGAGGGGCGCGCCTCCCGTTCCTCCGGCTGAGATTTCCCAGCCACGCGCCGGAGAGGAGGTCCACGATCCATGGCAACCTGAACAGCTCCGGTTTGGCAGGATCCACCGCACCTGCGCTTATATTTATAGCCAAACTGTGGCCCCCCGGTCGTTCCGATGCGGGTGGCTCCAATAAATGCGGGCACATCGAATCCGGAGCCGTTCCGGCTCTCGAGGTTTATCCCCCCACGATCTCCTAGGCATCATTCTCCTTAATTGCATTCTTTGTGCAGGACACTCCGGACGGCGTGTATCCCGCGGCCCACGTATCTCCGCACGCGCCCAGGCCGCATCCGCCTCGAAGAACGCGCGTATCGCGGCCGCTTAACTGGCACTCCTCGCAAGCAGCAACTGGCCGGTCCGATTTCTCAGGTAACGACTCAATTAGCATTTAATGGCCTTCTAGTGTTCCCCAGGCGACGCTTCGAGAGGGGGAGAAACACGATCGCAGCTGGCCACGGAGAAACCCCGTCGAGCGGCAAGTGACAGGCGCGTGGCCAACGAGCGGAATTCCCCGAGGCTCGGCCCTCGGATGCCAGGCTAACCCGATGATCATCCCGGGAGCAGACTAGCCTGAAGCCCCGACCGGTCGCCTCGGCTTGCGCCAGCCTTGGCCGACCAACGAGCGGAATTCCCTGAGGCTCGGCCGTCGGATGCCAGGCTAACCTGATGATCATCCCGGGAGCAGACTAGCCTGAAGCCCCGACCGGTCGCCTCGGCTTGCGCCAGCCTTGGCCGACCAACGAGCGGAATTCCCCGAGGCTCGGCCCTCGGATGCCAGGCTAACCCGATGATCATCCCGGGAGCAGACTAGCCTGAAGCCCCGACCGGTCGCCTCGGCTTGCGCCAGCCTTGGCCGACCAACGAGCGGAATTCCCCGAGGCTCGGCCCTCGGATGCCAGGCTAACCCGATGATCATCCCGGGAGCAGACTAGCCTGAAGCCCCGACCGGTCGCCTCGGCTTTCGCCAGCCTTGGCCGACCAACGAGCGGAATTCTCCGAGGCTCGGCCCTCGGATGCCAGGCTAACCCGATGATCATCCCGGGAGCAGACTAGCCTGAAGCCCCGACCGGTCGCCTCGGCTTGCGCCAGCCTTGGCCGACCAACGAGCGGAATTCCCCAAGGCTCGGCCCTCGGATGCCAGGCTAACCCGATGATCATCCCGGGAGCAGACTAGCCTGAAGCCCCGACCGGTCGCCTCGGCTTGCGCCAGCCTTGGCCGACCAACGAGCGGAATTCTCCGAGGCTCGGCCCTCGGATGCCAGGCTAACCCGATGATCATCCCGGGAGCAGACTAGCCTGAAGCCCCGACCGGTCGCCTCGGCTTGCACCAGCCTTGGCCGACCAACGAGCGGAATTCCCCGAGGCTCGGCCCTCGGATGCCAGGCTAACCCGATGATCATCCCGGGAGCAGACTAGCCTGAAGCCCCGACCGGTCGCCTCGGCTTGCGCCAGCCTTGGCCGACCAACGAGCGGAATTCTCCGAGGCTCGGCCCTCGGATGCCAGGCTAACCCGATGATCATCCCGGGAGCAGACTAGCCTGAAGCCCCGACCGGTCGCCTCGGCTTGCGCCAGCCTTGGCCGACCAGCGGAAGAATTTCCTGAGGCCCAACCCTCGGATGCCTGGCCTAGCGCCGGAAGAATTTCCTGAGGCCTAACCCTCGGATGCCTGGCCTGGCGCCGGAAGAATTTTCTGAGGCCTAACCCTCGGATGCCTGGCCTAGCGCCGGAAGAATTTCCTGAGGCCTAACCCTCGGATGCCTGGCCTAGCGCCGGAAGAATTTTCTGAGGCCTAACCCTCGGATGCCTGGCCTAGCGCCGGAAGAACTTCAAGAGTCAGGAGTCGGCGAGACGCTACCAAGGGTTAAGAAGAGGAAGGACGAAAGTGAAATGAGGAAACACTCTGTTTGCATTAACTTTCATTGCATCAGGGCCGAGACCCATACAACATGGCAAAACGCCAACATACAAAGAAAAGAATAAAGAAAAGTACAGAGAGTCAGTTTGGAGGAACCCCTGAGTCGGGAACGGCGAGCACGTCCACGAAGGATGGGGAGACGGTTGGATAATCGGCAGGCAATGGCATCGGAGGGGAGTCGAGGAGGGAGACCCCACTCAGGTCAATTTCGAGGTATTTAGAGGACACCCTTGCCAGGCCTTCATCGAAGCCTAAGGCAAAGGAGTCGGACCCCGCGTCCGACATGTCACGGATGAACTCGGCGGACTGACGATAGGCCTGTACCGCCTGACGCCCGATCTCCGCGCTCTTCTCGGCCAGCACAGCCTCCGCTCGCTCCGTAATCTGAGCTTTCGCTTCCATGACCTTCGCCACAATCCGGTCGTCCGCCTCGGAGGAGACCCTCAGCAGATCGGCCCGAGCCTCCATGTGCCTCGCCTCGGCAGCGACGCGAGCAGCCTCAGCCTCCTCCAGGCGCGAATGAAGCTCCTGGTTGCTCGCACGAGTCCCCTCCAAGGCCGACTCCAATTCGGCCAGCTTGGCTTCAAGAGATCGGATTCGGTTGCGGGCGTTGTCGGCCGACTGCTGGGCCTTCTCCCACCTCTCCCGGAAGTCGGCAGCCTTCCGGGACTGCTTTTCGGCCCGCTCCTCCGCCTTCCTGATCTCGCTTTCGAGACCCGAGGCAACCTTGAGTTGCTTCTGAGCATCCAACAGTTGCCTCTCGAGGACGGCGAAGCCGAGTGCCCGCTCTTCGGCCACCTGGAGCCTCGTTTCGAGGTCCCTGGTCGTCCTCCCCGCCGCAGCCTGGCCTCCCTCCTCTACAGCTTTCAGTCGGCGCTCGGTCCTCGCCAGAAGCCTCGCCTATTCCTCGTGGCTCTCCTCCAGGCGGATCATGTACTGGACGAGCTAAGAGATAGGAAAAATGAGAGCGTCAGACGGGGATCAACAGAGCCTATAAACGACGAAAGCGACCAAAAGAACACTCACCGACATGAGACAGACGCAGCTGGCAGCTCCGACTTCAGGGATGCTCATCTGCCGGACCTGCCTACGGTCCCTCTCCAGCAGCACCGTCTCGACGAGGTTTCGGGCGCCGGCGAAAGTGAAGGCCGACCCCGACTTCGCCCCGGAGCCGGACGGTGGTTCTGCGGCCTTACCCTTACCCATCGCTTGGGAGAGAGTCATGCCAACCGTGTGCGGGGCAGGGGCCGCGCCAGAGATCGACAGGGTCCCGCTCGGCCGGGGCCTCGGCGCGCCCCCCCTTCTCGTATCATCCGAAGCCGACCGAGTCGAAGATCGGGCTGGGGACCGACTGCGTCCGACCCGGCCGCCCCAGGCGCGCTCGGATGACACCTCCGGAAAAACGATAGTCTCATCACCGGAGGGCTGATACGGCGTCAACTGTCGGTCCGAGCCCGCGGCGTCCCCCTGATCGATGGGCCCGGACCCGTCTGTCGACGTCGGAGTCGCCTGCTGGCGGGGCTTCTTCGCCGGTGGGACCACGCTCGGAGGAGTCTGTTTCTTCCTCTGGACCGCTTCCAGTAGGGACGCCCTACTAACAGCCATTGCCTTGTCCGACTGCATGACGTCGTCGATTTCTGCAAAAAGGACGAGATGGTTAGAAACTAAGAAACCAATGGAAAGAAGAAAGGAAAGAGGAGAAAAGAGCTAAAAAAGAAGAAGTGGTGGCGGGCTCACGGTCGGTGGGGACCGAGCTCAGACCGACGTTCACCAAGGCATCCTCGGAAATAAGGCTAGCCACCGGGGGGAGCCGGCCCTCGGCAACCAACCCCCTCAAGACGGCGACGCCATCGGACTCCTCCCTCGACAACCTCGATAGGCCGATCGGGGACTTCATCGGCGTCTCCCAGGTTGTCCCGATTCCCCAAGAGGGATCTACGTCGATGAAAAAGAAACGCTCCTTCAGCCATGAATGGAGGAAGGAGCCTCCTTGACGAGGCCGCACCCTCGCCGCGCCGCAAAGCACCACCACCCTCTGTCCCGGGGGTGGCCGTTCAGGCCATAGCATTCCCAAAAGATGGTCAGGGTGGCGGAAACCTCGTGCATGCGGCAGAGAACCTGGAAGGCCGTCAGGGTACGCCATGAGTTCGGCACCAGTTGCGTCGGCGCCACTCTTAAACCTCGAAGCACCTGCACGACTAAGTCCGAGAGGGAAAGGCGGAACCCAGCCCGAAGGATGTCCTCATTGATGGCGACCTTCCCTGGAGGAGGATGGGACATCCTCTCCTCAGGCCCCGGGAGCGTAACGTTGCAGGTTTCGGGAAGGTGGTACCGGGCCACGAACCTATCTAGGTCTTCGGGGACCAGCTCCGACTGAATGCGGTCTGCTCTTACTTCGTCCATCCCTAACGGCCAGTGAATCTACGGTCAGGACGGGGTCAAGAGAGGAGAAGGGACCGGAACGACTGGGGTACACTAATACGAAAGGAGAAAGTACGGAGGGCCCTAAATTGCAGAGTGGGGCAACTCACCGGAAGGGAAGGAAGAACGGCTCTGAGAGCGCCAAAGGAGGAGCGAACGAACAGCCCGACGGCAACGGCAGCAGCACAAGGGAGAAACTCGAGGATGCCTGTGAAGAGAAAGGCGGACGGGGGAGGGCCCCCGGTTAAATAGGCGGAAAAGCGGGTGACGCCTCGGTGGCGCCAGAGGACGCCTGGCTGCCGAAGGTTTGTTCGCGCCCCAAAGGCGAATCGACGCCATTAAGGAAGGATGTCCGCCGAAATCCGCAGACCGCCAGATCAGCGACAACCGCCATACGCCGTAAAGAAGGCGGGGAGCTCGAAGCGCGCGCGCCTTTCCGAGGGATGGCGGCAATCTCGAAGCATCACTCCCTTCACCTGTTCCCCTCCTGGTTCCAGGCTCGGAAGTGGGGGGCTACTGTTACGGGGGAACTTAGCCACCATGCCCCACGTGACCGGCACGCGCGCCCGGAAAGACTACGGCTGCCCCTTGATCCAGCAATCCGACCTCGGGTCGGATATCTTCGGCTCCGCAGCCCGACTCCGAGTCGGCTGCCCCTTGATCCAGCAATCCGACCTTGGGTCGGATATCTCCGGCTCCGCAGCCCGACCCCGAGTCGGCTGCCCCTTGATCCAGCAATCCGACCTCGGGTCGGATATCTTCGGCTCCGCAGCCCGACCCCGAGTCGGCTGCCCCTTGAACCAGCAATCCGACTCCGAGTCGGCAATCTCTGACCACAACAGACTGTTCCTCTGAGGCACGCCGCGGCCCCCTGCTCCACTACTCCCTGCAACGGCCGTATCCGACGCTGTTTCACGATCCCCTGTAACAGCCGTACAAAACGGAACTCCACTACGCCCTGCCATAGCCGTACCCAGCGCTGCCCCACGACGCCCTGTAACGGCCATGTCAGTGGCAACCCCATCGCGCCACACGATGACCAATCCCCAAAAGAACCCCCCAGCCTGGTATATATGCGACTGGGGGGGAAGGGGGAGGGTAAGCAAGATTTTTCAGAGTATTATCTTACCTGCTACCTCTCCTTCTCCTTCGATCTTCCCTAACTTGATCGTCGGAGGGCCCCCACTACCCCGGTGGTGGTGCGAGGCTTGCTTGCAGGTTTTCCGGCGGAAGGTGGAGCGCAACCGAAGCAATTCCAAGGGAACCCCGTTCACACCGCTGTGCCAATCGTTCTCGGTTTGAACCCCCAGCAACAGAAACTAATGGTTCTCCATGTTTCAAACCCGTGATGAGGACAAGAGAGGAGCAATTCTTTAAATCTCTCCCAGCATTCATAAAATGTTTCATGGTCTTTTTGTTGGAAATTACTAATGTGCCTTTTCAAAAAATTAGTCCTTTGTGCGGGAAAGAATTTTTTCAAGAATTCTCTTTGCATATCATGCCATGTTCCTAGCGATCTAGGTCTCAAGGAGTTCAGCCATGTTTTGGCTTTATCCTTTAAGAAAAAAAGAAACAAGGTCAATTTAAGGACGTCTTCCGATACATTTGGCACTCTAAATGTGATGCTAATTTCCTCAAAATTCTTAAGGTGAAGATAAAGGTTCTCGGATTCCATTCCATGATACTTGGGCAGCAATTGAATTACTCCTGGTTTGATTTCAAAGTGTCCTACGTTTTCAGGAATAATCATGCATGAAGGTTGACTAGTCCTAGTAGGGTGTAAGTATTGTCGAAGTGTCATAACTGGGGGTCTACCTTCATCACCATGGTGACTTCCTACATCATCATCAGCCATCTCACCAGATCTGAGATTTTGCGAAAGAGTTTCAATATTTTGATTTAAGGAATTGTCAAAAATTTGTCGATTCAGACGCCCAGTGTTGTTCCTATTCCAACCTAGCATACAAAATTTAATTAAATTTTTTTTTATATATTTTTTTAAAAATAAATATAAATATAAGTACCAACTAAAGATACCCTAAAACGACACCCTAAAACAAAAATCTATTCACAATCAAACATGTAACAAAACATTACACCTCAATTTCTAATGTTTTTCTTAAATTTCTAGACAGCTCCTAACTGGTTTGAAGAGGGCACCTAAGCCTCCAATCCGGTCTAATGAACCGAGTTAACCAGGTAAGCTCCCAGGTAAGTGGAGGGGTCACGATGCGTTCGCAAAGGTCCCACTTAAAACCCACTTGCCTCAAACAGATGAACTGTCTCTCTTATAGGGACAAAGCTTGCCTAGACATCAACTAAGCCACAGAGCGAAATTGGTGCAACTTTCGGTGGTCTTCGTCCTATTGAGCTCGAATGTCCTTAGGGGCCAATGTCTAGTTGATTTTAGTTAAGCTTAGGATATTTATGCAATGGGGTAATTTTTGGGCTAAGGACGAGTGATGAAATTCCGACCTTATCTTTTTAAATGGGTTCAGCCCTTAGAATATTTTATGCTGATGCCTTATACTATATGCAACAATCAAGAGATTTTTTTTTTAATGTTTTATGACATGACATTAAATTTCATTGAATAGGTGATCAAGCAAATTATTTATTTTTTTAAAAAATTTTATGAGTTGAAGTTTGAAATTTGAATTCTGAAATTTGAAATTTGAAATTTTAGATTTTTCCTCCTCTTTTTCTTTTTAATTTTTGAATAATCACCCTTGATCTTTTCTTAAAGTTTTTTTCTTAAATTTTCAATTAGCAACAAGGGTTAATGAGATATGATAACAATAAAATTCTGATTCTAAAAAAATTAAATGCAGAAAATTCAAAACAGAAAGCAGCAAGGTTTCGTATTAATCTAATGGTCTTAAAAGTTTCAAAATGTCAATCAGACCGTTCAGATGAAAGAAAAATAGGTCCTGCACCTGAAGACCAAATTTGAGTTCAATCAGATAGTTACTTACTTTGATATCAGAGTTTGATGCAGACTATGCAGGGAATAAAAAAACAGCAGTAAAGAAATTTTTTTTTTTATTTTTGAAAGAAAAAGACTAACTACTAAAGTACTAATTGAATCTAAAATTATACTAATAAATCAGCCATTCCCTGGCAACGGCGCCAAAAACTTGACGCGCTCGCAAAAATATTTTCGCGAAACTAATCTCCCAAGTGCAGGAGAATCGCACAAGTAGTAAATTCTCGGGAGTCCGAGTTCGAATCCTTAGGGAACGAAATATATATGAGATTATTTAGTATAATTTCATATTAATTAATTCAATAAATATGTGGATTAAGATGATGTTTTGAAGTTTAAAGAAACTAATTAATAGATTAAGTTCGATAATAAAGAGATGGTTAGGGATCCGGAATCCCCCTTGACAATAATACATTCAAGATATAAACTCTACGGTTTCTGATTTAAAAGTTCAAATGTAGGATAGATCTAATCATGGAATATATTGTTTGAGCACACGAACTCAATTTCTAAGCATTCGTCGTGCCGGTTATGTCTACGACAAATCAAATAATAAAGTAATCCATGCATGAATAGATATAAACCATTAAAGAACTATCTACAACATAGGCAAGCAAGAAACCAAAATATATCAAAAGATCTAAATTGAATAGAACAATAGTTTAGAGTTTACTCCAAGAAAGTAACAAGTCAAGGGTTCTCCCATCACCCTAGACCAAAGGGATTAGCCGGCCATCAACATGAAAAATCTCCCCTGTTCCTATCCCTTTTTTTTTTCTTTTTATTTTCGGAAACAGGGCCTCCCCTGTTTCTCTCCTCCTCTATTTTTTTCTTTGTTTTCAAATGAGAGCCCTCCTATATCTCCCGATGGGTCACCTGATCACACGGGATGCTTCTCTCTTGCTGGCTTCCGAGTATCCCGGACGCTGAGGAGTAGATCTGGGAACGGAAGATGCTTCGCGGATGGCTGGGCTTGAGCACGAATCCGGAAGATGAGCGGATGGATCGGAAGGAAACACGGACGCGGGTGATGCCTCGCGGGATGTTGGAACGTTCTCTGGAAGGCTGGGATCTGTTGGAATGCATGGGAGATGAACTGTGGACGGCTGCAACGCTTCACAGGATGCTGGGATCACGGTGTAAACGCGCGGATGAAGCGGATGCGGAAGACTGGGAGACTGCGGATTATGTGGCCCGATCGAAGGGGATCAGGATCTCTTCCACATGGGCGGATCGCTGATGTGGCTGGAACTTGGACTTGTCGAAGAAGCTGGGATGCTTGAAGAATCGGATGCGGACGAGATGCTTCATGGGATGCTGATGCTGAAATCACGGGGTGAAGTCAGGGTGACGGCTTGGAGGAAGCTTGAACGCAGATGGATGAGGCTTGGGTGCTGCTGGGAGGATCCAATGCTGAGAGCTGGACGATTGCACGCGGGAGAAGTGGACTCAGACGAACGTGGCATGCTGGGAGGGTGCACGGACACTAGATGAGGGGTCACACGTTGGGCTGCTCGGGAGAAGCAGACGCGAAGAATGCTTCGCGATTCTTCCACGCGGGCGGATGGGCTGCACGCGGCTTAGATGCTTGGGCTCATAGAAGACTGAAGCTGTGATGAAGTGGATAGCTGAACTTGACCTCCTTCTAGTGTGCAACTGGGGTTGACACAAGCGGTTGGCTGATCACCTGTAGTGATGCATATTTTTGGACCCAATGTGCATTTTAGCTTTGATTTCAGATCACCTGCACCCCACAAAAATATAATATTAATACAGCACTTCTATCATTATTTGTTAGCAATAATACTAATTTAAGTGATATATAGATCACACTTTTGTGCTCTCATCATTAGAGAACAAGGGTACTGAGCGTGACCAAGACAAGAAGTCACTTGGATGTCTATCCACTCGTCAGTGACTTGCTTGATGTTGCAGTAGTGTGACTGGTCCTTTGACCTGCGATGCTTCGGCTACTCACAGTGAAGTTATTGTAGTTTGACTGCACGTATACATGGTCTCTAGACATACGGGTCCATGAATGTAGATTGGCTGCAGTAGGTTCACTGTAGGAGTAGGGTATGCACCTATATGGAATCTATCGATCTTGATAGATAAGGAGAGATCCTATGTGATTTATAAGACTGAGTTCGTAAGACCTCGGCCGGGGCAGTATATACCGTGGAGAAAGAGTTTTCCACTCTCGAACTTAAGTCGAATAAATCTTGACATATGACAGACGATGGGGTTTGACGAGTTGTCCATGACCTCCGTCCTGTAGGGATCCATAATAGAAGGACTGTATCATACGATAACTGCACCTAGAGGTTCATCATTCCATTCTGTTGGATAGCTACTACATGCTGCTAGGTGTCACTGGTGGATGGTGAGACTCACAGAAAATATCTCGATGGTCGATAAACCCTAATGAGTTGAGTTGGAATCGTTCCAACCCATTGAAAGAAGTTTTCAATGATATTATGATAGAGATCGCAATATATCTCACTACCAGTCAGAATAGAACCTATGGAGTCACACACACTAGAGGTATTGACCGATCCGATGGTTGAATTATAATTATGAATCACGAGTAATCAATTCGATTGATAATCAGTTGAAGAAGGAACAATGAAAATTAATTAATTGGACTTAAACACGAATCCTACTTGGAGTAGGATTCCTGGAGTGCTAATTGGGTTAGGACTGGGAGTCCTACTTAGAGTAGGATTTCTACAATCCTAATTAAATTAGAATTTTGAATTCAACTTGGATTCCTACTTAGAGTAGGATTCCTAGAAGTCCTAATTAGATTAGGACTTTGGATTCAAATTAGAGTCCTAATTAGATTAGGACTAAAATTGAACAAGTCCTAATTAGATTAGGATTTCTTAAGTCCTGATTAATTTTAGTCTAATTAATTAAATGACTTCTAATTAGATTAGGATTGAAGAGTTCAATTGAGTCATGGTTCAATTGAATCCTAATTGGATTAGGATTTGAAGGAATACAAATTGGTACATCTAGTCCTTTTTGGAAAAGGATTAAAACCACCTAGGATTAGGCCCCACGCCCCACTTGATTAGATCAAGTTTAGGGCGTGCGTGATGGAGGATGAGGAGGGAGGGGCGTACACCCCTCCCTTGGCCGAAATCAAAGAGAAGAGAAGAGGGGCGTGCGCCCCTCTTCTTGGCTCCAAAAGGAAAAACATGAAGCTCCTAAAATGTAGGAGCTCCATGTGTAAGGAGGTGAAGGGCCAACCCCCAGGGCAATCCTTTTCCTCCTCTTTCAGCCATGAGCCACCTTTTTCTCTATTGGGTTTTCAGCCGCCATCGGCAAAGGGAAAAGAAGAGGAGGCGTGCACCTCCTCTTGGCCTCCTTCCTTGGTTCCAACGCAAGGGAAAGAAAAGGCTGCATCTAGCCTTTGGATCTTCTCCCTTGATCCCTTCTTCCTCTTCCTCCTCCCTCTGGCATTCAAGAGTTGATTGAAAGAGAGGTGATCAGCCAACAAAATAAATCTCTGCAAGGGAGCTAGCACCCTGGGGATATTCGAGCATTTGGATCGGTCCTCTGCTTCATGTGGATACCCGTAGAGGCCGGACGCGTGTGCGGCTTCAAGCAAACCTTTATCCTAAACCACAAACTTCAATTTGCAGCGATCATCTACCCGCACAAGATGAAGGTCTGATCTTCTTAATGGTTTTAAAAGTTTTTAATCCTAATCTGTCTACGAACGGTTTTTAAATAACGTTCATGAGATGAACATTGATCCCGCGCATGCCACTTCCGCTGCCATCTGAATTTTTTTTAAAAAAAATTTCTGCGGCATGGGCGGGTTCCCAACAGTGGTATCAGAGCCTAGGCTTCGTAGATTAAGGTTAGGATTAATTATTAGAGGGCATGTTAGATCTGAAATTTAAAAAGTTATGCATGCTGAAATTTTCTGCATGCAGAATTTCAGGATTGCTGTTTTTTGCATTCTGATTTTTATGTGCATAAGTTGATGATTCTATTGCATTGTTAATGAGATTACAAAAGTTTAGAATCATGTCTTGCATGATCAGCAACTCATGTGATGACGTAATTAATTAGATTTCAGATCTGAAAATTATAATTGATACATGTGGTGATGATCATAGGATTCAAACCCTTTTGGTATCAAATGTAAAGACCTGCGATGTGATCTGTAATGTCATATAATATTTTCAGATGCTTGCATGCATCTTATTTGATGTTTTGAGGGACCTGCATGCCTCCTAAAAGGGATGTAATTTATTTTATATCTGGTTGTATTTCTGTGATGTCATGTACGTCAACGATCAGTCAAAGATAGTACATGAGATGAACGACGATCTGAGCGGATGATGACGATTGGATCAAGAGTTGATCAGGGATCGAATCAAGGAGGCTCGGGACCAATTCAAGAGTTGAAGACCAGCTGATCGATTGACGTGCATGTGCTTGTAATATGACCTAATTAGAATCCATGATCATCACCTATTTAAAATTCAGCTTTTATTTATTGCTGCAATACCTGCGATGTGCCTTTTGCATGTGATGCGAATGTGAGCGGGGTAGATAGATTTACATATGATGCAAACTAGTAGAGCAATCCCAATGAGACCTAAACTAAAACCTCCTCAATCAGTCGAGAGTGAACCAACATGAGCGAGTCATATTAGATTAATTGATCTAATTGGTGTCTAGGAAAGCATGAAAGGTGGTTACTTAATTAGAACCTTACTCTCTGAGTAAGGGGAGCCTCCCACCTGCTTACCTGGCCAATTGTTCGATTACCTCTTATGAAGAGCTCAAGATTGCAAACACTAAGACATGATTAACCAATATTATGTCCATAGGTCTTCCACCGTAGTAGAGCTGCTAAGGTCTTTTTGGTGTTGACTTGTCTCGGCTGGACATAGTGGGCAAGTTGCATCGGAGGGCTAGACCTCTCTATAGACATGAGATGTTGTAGGGGTAAAGGTGGGGTTGGGCACCAATAACTGTTAGGTGAGGATCCAATGACGACTTTATTTCTACGGTTATATGGTGGGTCTGACTTAACTAAGGAATGGGACCAATAACTGTTAGGTGATAAGTTCTAAATAATGCATAAATTAACTTCTTACTCATAGCACTTATCGTTATTTTCATGCATATATTTTAAATTTAAACATAAGAAAATGCATTCTCCTTCATCATTGCATTTTAATAAATTATTAAAAGTAATTCAAGTTTGATTGATTTTATTGGTTGAGTCCAATTTATGCAGGTCGAGTCTAATATATGCAGGTTGAGTCAAACTCATTTGGGATGATCCTTGAACCCGAATCGCATGCACCCCGTGATTCAGATCCTCTTAGATTTCCGATTCAGCCCAACTCATCTGTTCCTTTCACATCCAATCGAGTTCAGCCTTTTATGTTTTAACCTTCCCTCCCAAAACCTCCCACATTGTACTATTTGAGTCCTTATCACATCCGCAATTAGCCATTCAAAGTCTTCCTAAAATTCCACGTGCAAGCCATCCACATGTAAGTATTACACATCATCTCCCCATCTTCGAGATTCTTCCACCGCATCTCAGCCACGTCATGTCTTCCATGCGTCTTCAGTCATCCATCCCCTGTTTCTAAATCCATTCGTTCCCAAGCCAATCTAGCCACACTCAGTTTCATTCCTCCCGTAATGCAAGCAAAGGGCTCCATTGTCCCGGATCCTCTTCTTCTTCCGCGATAAGTTCCAAGATCTCCTCCTGCATCCGAGTAGCCTGCAATTCATCCTCATCCCCTATGTCCAGCAAACAGAGCCCATCTAAAGAACTCCTCGTTTCTTCCCAACGTTCCGGATTCCTCCCAGCATCTCACGTTCAGCCGTCCGCATTAATCCCAGCTGTCCCATTTGAATTTCTGGATCCAACTCCTTCCGAATCCAAAGAACAAAATCTCCCACGTATGCCTCTTCTTTCACTAGTTCCCAGCCTTCCCGTTCATCATCCACGGGCAAGCTCAGCCCCTATTCCATCGTCCACAAATCCTGATCCAGCCCTTCCTCACCTTCTCTTCATTGCAGATCAGAGCCATAATCTTCTTCCGGATTCTTCCCAGATTTCCTCTCAGCCAACGGCAGCATCTCCGAATCGCCTGCATCCTCATCCCGTTCGAAATTAACTCCATCATCTCGAATAAATCCATGCTTCGGAACAGAGCATCATCTCACGTCCCTTCATCCGCATAAGTTCCAGCATCCATGGATAGACTCAAATCCTCCACACCGCGTCCCAGCCGCGTTCAAGGAACCTCCCACATGTTGAAGAAGCTCGGCTCCTTCATTCCCTGGATTCACGTCAACAGGATTTGCTCCAACGTTCGGATCAGATACGGCAACATCTCCCATCATCCACGGAAGAGATGAAGCCTCCACGAGCTTATCCTCCCATTCGGATCAGCCACAGAGGAGAGAGGGGGAGATTGCAGCCTATAGAAGGAGGAAACATCTCTTCCTTGGAACCATCTTCTCTCAGGCAGACTTCCCACAGAAATAAAAGGAGAGAGATTATTTTGGGTATTATGGGAAGAACTTCCCACGGAAAGAAAAAAAAATGAAATGGAATGAGGGGAGATTAGCTGGAGCTTCCTCCATCATCGCGACGTATTCTTCTCTTCTTTCACGCCGCCACCTCCCTCGGAAGAAGTCAGTCATGCCGTCTTCATCCCGCTGTGCTGCTATCGTCCACTTCTACATGGAAGGCTGATCTCCTCACTAGGGCTGGATGAAGCTCTAATAGAGAAATAAGGGTTTTTGTATCTTTAATTTTTGTTCATGGGGTTGTATGAATCCTCTTACTCTTAAATGAATATTTTTCTTTCATCTCATATTTAATCTCTGTGACTTTAAATATGATGTTCGTACAACTATTTTTCATGATCACTGAGTGAGTATAAAGATGATCCATTCTTAAGGAAGATGCAGTGTCCTGCCACCTTATTTTAGGGTAGACATTTCATACCTACTGAAGATGGGTTTTCCTAAAATTTCTTCAGTGAATTTTTATTTGAATGCTTATAGGGCTTGTAGCCAATTTGCATGTTAATCCAAGATGAATTAAAATACAAATAATCCTTGTTACGATGTTAGTAGTGAATTTCTTGCCCTAGGTTCCCTCAAACTGATATCATTTTAATTGCATTTCTTATTAAATTGTTTAGTTTAATAGTCTTCAAACTCTCTCTTTCATATTATTTTTAAGAAAACAACTGTACCCCAATCCCTGTGGATCGATACCCGTAATCACTATCCTACTAGATACGTGCTATTGTGTGGTCTTAAAAATTGACTATCAATTTTTGGCGCCGTTGCCGAAAATTGAAAGCACGGTTGTCTTCTTTTTATTTATTTATTTTTATTTATTTCTTTTTAGCGATTGGATACATCTACTTCCTTATATTGCTATATTTTTGAGATGTACTAATCAGTATTTGTTTTTCTTTTAGGACTATCGAAAAAAAAAGGGGAAAGAAGGAACGAATTTTGGACGACTAGAGGACACGTACTGACGAGGTTTGATCAATTAGCCTGCTGCAATTTTTGCTTAGTAACCTCTAAACCTCTCCTGTCTTTGAATCCTTGTTGTGATTGTTTGATTTAATTTGAGTAAGGCATGTATGATTGCTTGACACACCACTTAATATATCACGCACATAGTAAGGGCAATCACCCCAACAAGATAAGAACTGGATTTCATCACCAGATTCTTACCCAAATAAGGTGAATTAATTCTCACATAGCTATCACTTTAATTAAAATCAATTAGACGTTGGCCTCTAGGGACATTCGAGCTCAATAGAACGAAGATCACCGAAAGTTGCACCAATTTCGCTCTATGGCTCAGTTGATGTCTAGGCAAGCTTTGTCCCTATAAGGAAGACAGTTCATCTGTTCGGAGCAAGTGGTTTTTAAGTGGAACCTTTGCAACGCATCGTGACCCCCCCACTTATTTGGGAGCTTACCTGGTCAACTCAGTTCATTAGACCGGATTGGAGGCTTAGGTGCCCTCTTCAAACCAGTTAGAAGTTGTCTAGTGATTTTAGGGCAAACACAAGGATTTGATGTGTTTTGTTTAATGCATGCTTGACTGCACTTGAATGATCGGAAGAGTTTTAGTGTATGCTAGGGTGTCGTTCCAGATCTTCTAAATTAGTACCTTTTGACCTTGAAATAGAGCGTTCTATTAGGACCCTTCGAGCCGAAATCCGCACCTATAGAACTTTAGGATCTACACCACCTATAGAGATGGCTGAAGAACAACCCAAGTTGTTAAAGGAGTACTTCACTCCTTCTATTTATACCTTTCCATCTTGTATTCGACTACCTGATACCACTGCTGCTGTATAGTTTGAAATTAAGTGTAGTGTCATCCAAATGCTTCCCTCTTTTTATGGACTCAATAATGAAGACCCATACAAATATTTAGATGAGTTCCTTGAGATTTGCACCACTGTCAAAATTCAGAACTTCACTAATGATGCTCTGAAACTTAGGCTATTTCCTTTCTCCCTTAAGGATAGAGCTAAGCAGTGGCTCCATTCATTAGAAGCCAATTCTATTCTTTCATGGGCCCAAATGCAACATGAATTTCTAAAGAAATATTTTTCCATAGGAAGAACAAATCAATTTAGGCGTGCGATCACAAGCTTCTCCCAATCTGACGGAGAAGAATTTCATGAAACGTGGAAAAAATTTAGAGACTTACTCCAAAAATTTCTGCATCATCAAATACCCAAATGGCAATTAATGCAATGCTTTTATGACGAATTGTCTGAATGAAACCGTCAAATGGTTGGTGCTTCTTGTGGAAAAACTTTCATGCTTAAAAGTGAACATGAGGCATGGCAATTGTTTGAAAATCTCAATGAAAATTCTCTCCACCATGGCTCCTCCGCTCGTCAAGCACCCCCGAGTTCTCAAAGAAAAGGGACCATATATGAAGTTAGCCAGTCCATAGGACTATCTGACAAAGTAGATGCACTGTCCCGCAAATTGGACCAGCTAATATCTAGAGAACAGCTTCCAATCTTTTCCTAAGCACAAGTGTGTGCTCTCTGTTCTAGCCTATCTCATCCTGTTTTTGAGTGCCCTTTGTCAGCTCAATTTCCTGAATTTGTGCAAGAACAAGTTAATGCTGCCCAAACACAGTCCCGACCGAGTAATGATCCATATTCCACTACTTATAACCCGGGATGGCGCAACCATCCAAATTTCTCTTGAAAACAACAGACTCCCAATACCTCCCAGCCTTATTCCCAAAATTTTCAACCGTTCCAGAATGTTCATCCGAACCGTCCTCCTACTCACTATTCACAATTTCAGCATGTCTCTCCTCTAGCACCCCAAAGAGATATGGCTTTTGAGCAAAAAGTTTTGACTGCCCTTCAAGGACTGGAAGCTAATACACAATTGTTGCACTCCCATACCCAGTCTATTGCCAAATTAGAAATCCAGCTAGGGTAGCTAGATAGTGCACTGTATAAGAGAGAGGAAGGCAAGCTTCTAAGTCAACCAGTGAGTAACCCGAGGGGGCAGTACATGGCTCAAGAGACTCACCCGAATGATGTTCATCATGAACAAGCTAATGCCATGACTACCTTAAGAAACGGACGTATAGTGGACAATAAGGTTGGAGAAAAAGAACATAAGAAAAATGAAGACAGGAGTGTGACTATGCCTAAAGAGAACCCAAACTCTTCTGTGTCACCATCTAGTCCAGTATCGACCACACCTTTTATACCAAAGGCCCCTTTCCCTCAGTGTCTGAATGCACCTTCCCCCTTTAGCATGAAAGGAACTTCGTTAGAAGAAATAATGGAGCTTTTTAAACAAGTCAAAATCAACCTCCCTCTCCTTGATGCCATAAAACAAGTTTCATCTTATGCTAAATTTCTCAAAGATCTTTGTACCCAAAAACGAAAATCTAGGACACATGTGCCTAAAAAGGTCTTCCTAACTGAACAAGTGAGCTCCATCCTTCAGGACAAAATCCCTCCTAAGTTCAAAGATCCTGGTGCTCCCACCATCTCTTGTATCATAGGAGATAATCTTATTGATCAGGCACTCTTAGATTTAGGAGCCAGTGTTAATCTTCTTCCTTACTCCGTTTATGAGAAATTTGGATTAGGTGAATTAAAGCCTACTTCGGTGTCTCTGCAATTGGCTGATAGATCTGTAAAAATACTACGAGGAACAATTGAAGACATCCTAGTTAATGTAGACAATGCGAGTATAAATTGTAGAATTGGGGTGATGAATATATCTTTTAGGAATATGATTCTAGGTCGTCCCTTTTTAGCTACAGCCAATGCGAGTATAAATTGTAGAATTGGGGTGATGAATATATCTTTTAGGAATATGAAGGTCAAGTTAAATATATTTCGTGCCTCTGATCAACTTGCAAAGGAAGTTGAGTGCTTCCTAATAGACAAAATGGACGATCTTGTAGAAGAAACCCTTTCCTATATTGTGGCAGATGACCCTCTGAAAACATGCTTGGCCCATTTTGACTTTGATAAAGACAAGGCCATAGAAGCAGTCAACTTCTTGCTCGACAATCAGTCTCCCACAAATTTTCTTCCTTGGAAAACTCGGCATGAACCCGGTATAATTTGATAAGGATGTGCTGCATCTGGCTGAAGACGTTAAACTTAGCGCTTGTTGGGAGGCAACCCAATTCTTGTAGGTTATTTTTGCATATTTTCTTATCGCATTTTTTTAATAGGAGTCCTCATATTACTTATGCAACTATGGTAAAATGCTTCTATCCTCCATATGCATCATATTTTCGTCCAAAATAAAATAGAATAAAATAATAATATAATATCTCAAAAAAAAAACATTGAGGACAATGTCTGATTTAGGTTGGTCGATCAAAAATGGGATTCTTGGCTGGAGAAAGTTCTGTGACATGGACGCCCAGCCCAACTCGGTCGGTCGGTTGACCCACCTAACAGATGATGATATTCTCGATCGATTTGATCGAATTTTGAAAAGTCTTTCTCACTATTCAGAACAGTGGAGCTTTCGATCAAGATGTTCTCGCCTCCCCCGTTCGGGCTTTCGCTCGAATCGGAACCGGGGGTATAGGATTGGAATGTATAGGATTGGAATTTTTGAAGAAATTTTTTGAATTTTTGATTTGTGAATAAGTTTTTCAAATTAAAAAAAAAAACTAATTTCTATGCATTAGTACTGAAATGATAAATGCACAAAGTATATAAAATCTAACAAGCCCAACGATTAGTCAGAAGTAAGACAATTTGAGTTCTTTTTATTAAAAGTTCTTTTAGCGAGTTGTAAGATAATTTTTTGGCATTTCACAACACATATGGCCTGCACTTCTAAGGGTTGGGTTCAACATTATGTTGCTAAGTCTGGTAGCAACCTTGAGTCCTGACGAATCATACCTATCTAATTCACTATTATCTCATATATATATATATATAAAAAGTGAATTTAGTCAGGTACATCGAAAAGGGCTACCTATCGTCAAAGATCAGCGGGATTGTGATGATGAATCCGAGCATAGGTCCGTAGGGGAGTCTTGATGCCCAACACCTTATGCCATCTAGTGTGGGAGTTGTTGACTGAATGCTCGCTACACGGAGGAATCATTACAAGAGTAAAAATGCATAATTTATTTATAAATAACAAATAAAAAAATAATTAAAAAAAAGAAGAAGAAAGAGAAAAAGAGAAAATAATATTGATCTTGAAAAAGACGATAGTGTGAAAGCCGTCGTTGTAAAAATTCGAGAAACTGGAATATTACAGATAAAGCCCATGAGATATTAAAGTAAACATCCACAACTCTCGAAATCCTACAAGATAGGATGATTTTGAATCAGTGAATAGGTCTTATCTGACCAATTCTTGGAAACTACTAGCTTTAGCAGTATTTTGGGGAATCTAAAGCCTTAGCTTGTGTATGGTCCAAATATCACCGAGCACCCAAGTATAAATAAACCTTGCAACTTTCTAATGGAAACTTAATAACTTCAACTTAAGTTGCATACTGACCTAGGATTTTAGCTGACTTAGTAATTAAAACTTTGTGTGCTTTTGAACTTACTGGCACTTATGCATTTGAAATTAGATTATATAAAATAATAAAATAAATTCTTTAAATAGAAATAGCAGTTTGTGGGTATCTGAGCCGGAAACCCTCACGAGATAAAAATTCGTCCACTAGGGCCACCTAGGGGTTCAAAGCCTTATTGCATACGGTAAATGCAATCGTGATTCCTGCGAAAGTGAGTTAGTTTTTTTTATTTTGCTCAAGGACTAGCAAAATATAGGTTGGGGGGTGTGATAAGTGCTAAATAATGCATAAATTAACTTCTTACTCATAGCACTTATCATTATTTTCATGCATATATTTTAAATTTAAACATAAGAAAATGCATTCCCCTTCATCATTGCATTTTAATAAATTATTAAAAGTAATTCAAGTTTGATTGATTTTATTGGTCGAGTCCAATTTATGCAGGTCGAGTCTAATATATGCAGGTTGAGTCACTCATTTGGGATGATCCCTGAACCCGAATCGCATGCACCCCGTGAATCAGATCCTCTTAGATTTCCGATTCAGCCCAACTCATCTGTTCCTTTCACATCCAATCGAGTTCAACCTTTTATGTTTTAACCTTCCCTCCCAAAACCTCCCACATTGTACTATTTGAGTTCTTATCACATCCGCAATTAGCCATTCAAAGTCTTCCTAAAATTTCACGTGCAAGCCATCCACATGTAAGTCTTACACATCATCTCCCCATGTCCGAGATTCTTCCACCGCGTCTCAGCCACGTCATGTCTTCCACGCGTCTTCAGTCGTCCAGCCCCTGTTCCTAAACCCATTCGTTCTGAAGCCATTCTAGCCACACTCAGTTTCATTCCTCCCGTAATGCATGCAAAGGGCTCCATTGTCCCGGATCCTCTTCTTCTTCCGCGATAAGTCCCAAGATCTCCTCCCGCATCCGACTAGCCCGTGATTCATCCTCATCCCCTGTGTCCAGCAAATAAAGCCCATCTAAAGAACTCCTCGTTTCTTCCCAACGTTCTGGATTCCTCCTAGCATCCCACATTCAGCCATCCGCATTAATCCCAGCTGTTCTATTTGAATTTCCGGATCCAACTCCTTCCGAATCCAAAGAACAGAATCTCCCACGTATGCCTCTTCTTCCGCTAGCTCCCAGCCTTCCCGTTCATCATCCACGGGCAAGCTCAGCCCCTATTCCATCGTCCACAAATCCTGATCCAGCCGTTCCTCACCTTCTCTTCATCACAGATCAGAGCCATAATCTTCTTTCGAATTCTTCCCAGATTTCCTCTCAGCCAACGGCAGCATCTTCGAATCCCCTGCATCCTCATCCCGTTTGGAATTAACTCCATCATCTTGGATAAATCCATGCTTCGGAACAGAGCATCATCTCATGTCCCTTCATCCGCATAAGTTCCAGCATCCATGGATAGACTCAAATCCTCCGCACTGTGTCCCAGCCGCGTTCAAGGAACCTCCCACATGTTGAAGAAGCTCGGCTCCTTCATTCCCTGGATTCACGTCAACAGGATTTGCTCCAACGTTCGGATCAGATACGGCACATCTCCCATCATCCGCGGAAGACATGAAGCCTCCACGAGCTTATCCTCCCATTCGGATCAGCCATAGAGGAGGAGAGGGGGGAGATTGCAGCCTATAAAAGGAGGAAACTTCTGTTCCTTGGAACCATCTTCTCTCAGGCGGACTTCCCACAGAAATAAAAGGAGAGAGATTATTTTGGATATTATGGGAAGAACTTCCCACGGAAAGAAAAAAAAATGCAATGGAATGAGGGAAGATTAGCCGGAGCTTCCTCCATCATCACGATGTATTCTTCTCTTCTTTCCCGCCGCCACCTCCCTCGGAAGAAGTCAGTCATGCCGTCTTCATCCCGCTGTGCTGCTATCGTCCACTTCTACATGGAAGGCTGATCTCCTCACTAGGGCTGGATGAAGTTCTAACAGAGAAATAAGGGTTTTTGTATCTTTAATTTTTGTTCTTGGGGTTGTATGAATCCTCTTACTCTTAAATGAATATTTTTCTTTCATCTCATATTTAATCTCTGTGACTTTAAATATGATGTTCGTACAACTGTTTTTCATAATCACTGAGTGAGTATAAAGATAATCCATGCTTAAGGAAGATGCAGTGTCCTGCCACCCTATTTTAGGGTAGACATTTCATACCTACTGAAGATGGGTTTTCCTAAAATTACTTCAGTGAATTTTTTATTTGAATGCTTAAAGGGTTTGTAGCCAATTTGCATGTTAATCTAAGACGAATTAAAATACAAATAATCCTTGTTACGATGTTAGTAGTGAATTCTTTGCCATAGGTTCCCTCAAACTGATATCATTTTAATTGCATTTCTTATTAAATTGCTTAGTTTAATAGTCTTCAAACTCTCTCTTTCATATTATTTTTAAGAAAACAACTGTACCCCAATCCCTGTGGATCGATACCCGTAATCACTATCCTACTAGATACGTGCTATTGCGTGGTCTTTAAAATTAACTATCATTAGGTGAGGTTTTCATGACTTTGAGACCAAGTAGTACTGCAACATGTTTGAGAAGCATTGTACAAGAGTTGTACACTCATCCATTTATGTGTCACCGATAACTGTTAGATGAGGTGGCATGTAAATCGGTGGGACCGCAGTACCCACTAGAAAACCTAGTCGTGTAGGATTTTTGTTTTCCTACTAGGGGAGTATGAGGAATTCGAGAAAATAGTGGGAGGTACATTTGTTCTAAAAGACCCTAGAACAAATTAGGATCAAGTACAAAAATCTAACTAGAATCTTTACTCTCTGCAGATCACAATGTCAGCCTCAAACCCTTTGACCCGTATTCTTGAGACCAACCGATTGACCGGTACCAATTACAAAGACTAGCTTAGAAACCTCAAAATCATTCTGAGTTGCGAGAAAATAGGCTTTGTGCTCGACAATGATATCCCCACATTACCAACACGTCCGACCGCTGATCAGCGTGCGACGCATGAAAAGTGGACAGACGATGACATTAGGGTCAAGTGCTACATCATGGCATCCATGTCCAATGAACTCCAATGCCAGCATGAGAATATGAAGACTGCTAGGGACATACTGGCACACCTGCAAGAGTTGTATGGTAAGCAGAGTCACACAGCTTGCTTTGAAGTGTCCAAGAGGCTCTTCAAGGCAAAGATGCGCGAGGGGCAGTCTGTCCATGATCACGGTCTGACTATGATCAAGGACCTAGAGGAGCTTAAGAAGCTCGGTATGAACATGCACAAGGAATTGCAAGTGGATCTGATCCTGCAATCCATTCCTGATTCATTTGGACAGTTTATAGTAAACTACCACATGAATAAGATTGAATGCACTAAGACTGAACTATTAAATATGTTGGTAACTGCTGAGGGAGCCTTGAAAGGTTCAAGGAGCAATGTCCTTGCTGCTGAGTTAACTTCTGGTTCCAAGAGAAAGTCTACTTGGAAGAAGAAGAAGCCAGCAAAGAAGCAGAAGAAAGACAAGAAGCCAAAGGAGAAAGTTCAAAAGAAAAAGGCTAAGAACAAAGAAAAATGTTTTCACTGCAATGTCGATGGCCACTGGAAGAGGAACTGTCCTTTATACCTCGAGAGCCTGAAGAACAAGAAGGCAGACACACCTTCAGAAGGTATGTTAGACTTGCTCGTAATTGAAACTAACCTTACGGTTTCCTTTACTTCTAGTTGGGTCATATATTCCGGTTCTAGTGCTCATTTGTGCACTACTATGCAGGGTCTAAAGGAAAGTAGAAGGCTGGCGGAATGTGCGGTAACCCTTCGGGTTGGCAATGGGGCAAAAGTTGCTGCTGTGGCTGTGGGCACCTACCCTCTGCGACTACCGTCTGATTTTAGTTTATTACTTAGAGACTGTTATTATGTAACTGCTGCTAGCAGAAATTTGATTTCTGTTTCATGTCTAGCACAGGATGGTCATGTTTTTACATTTGACAAAGACTGCTGTTTTATTAATTTCAGAAATAAAATAGTCGCACGTGGTTTTATGATTGACAGTCTCTATCATTTGCATATGGATGTATCTGTAAATATGTATGAGCAAGAAGTGAGTGCCAAAGGATCCAAAAGATCCAGGGATGAGACAAATCAAAAGTATTTATGGCACCTCAGGCTTGGCCATGTTGAAGAGGACAGAATGAACAAAATAGAGAAAGATGGGCTTCTCGGCTCATTGACTTCCGAGTCATATCCAGTTTGTGAGTCCTATCTTCAAGAAAAAATGGCTAGATTGCCCTTTGTAGGACATGGGGAGAGGACCACTGAAATACTTACTGTTGCCCAGAGATGGTCACCCAAGAGGGGGGTGAATTGGGTGTCTTAAAACTTTTTGTCTAATTAAAAATAAAACACACAAATGTATGAGCTAAAGTAAAAATAAAGGTATGAAAACAGACAATCGCAAACACAAGCTTTTATAGTGGTTCGGAGCTTCCACTGCTCCTACATCCACTCCCCAAAGCACCTTTGGGAATTTCTACTATAATCCAAGATTACAGTACGGTAGTTTTGCGAGTTCACTACCCAACTCGTTGTTTTACACCGGGCTAACAACGAACCCTATAACCCCCAATTTCACCTAGGCTTGGGACGCCTTTCCCTTGTTCCAAGTCCCTTGACTGGAACAAGCACAATATTGAAAAAGTTTTACAAAAGATTTGAAAGCTCTAAATAAGCAAATATAACATTGATAAACAATGAAACCCGGAAGAACCCTTTTAGCCGTTGGAAGCGTGGAAAATGGTGGTTCTTCCGATGTGGATCGCGTTGGCTTGAATGTGAGCTTTGAATGCCGAACGGGAGAGAGTAGTTGAGCACGAAATCAGTTGGGAAACTTGAAGGCACTTGATTTCTTCACTTGAATGCACTGACTCCCTTGAATCTCTTTTTCTTTCTTCTCTCTTGAATGATCTTGTGTTGGGTTGGTGAGAAGTTGTTGGAAAGCACTTAAGAGCTCCCTTTTATAGCCCAAAAAGCAAATATAGCCGTTAGAGATAAAGTTAAAGAGATTTGAAATTCAAACCAAACCTGCAAAAGTTGTCAGTCGCGTCCCAGGTGCTCCGGAGATGTCTCCGCTTCATCGCGAGACGTCTCGGCTGTAAGATTTTACTTTTGACGATGTTTGGGGTCGACTCGGCGCTTTACGGGGACGACTCTGGAAATGAGCCGTTTGAATACTTGTTTTTCTGTTTTTCTGAGAGGGTCGCCTCGGCACTTTACGGGGACGTCTCGGCTTGTTTGCGCTTTTTGCATGGGGACGACTCCGCTGCCTTGGGGACGACTCCGCCGTTATATCTCCGAAAAACAAGTCTTCTGGAATTCTCTGAGAGAGTCGACTCCGCTCTTTCAGGGGACGTCTCCGCTGCCTTATCACCGAAAAAGACATCCTCTGGAAAACCCTGAGAGAGTCGACTCCGCTACCTCGGGGACGACTCGGGAAGTTTGCTTTTTACTTGCGGGGACGACTCCGCGTCCTGTGGAGACGGCTCGCGCGCATCTCTTGAAATCAGCCTTTCTGCCGCCACTGAGAGAGTCGACTCCGCTACTGAGAGAGTCGACTCCGACCCTGCGAGACGCCTCGCCAGGTGCCGGGGACGTCTCCAAACGTGCAGTTCTTCCTGTTTGTGCCAGAGACGTCTCTGGGACAAACCGGAGACGTCTCGGCTGTCCCTGATCTGTTTTCTTCAACTCAAAAAATTCTTCAATAAATTCATAAAAATTATGGAAACTTGCCTAGATATTTCTTAACAATATTCTTAATTAAGCACCTAAAATTCTCAAGTAAATTGTTAAGATAAATGGAATTATACTCTAGTGTTTTGTATTCATCAAAATCCATTAGGGGGTCAACAATCTCCCCCTTTTTGATGATGACAAAACACTGAGTATATGCAAAATTCGAAATTTAAACATATACACAGTATTTGATCAGATGTACAAGTATAATGTTTTGATTAGAGCTAGATACAGTGTGCATAATTCAGAATAGTCAATTTTCAGTTCTATCCTTATGCATAAGATTGATCTTAATAGCTCTTAAGCAATTTTAGCATATCAACTGAATTTGAATTAAGTTAAAATGTGATATTGATGCTAAAGATAATTGAAAGCTAAGTTCTTTTTGACTCCCCTTTCTTTTCCAGAAGGGCAATTATCTTAATGCCAATATTCTTCAATTTTGCATTCCCTATTGGTTCTACTCCATATATAAGTTCTATATATCTACTCCCCCTTTTTGTCATCAACAATGAAGGGGACAAATTATACGTAGGTACTTAAAACACAATTCCTAGGAGAATTCAGCATATTACAATGAATCACTCAAAGATATTCAAGTTATGCTCCCACTATCTATTGTTTTATTAATGAATTCAGAATTCATTTCACTCCCCCTTTGATATTCAGGTTGTGCTCCCCCTGTAAAAGTAATTCATTTCAGACCTTTGTAAAAGTAATTGTGCTCCCCCTGTTTTGTATGCATTCATAAATTATGTCAAATTTGAGCACTTAAGGTATGTTATGAGATCTTTAAGGCACATCATAGAGTCACATACACAGAGTTAGAAATGTACACAAGGTTTCAAAAGAAATTGTATGTCATTCATATATCATTGTAAACCTTTGAAGTCATTACAAAGTTAAAAGAGGAGATCATTACAAGTATTCATCTCTAATACAAAAAGTGTTTCAAAATGAGCCTAGGGTTTACAAAAGAAGAACCCTAGATGTCTACAAAATGTCCCTCATCGGCGACGTTGCTCATAAGCCCTACAAGCTGCATCTATAAATGCATTGATGGAATCTAATAATGTTTTGAACTGCTCTCCCTGGGACTGATGAAAGGCTGCCACTAGTGCTTCAAATTCAATGCTTGCCCTTTCAATTCTTCCTCGAAGTTGGGCAACCACAGTGCCCACATTACCTCCAGGGCTTGTCAGTTCTTGAAGGCTATTTGAAATGGTCCTCAAGCTGTCTTGTAGCTCAATTGATCTGAAGGCTTGGGTGGCATTCACACTAACTAGTTCTTGCGCTGTAGCTTCTATCTGAGCTCTAATTTCCTTCAGCTCTTGTAGAATCCCTTCATGTGAGGCTCTGATGGGGGCCAACTCAGTAGAGATCATCGATCTCATCTCCTCCCTCATCTGCTGGCAAATTACAGATGCTAAAGTGCGCATCTGGTCTTCTGATAGGGAGTAGGGCCCACTGACTGGAGGAGGTGGTGGCATGTATGTGGAAGGTCCAGCTGAGCTGGAGGGTACATCAGGAAAGTCCATGTGGCTATGTGGAGGAGAGTGGTGGTCAGGCTCCTGAAGTGGGATCTCAGGCTCTAGGGTTTGAGCTTTTCTCTTTGGTACCTTGACCCATGACCCATCTACCTTGTGAAACTCCATTCTTCGCATTGTGCTCTCATTATAATAGTCGGTGTTTCTCAAGGGTTTTGCAGGTTCATTTTCTGGAATGGGTACTTTGAAATGTTTGAAGAGTAGGGTAAGGATCATCCCATAAGGTATGCTAAACCTAGAATACCTATGACATGTAGCAATGTAGTTCAACATAAGTCTAGGGAGGTTTAGGGGAATCCCTAGTAGGATGTGGTGCATAATAACTAGGTCTCGCTCCGAAACAAAATCGAAGCGACCGGTTTTTGGAAACAAGACCCGGTTGACAATACTCAAATGTAGTCTCATCTCGGCATTTAGGTCTTGTGAGTTCACTACATCAAGAGGGCCGCAGTCCTCTCGTCCTAAAAGCAAGTTTAGGGCTATTTCCCTTTAGGGATGTGAGGTAGGAGCCTCACCGTCCTTAGGGATTTGCAAAACGCTAGATAGGACATCTTCATTAATCTCTACCAACGTCCCCCAGACATGTGCAGTGTACCCTAAGTCCCCTAAGGCCATATTGCTAAATAGTTCTCTAACTAGGCCGGGGTAGGTCGATGTATTGAGGGTACAAAGGTGTTCCCAACCTTGGGCACGGAGTCTCTCTCCAATAGAGAACCCCTCACTATCTAGAAAATAAAAATCTATGTACCTTCCAGTGGTTACTGTGCGATTCGCACAGGAAATGGTCGCGGTTGGCGGAGCAACCGGAGGAGACGGCGCGGAAGGCTCTTCCCTCCGTTCCTCACCGTCGGTCGCTGCCCTAGGACGCCTCCCACCAGTCCTCCTAGCTCTTTTAGGTGCCATTGAATGGAAAACCTAGGGAAATGAGGAGAAAGAGGCTAGGGTTTGTGTTGGAGAGAAAATGGAGGCTAGGGTTTTTGTTTTTGTCGGGGATGAAAGGGATAGCTCGGGTCGGCTCGAGCTGTTTCGACCTATTTTAAAAACCCTCATTCGGTCCCCGAGACGTCTCCGCAACTGATGCGAGATGTCTCGCCGGGGGGACGTCTCTGCGATTTGCCAGAGACGTCTCCGGCACTGAAAAATTTCAGACTGATTTGTAACCTTTTCCTAATTTATTTTATTTAACCACATTAATCAACATGATTTCTTTTGGTGAATACAGAGTGAGTTTGTTTGTGATCCTTCCCCTTAATAATACATCCTATAAAAGTTTGATAATGATTTTTGAATAATTAATATTGAAATGAGGAATGTTTGACCAAATTTCGAATACCTATGAAATAGGCTCTGAAAATATCTCCATGAAGAGTCCAAGGGAGGGTAACCATCCTCCGAAAAGTCAAATAGTTCGTCATTTAGCTTAGATGGATTCATGCTTTCACTTATGGACCTTGAGGTGGATTACTAGTTTGTGTAGCCAAGCATTGCAATACAAGTTGAATTTATTTGCTAGGATCATACAAGCTCAAAGCATTCCTTAAGAAGTTGAACCTATCTTTACAAAGGGGCTTTGTAAAGATATCGGCCAATTGATTTTCAGTACATACATATTCAATCATCACATCATTTTTCAGCACATGATCCCTAATAAAGTGATGCCTAATCTCTATGTGCTTTGATTTAGAGTGTTGGACAGGATTTTTTGTTAAATTAATTGCACTTGTATTATCACATTTAATTGGTATATTATCCATTTTGATACCGAAGTCTTCAAGTTGTTGCTTAATCCAAAGAACTTGGGCACAACAGCTTCCAGCTGCAATGTACTCAGCCTCAGCTGTGGACAAGGCAACTGAATTTTGTTTCTTGCTAAACCAAGAAACCAAATTAGCACCCAAGAATTGACATGTGCCACTTGTGCTTTTTCTGTCGAGTTTGCACCCGGCAAAATCAGCATCGGAATAAGCAATTAAATTTATGTCAGATTGTTTAGAATACCATAAGCCTATATTAGATGTTCCTACTAGATATCTAAAAATTTTTTTAACAGCTTGCAGGTGTGATTCCTTAGGACATGCTTGGTATCTAGCACACATACAAACACTGAATAATATATCTGGTCTACTAGCAGTAAGGTAAAGTAAAGAGCCTATCATACCTCTGTACAATTTGCAGTCTATACTTTTACCTTTTTCATCTTTGTCAAGCTTGCAACTTGAGCCCATGGGTGTGCTGATTTTCTTTGCATTCTTCATCTTGAATTTTTCCAACATTTCCTTGATATATTTGGACTGACTGATGAAGATGCCTTCCTCTGATTGTTTTATTTGTAGCCCAAGGAAGAAGTTAAGCTCACCCATCATGCTCATTTCAAATTCTCCCTGCATAAGCTTGGCAAACTCTTGACAAAGGCTATCATTAGTAGCACCAAAAATTATATCATCCACATAAATTTGTACAAGCAATAAGTCATTTCCTTTTCTTTTAATGAAGAGGATTTTGTCTACATTTCCTCTCTTAAATTTATTTTCAATTAGGAAATTACTTAATCTTTCATACCATGCTCTAGGGGCTTGCTTAAGTCCATACAATGCTTTATGCAATTTATAAACGTAATCTGGATGTAAGTGGTTTTCAAACCCTGGAGGTTGTCCTACATAAACTTCCTCCATTATATAACCATTTAAAAATGCACTTTTTACATCCATTTGATAGAGTTTAAAATCCATGAAGCATGCATATGCCAAAAGTAGTCTAATAGCCTCTAACCTAGCAACAGGAGCAAAAGTTTCAGCAAAATCTATTCCTTCCTCCTGATTATATCCTTTGGCCACTAGCCTAGCTTTGTTTCTTATTACTATTCCATCTTCATCTAGTTTATTTCTATATACCCATTTGGTGCCTATAATTGAAACATTAGGCGGTCTTTTCATTAGAGTCCAAACTTCATTTCTTTCAAATTGGTTTAATTCCTCTTACATAGCATTCATCCAATTATCATCTTTTTCGCCTTCTTCTAGTGATTTAGGCTCTATTTGTGAAACGAAAGCAAGATAATTACTAGTATTTCTTAGAGAGGATCTTGTCCTTACCCCTTGCGAAGGATCACCAAGGATTATATCCCTTGAATGACCATGTGCATACCTCCATTCCTTAGGAAGATCTTGATTTCTTGCTTGGGGTTGATCTTCTTCATCTTGCTGAATTGTATCTTCTTTGACTTCATCTTCAAGTTGCTTGTCTTGTATGAAGAATTCCTTCATTCTGTCTTCAAGTATACCTGCATCACTATCTTCTTCTTTTCTAGAAGAATCTCCATTAGTTTCATCAAAAACAACATGAATGGATTCTTCAACAACGAGAGTTCTCTTGTTGAAGACCCTGTATGCTCTACTAGATGAGGAATAACCTAAGAAGATCCCCTCATCTGATTTAGCACTAAATTTGCTTAGATTGTCCTTTCCATTGTTTAAAATAAAGCATCGACAACCGAAAACATGAAAATAGCTTATGTTTGGTTTCTTACTTTTTATCAACTCATAAGGTGTTTTCTTTAAGATGGATCTAACTAAAGCACGGTTTAAAATATGACATGAAGTATTTATTGCTTCAGCCCAAAAGTACTTTGGTAGATCCGATTCGCACAACATGGTATGAGCCATATCTGCTAGTGTGCGATTCTTCCTTTCTACCACCCCATTTTGTTGAGGTGTCCTAGGTGCCGAGAAATTGTGATTGATACCATTTTCGTCACAAAACTTTTCAAAGTACTGATTTTCAAACTCGGTACCATGATCACTCCTAATTGCTTTTAGTTTAAGATTGAGTTCATTTGAAACTCTATTATGAAACTTGATAAAAGCGGGAAAGGACTCATCTTTATGTGCAAGAAATGAAACCCATGTAAAACGTGAAAGATCATCAACAATTACAAGACCAAATTTCTTACCCCCTAGATTAGCAATTCTAGTGGGTCCAAACAAATCCATGTGAATTAGTTCTAGGGGTTTTGATGTTGAGACTATGTTCTTAGACTTGAAAGAACTTCTTGTTTGTTTCCCTAATTGGCATGCAGCACAAATTTTGTTCTTTTCAAAGTCTATTTTTGGTAGTCCTTTGACTAGATCTTTTGTAATCAATTTAGAAATTAAATCCATGCTAGCATGCCCTAACCTACGATGCCATAACCAACTAGTCTCATTAACTTTCGGATCCATGGCTACAAGACATTGGCCATCCTTCATGGTGAGATCATCAAGATCTACCATGTAAACATTTCCATGCCTATGTCCCGTAAGTATGATCTCATTGTCAACTGGACTACTAATTATGCATAGTGAAGATTCAAATGACACTTTAAAACCCTTGTCACAAAATTGACTTATACTTAATAAATTATGTTTTAGTCCATTAATTAACAATACATTGTCAATAAATGAGGAGGGTGATATGGAGATTTTACCAACACCAATGATTTGACCTTTTGCATTGTCTCTAAATGTGACTACTCCTTCTTCTTTTGATTTCAAGGTGACGAAGAGACTCTTGTCACCGGTCATATGCCTTGAGCAACCACTATCAAGATACCACATTCTCTTTTTATTCTCGGCTGCAAGGCATACCTGCAAAATGATCATGTGAAGCTCTTAGGTACCCAAGTTTTCTTGGGTCCTTCGTGGTTAGTGTAGTTGGTTCCCTTAGGCACCCATACTTTAGTTATGTTTTTAGCTTTTACAAATGTACTCTTGTTTGTTTGGATCTTTCTTTGAATACAAGAGTAAGCTTTATGTCCACTTTTTCCACAATGAAAGCATGTAGGTTTTTCAGTTTTGACATCTTTTGCTTTCACAAAGAAATTCTTTAGATACTTTTGTTGCTTGTTAGTTTTATATCCTAATCCGGCTTTATTAAAAATAGCTCTTTGATTTGAAAGAATAAGACTTAATTTTTCAGAGCTTTGTGTAAATTTTTCAACAATCGGTTTGTACTTATGTACCTCATTCTTAAGATTCAAATTTTCTTTAACTAGTTCTTCCTTATCCTTTTTAAGGGATTCAACATGTTGTGCAAGTGAGGTATTATTATCGAGTAGGGATTTTACTTTTAGATTTAATTCCTTAATTAGTGTTTTTGCCGTTTCATTTTCAATGCTAAGTTTTGAATTTTTATTTTCTAGATCAATGGTGTTAACATTTTCAACGCTCTCTTTCTCAATCAATAGATTTTTAATATCATCCTTTAGTTTTAGATTGGAGGCTTTTAATTCTTTATTCTTTGCTCCTAACATACTACAATCACTCATAAGTTCTTGAAAAGCTTCATACAATTCTTCTAAAGTAAAATTTATAGTTGAGTTTTGACATACCTCGTCATCTTCGAACGCCATGAAGCACAAATTGGCGGTCTCTTCCTTCTTTTCCTCGGAGGAGGATGTGTCACTATCGTCCCAAGTTGCCTTTAATGCCTTCTTCTTCTTCTTCCCAAAGTACTTCTTTTGTTGAGGGTATTCGGAACGAATGTGTCCCGGTCTCTTACAATCATAGCATATGATTGGGTCTCTTTCTTTTTCTTTTTCTTTTTCCCAATCATTTCTCCCTCCAAACTTTTTCCTTGGGAAGGGTTTCTTTCTTCTCATGAATTTCTTAAACTTCCTCACTATCAAACCCAAATCCTCATCTTTGCTTTCTTCTTCGCTCTCACTACTTTCTTCTTCACACACACTCAAAGTGGCCTTGAGTGCGATTGTCCTTTTCTTTGGCAACTCTTCTTCATGTTGCTTCATTGTGAGCTCATGCGTCATCAATGAGCCCAATAGTTGTTCTAGTCCCAAAGTGTTGAGGTCTTTGGCTTCTACGATTGCCGTGACCTTTGCTTCCCATGCTTTCGGCAAAGACCTGAGAATTTTACTCACAAGTTCCGGATTAGTATAAGATTTACCCAAACTCTTTAGACCATTAATTATATCGGTGAAGCGTGTAAACATGCATGTGATGGTTTCATTAGGTTCCATCTTAAATAGCTCATATTTGTGAACTAGAATGTTCACTTTAGATTCTTTGACTTGATTTGTACCCTCGTGGGTAACTTCAAGTCTATCCCATATTTTCTTGGCGGAAGTACAGGTTGAAACTCTATTGAACTCATTCACATCTAGAGCACAAAATAATGAGTTCATGGCTCTAGAGTTGAGTTGAACCATCCTATTATCATTCTCATCCCAATCCTCCTCAGGTTTGGGAACTTGAATGCCATTCACCATGTGTGATGGTTCTTGTGGTCCCTTAACTATAACCCTCCACAAGGCATAATCTTGTGCTTGAATAAAGATCCTCATCCTAGTCTTCCAATAGGTATAATTTGTCCCATTGAAGAGTGGAGGTCTATTAGTTGCCTGCCCCTCAGCAGGAACATTGTTGAAGGGTGTTGCCATCTAGATCTTTAGCTAAGACGGTTAGGTCTTCAAGAAATATACAGAGCACCCGCTCTGATACCACTTGTTGCCCAGAGATGGTCACCCAAGAGGGGGGTGAATTGGGTGTCTTAAAACTTTTTGTCTAATTAAAAATAAAACACACAAATGTATGAGCTAAAGTAAAAATAAAGGTATGAAAACAGACAATCGCAAACACAAGCTTTTATAGTGGTTCGGAGCTTCCACTGCTCCTACATCCACTCTCCAAAGCACCTTTGGGAATTTTCACTATAATCCAAGATTACAGTACGGTAGTTTTGCGAGTTCACTACCCAACTCGTTGTTTTACACCGGGCTAACAACGAACCCTATAACCCCCAATTTTACCTAGGCTTGGGACGCCTTTCCCTTGTTCCAAGTCCCTTGACTGGAACAGGCACAATATTGAAAAAGTTTTACAAAAGATTTGAAAGCTCTAAATAAGCAAATATAACATTGATAAACAATGAAACCCGGAAGAATCCTTTTAGCCGTTGGAAGCGTGGGAAATGGTGGTTCTTCCGATGTGGATCGCGTTGGCTTGAATGTGAGCTTTGAATGCCGAACGGGAGAGAGTAGTTGAGCACGAAATCAGTTGGGAAACTTGAAGGCACTTGATTTCTTCACTTGAATGCACTGACTCCCTTGAACCTCTTTTTCTTTCTTCTCTCTTGAATGATCTTGTGTTGGGTTGGTGAAAAGTTGTTGGAAAGCACTTAAGAGCTCCCTTTTATAGCCCAAAAAGCAAATATAGCCGTTAGAGATAAAGTTAAAGAGATTTGAAATTCAAACCAAACCTGCAAAAGTTGTCAGTCGCGTCCCAGGTGCTCCGGAGACGTCTCCGCTTCATCGCGAGACGTCTCGGCTGTAAGATTTTACTTTTGACGATGTTTGGGGTCGACTCGGCGCTTTACGGGGACGACTCTGGAAATGAGCCGTTTGAATACTTGTTTTTCTGTTTTTCTGAGAGGGTCGCCTCGGCACTTTACGGGGACGTCTCGGCTTGTTTGCGCTTTTTGCATGGGGACGACTCCGCTGCCTTGGGGACGACTCCGCCGTTATATCTCCGAAAAACAAGTCTTCTGGAATTCTCTGAGAGAGTCGACTCCGCTCTTTCAGGGGACGTCTCCGCTGCCTTATCACCGAAAAAGACATCCTCTGGAAAACCCTGAGAGAGTCGACTCCGCTACCTCGGGGACGACTCGGGAAGTCTGCTTTTTACTTGCGGGGACGACTCCGCGTCCTGTGGAGACGGCTCGCGCGCATCTCTTGAAATCAGCCTTTCTGCCGCCACTGAGAGAGTCGACTCCGCTACTGAGAGAGTCGACTCCGACCCTGCGAGACGCCTCGCCAGGTGCCGGGGACGTCTCCAAACGTGCCAGTTCTTCCTGTTTGTGCCAGAGACGTCTCTGGGACAAACCGGAGATGTCTCGGCTGTCCCTGATCTGTTTTCTTCAACTCAAAAAATTCTTCAATAAATTTATAAAAATTATGGGAACTTGCCTAGACATTTCTTAACAATATTCTTAATTAATCACCTAAAATTCTCAAGTAAATTGTTAAGATAAATGGAATTATACTCTAGTGTTTTGTATTCATCAAAATCCATTAGGGGGTCAACACTTACCCTAGTACAAACAGATGTGTGTGGCCCATTCGATGTGCTAGCCAGGGATCGTTATTCATACTTCATTACCTTTACCGATGATTATTCACGGTATGGATATGTGTATCTTATGAGATACAAATCTGAATCTTTTGAAAAATTCGAAGAGTTCAGAAATGAAGTAGAAAAATAAACTAGAAAATCCCTTAAGGCTCTTCGATCAGATCGAGGAGGAGAATACCTTAGTGGAGAATTCTGGGACTATCTCAAGAAAAATGGCATAGTCTCGCAATGGACTCCTCCAGGTACATCTCAACTCAACGGAGTGTCAGAGAGGAGAAATCAGACTCTATTGGATATGGTCCGGTCCATGATGAGCTTCACTGATTTACCTATATTTCTTTGGGGAGATACCTTACTTACCGCAATTTATCTACTGAATAGAGTTTCTTGTAAATCCGTTCCTACCACACTGTATGAGATATGGCATGGTAAAAAACCAAATCTTGGTCATCTCAGAATTTGGGAATGTCCGGCCCACGTCAAGCGACTACAGACGGACAAACTAGAGGCTAGGACCATAAGTGCTCATTTTATAGGATATCCTAAAGAGTCATTAGGATATAATTTTTACATCTCAGAGGATCACAATATGTTTGTGAGCCGACATGCCATCTTCTTGGAGAAACAGTTTATCCTTGATAGAGGCAGTGGGAGGAAAATTGAGCTTGAAGAGAAAGTCTCTGAAAAGCAACGAGTCATGGATCCTATAGAACCCATTCATACAGAGCCAGTACACGTTGTTCCTCTTCCACTTCACAGATCTAGTAGGGTCTCCCATCCTCCTGATAGATACTTAGGTATGCTTGAAGAGGACACTAAGGAAATGTTCCTCATGGAAGATAGGGAACACATACAGAATCCCAAAACCTACGACGAGGCGATATCTAATATCGATTTCGAGAAATGGTTGGAAGCAATGAAGTCAGAGTTAGACTCCATGCATTCCAACCAAGTCTGGACCTTAGTGGATCCACCAGAAGGTATTGTACCTATTGGATGTAAATGGATCTATAAAAGGAAGATAGGTTTGGATGGAAAGGTAGACATCTATAAGGCAAGGCTAGTAGCAAAAGGGTATAGTCAGCGCGAAGGCAATGACTATCAGGAGACCTTTTCACCTGTAGCCATGCTGAAATCCATCTGAACATTGCTTGCCATTGCAGCATTTCATGATTATGAAATTTGGCAGATGGATGTAAAAACTGCTTTCCTGAATGGATATCTTGATGAAGATATCTATATGGAATAGCCTTTGGGTTTCACTTTCAGTGATGGAGATCACAAGGTCTGCAAACTGCAAAGGTCCATTTATGGACTAAAACAAGCATCTCGGAGTTGGAACACTCATTTCAATGATGCAATCAAAACGTTTGATTTCATCAAGAACGAAGAGGAACCGTGTATTTACAAGAAGATTAGTGGGAGTTCTGTCGTGTTTCTCGTATTGTACGTGGACGACATTCTTCTGACAGGGAATGATATTCCCATGCTAACCTCGGTCAAGGTCTGGTTTGTTGGAATTTGTATCCTAAATGTCAATCGTCAGCATATTGATGATTGAATTTTGTAAATAAATTGACAAATTAATAAAGTGTTATTTGGCATTATTCATCATTTCATCTTCAAATGAACTCTTATATGATAAAGTCCTTAGGACTTATGTTATGATAAAGGAGGATTTATCTTTGAGTCCTTAAACTTGTTTGCGACGAAATGATATGTTGTTACTAGGACGACAACATTATCGAGATTAGGTCGTTGTGTGACATATACGTTGGTTGTCCTCTTAACCAAGGAGTGTGGAGACACTGGTATGCCACACAAGTGAAGTGTAGAAGTACATTTCACTAAACGTGACCAATTCCGGAACGCTCTACTGTCGAGAGATGTTCCGAGTGGATATGGATATAAGTTTGGCCCTCTGACCTGAGACCGCAACCTGTGACTAGCAAGCAACTCACTGTACTTTGGTACCGGACTACCTGAATTTCTAATTCAGTGACGGAAGGTCACTGGGTGCAGTCAAGTACTTGCGTAGTCAGTTGTGAGTCAAGATGGATTTGACCCCTTCTGAAAACAGGAGATAATGTCTTGTGATTAATTTAGCAAAACCTTGGCCAGGGTAATCCCAGTGAGGAGTCACGGAATATCTAAAGTTAATCACATAATGGATGTACTAATTATAGGGTTGATAGTGAGCTCTAAGTCATCCTGGCATTAGGAGTCAAAGGGATTGAATTATACAGTAACCATAGTTCAGGGTTCCAGAATATTTGCTTCGCATATATTCGACCTATCCGAACGTCGGGTACCATTGCTAGATGGTCACATCGATTAGTGTAGAAAATTGTTCCTATACTACCGGCTTAGGTTCGAACCTATGAGGTCACACGCATAGAAGATTCCTGATTGATCAAGAAAGCTGGTGAATGATTAAGAATCATTCAGGGGTAATTTGGTCAATTTGATTGGCAAATTATCTTATAAAATAATTAAAGTAATTATTGAAGGATTAATTAGTAATTAAATTACTAATAAACTCAATTTGATTGAGTAATTGTGCTAAGGATGAGCCAAATTGAATTGGATTCAAGTTTGGGCTCAATCAGGGTTTTGACCTGATTGGATTAGGTCAGAACCAAAAAGGACTTAAACTGATCAAATTAATTTTAAATTAATTTGTTCTTAATTGAGGATTGACCTAATTGAATTAGGTCCAACACAAAGTAATAATTCAATTTGATTGAGTTTGCATGAGCCAAAATTGAATTGGATTCAATTTGAGCTCAATCAGGGTCTGACCTGATTAGATTGGGTTCAACCAAATTGCTTTGTTTTAATTCGGATTTGACCAAATTTGATTAGGTGCAACCCAAGGGAATTAGGCTCAGATGATGTGGCAATTATTGGTGACATGGAATTGGATTTCATGAATTTTAAATAAACCAAAATTATTGCATGGCACATGGACCCATTGCTTGACACATGGCGACATTGTTTGTTATTTGAATTTAAATTCAAACATTAAGCAATGTGTTAAATGATTTTAATCACTCAAACCATCAGCCAAGGTGGCGTCTTAGTTTTTGAATGGATTAAATTCAAATTTCAAGAGGTGATTTCGAAATTATGAAGTGTTTTACCTTGCCGCATGGATTTCAAATTCCTTCCCTCTTGCACATGTGTTTAAAATTTGAATTTAAATCAGATTTGGTTGAGATCTGATTTGGGTTGTTCCTATTCCTTTGCATGTGCCAACTAAAAGAGGTTTTCTGAAAATAAATTTCGAATTTTGAATGAAAATTCGGAGGCCATTAAAAGGGGTCAAACATGGGCACCAAAAACACATCCATTGCAGCCTTCTTCCTCACCCGCCTCCTCCTCCTCTTCTTCTCCATTTTAGATAGGGTTTTCAGGGTGAATATCTAGAAGATTCAAGATCAGATCTGAGTCCTCTACTTCCCTTACAAACCTCATCTCTATCTGCTTCAAGACGATTGATCAAGAGTTGATTGAATTCCGGCGGGCAGATTTCAGCTTTCAAGTGTTCTGCAGCTGCTAGCACTGTTGCGGAAGAAGATCCTTCAGGACTTTGCGTGTACTTCTCGTAGAGGCCATTCGTGTACGTCGCTGCGAAGTCAAGAATCAGATTCACAACTTTCATCCATCATAAAAGGTATTAATCTAGCATTAATCATTTATTATGGTGTCAAGGTCTAGGTCCAATTTCCCAAGGTTTTACCCTCTTTTGGGGCTCCTCACGGAGATATCTCCAGAATCCATTCAATGGATATTCGGAGATTAATTGGAATAGAGTTCTTAAGTTTCAGATCTGATAGTTAATCATGCATAAAAGTTTTAGCATAATTGTTTAAACGATTCCGGCATAATCCTATGTGTTCTTAAGGTGCTGATTTCTAGATTTGATCTTGTAAGCATGCATGAATTAAATTGTTTGATTCGGTTTTTCTGCTGCGTTTTAAAACTTAAAAAGTACTACGTATGGCTTGATCCCCCTTATGAAGGGGTACGTAGGCAACCCGATCAGGTTCAGCCATGGTTTTCAAAAAAAAAAAAAATCAGCATGCTAAACACCGAAGAACCTAGGATTCACTTTCAGTGGTATCAGAGCCAGGTTTATGTTTAAACTTTTATGTTTTAATTCTTGCAATTAAATCTAAAATCATTAACATGTTTAGATTAGATCTAAAGTACTTTTTATGATTGATTTAATTGCTGATTATGCATGATTAAGTAGATCTGAAATTTTGGATGCATATGATGCATGTTTGTGTTAGGATTAGTAACATGAATAAATCTGAAATCATAATATTGTTTAGATTAGATCTAAATAAAGTTTATGATTCATATGATCTTTGATTTTAATGAACAAATCAGATCTGAAAATAAAAGTGAAAAAACAAATATATAAGATGTATGTTGTTTGTATTAATTCATGTTGTTATGTATATGTGATGCATGAACATAAAACATAATGACTTAAACATGAATTAAATCTGATTACATGTGATTAATTACAAAAACTCAGATCTGAAAATGTGTTTTAAGAACTGAAAGATTGTAATTAATATGTATTAAAAAGAAATATGCAATGATCAAAACTTTCATAAGTCTAAACTTAATTGAGAATTAAGTGTTATGAAATAGAATTGTAACTCAATTAATTGACATTGCATAATTTTTTGGGCATATGGGTTAGCTTGAATCAAGTTCTTAGGATTGGGTTAGACCTAAGGTTAGAATCAAACATGGTCTAGTTAGAGTTAATTGATCAAATCTAATTAAGTAGTAACTAGATTAGGTCAAGGAAACTCTAGGTTAAATACAATAGTTGTAGATTGATCAATTCCATGTCTTTGATTAGACCAAGTTGGAACTTGATTTAGGCTCAGAGGTGTAGCCCGAGTCATTTGAGTAATCAAATCGAAATTGATTAACCAGTCGGTGTCTAAGGTAAGTTTGGCAGTTTTGACCGGTGGTTTTTAATTGGGAGCTACTCGCACTGATTCGTCTTTGTCGAGTTAATGGCATATCCCTTCCACCGATCTCACTTACCTGGCCGACATGGTCAATCACATTTTGATTGGATCACTTAATGATTCGAGTTAGCCCATGCCTTAAGGAAAATTAGTATGACTGATTTAGGTGTCTCCTTAACCGGTTTGAGTCTAATCTGATTTGGTGAAGTCAGTGGGAGAAATTAGACTAACCGGATCTTCTCATCTATCCTAATTATGAAATCCTTTAAAATTATTAGGTCCTTAAAATGAAATGGTTATGGAGATAACTAGGTCATAGCCTCCCATTAAGTTGGGTGATAATGGGTCCAATGTTTTGATAATTATTGGAGGCGCCACACGCCTGGTACTTATCAAGCATTGGAATTGTCATTCAATATATGATGAGTTAAGTGTACCTTCAATAGGCGGTCAGGTGAGCCGAGCCACACTCGGGCTTGGTCGTCTATTAGTTGATTAGACTTAACCCTATCATTTAATGGTTGGACCTGACTAGGGTATTCAGTGGAGGCGCCACACGCCTGCCGGAAAACCTAGGGCAAAATCATCACTAGAAGTTGCTTGGTGAAGCAATTAGTTAAGAACCTACCAATAGGTGCATATGGGTTGGCCGAGCCACACTCGGGCCTATATGGGATCTATTGGGTTCTAGTGCCCACTAAAGAATTAGGAGTAATTTTTCGAATTAGAGGTAGAGGCTACCAATTTGTATAAAATAGTGGGAATATCTTTAGACTAAAGTCCAAGTCTACTGTGTTTAGTCAATTCATATACTAATAGCCAAATTTTCTTTTTATGCAGAAATGGCCACTAATTTATCACTTCGCTCATTGTTGGACAATGACAAGTTGACTGGTCCAAATTTCAATAATTGGCATAGAAAATTGAAAATAGTGCTAGAGCATGAGAGGATCCTTTATGTGATAACGGATCAAGCACCTGAGCAGCCCGCTGCTAATGCATCAAGATCGGCCAGAGACACTTATCAGAAGTGGCTCAGTGACCGGATCACTGTTCGATGCATCATGTTGGCAGCAATGAGTGATGAGTTTAGTAGGTGTTTTGAGAATACGCAGCCGGAAGATATCATTCAAGTGTTGAATGAATCATTCGGCGTTCCTGACGACGTTGAGAGGCACAAAACTAGTTGTGCCATCTTCAGCGCCCGAATGAAAGATGGGACCTCGGTAATTGATCATGTACTGTACATGATTGAGTTGATCGAGCGTCTAAGCTCTCTTGGCTTTCCCCTTCATGATCAATTGGGGAAGGATGCCATACTAAACTCATTGCCTGGATCATACCGTCCTTTTCTCACTCATTTTCGTATGACGAAACCTATAGTGAATTATCACCAATTGTTGGGGTTACTACAGACGTTTGAGAATGATCACCAACTTCTTAAGAAGACGGTGAATTTAGTGGGAGGTTCATCCAAGGGTCGCTCCTTTAAGAAAGGGAAAAAGAAAAATAAAATTCAAAAGAAACAGGTGCACCATGCTCAGCCTAGTCAGAAAAAGAATAAAAAGGCTGATTAGAGTAAGGCGGAGTGCTTCTTCTGCAAGAAGCAAGGACATTAGAAGAGGAACTGTCCTCTTTACATTGCATCCCTCGATCCGAACCGGCCTAAAAAAAGTGGGCAATCAGTTGCCAATCAAGGTACTTATATGATAACACCTTGCAATTTTTCTATTTGTGATAATTCGACCTGGGTATTGGATACCGGTAGTCCTTTTAATATTTGCAATTCGTTGTAGGGGCTACAAGTCAGTAAGAGGTTTGAAGAAGGAGAAAGGTTCCTGAATGTTGGAGATGGAAGACCAGTTCCAGTTCTAGCTTTAGGAATTCTTAAACTTGAATTCAGCTCTCATGTAAATGTCCTTAGTGATTGTCACTATTGTCCAAGTTTTCTATTGAATATCATTTCTGTAGGCCTTTTGGCCAAAAATGGTTATGAAATATCAATAAAAAAGGATTATTGCAATGTCATTTGGAATGGTGTTGTTGTAATGAATGGAATTCTGAGTAATGGCATTTACATTTTGTCACAGCCTGTTCATGTAATGTATAAATCCAATATGCGCCCTACAATAGATAATGTCACGGATGTCTACCTTTGGCATCATAGGCTAGGTCATATTAACAAGAATAGGATAAACAGGTTAAGTAAAGAGGGAATCCTTGATGTTAATGATTGTGAATCATTGACAACCTGTGAATCATGTCTTCTTGGTAAAATGACCAAATCACCTTTTACCGGAAAAGGTGAACGAGCCAGTGATTTATTGACCCTTGTACATTCTGATGTATGTGGGCCAATGAGCACAGAAGCTAGAGGTGGGTATTCATATTTCATTACGTTTACAGACGACCTTTCTAGGTATGGTTATGTCTATTTAATGAGACATAAATCTGAATCATTTGAAATGTTCAAATTATATCGTAATGAAGTAGAAAAACAAACTGGAAAGAGTATTAAAACTCTTCGATCAGATCGAGGAGGTGAATACCTCTCCAGTGAATTTTTGACATATCTAGGAGAAAATGGGATTCTCTCCCAATGGACTCCTCCTGGTACACCACAATATAATGGTGTGTCAGAAAGGAGAAATCGAACTCTGTTAGACATGGTTCGATCCATGATGGGGTTTGCTAATCTGCCCATATCCTTTTGGGGATATGCTCTTGAGTCAGCCTGCTATATTCTAAATAAGGTTCCAAGTAAGTCTGTAAATAAAACACCACATGAGATGTGGACTGGACGTAAGCCGATGCTCTCTCACCTTAGGATTTGGGGGTGTCCGGCGTACGTCAAACGTTTGAAGACAGACAAACTTGAACCCAAGTCTGACAAATGTTTCTTTGTTGGTTACCCTAAAGAAACTAAAGGATATTACTTCTACTTTGCTGAAGAACAAAAGTTGTTCGTAAGCAATAGAGCAATTTTCTTAGAAAAGGAATTTCTTGGTGAAGGAACAAATAGCTCTAATGTTGAGCTTAGAGAAGTTCAACATGTAGAAGATCCGACACCATCTACTGAACCAGTTGAGTCGGATTTGATTAGATCAGATCCAGAACCCATATTAGATGCACCATTAAGACGATCGGGTAGAGTACCACGTCAGCCGGACAGATACTACGGTTTCTTGGTCCGGGATGGGGATCCTATCGAACTTGATGAAAACGATGAGGATCCGATCACATATATGGATGCAATGCAGAGGTATGACTCTGATAAATGGCTTGGAGCCATGCAATCCGAAATGGAATCCATGAAGGTCAATGATGTTTGGACATTAGTTGACCCACCCGAAGGAATTAAATCCATAGGGTGTAAGTGGATATTCAAAAGGAAACGGGGCGCAGACGGAAAGGTAGAGACCTATAAAGCCCGTTTGGTTGTCAAGGGTTATCGTCAACATTATGGTATTGACTATGATGAGACGTTTTCTCCTGTGGCAATGCTCAAGTCCATTCGGATTGTGCTTGCGATAGCAGCACATTTAGACTATGAAATCTGGCAAATGGATGTAAAGACCGCATTTCTAAATGGAGATTTAGAAGAGGAAGTGTATATGATACAACCTGAAGGTTTTACATCTGCAGATGAGTCTAAAGTGTGCAAGCTTCAAAAATCCATTTATGGATTAAAGCAAGCTTCACGGAGTTGGAATATACGTTTTGATAAGGTAATCAAAACATATGGCTTCATTAAGAATGAAGAGGAACCTTGCATTTATAAATGGGCAAATGGTTCAGTTATTATATTCCTTATTTTGTATGTGGATGACATTCTTTTAATCGGGAATGACATTCCTGCATTACAAGGAATAAAGGTTTGGCTATCATCTCAATTTGCCATGAAGGATTTGGGAGAAGCATCTTACATCCTAGGGATGAAGATCTATAGAGATAGATCTAGAAGATTGCTTGGATTATCCCAATCCACATACATTGATACTATACTGAAGAGGTTCAGTATGATTAATTCCAAGAAAGGCTATCTTTCGATGGGCCATGGAATTAACCTCTCTAAAAGGGATTGTCCGACAACCTCTCAAGAAAGAGAGAGTATGGATAGAATTCCATATGCTTCGGCAGTGGGATCTATAATGTATGCCATGACATGTACTAGACCAGACGTGGCATACTCACTAGGAGTAGTGAGCAGATACCAGTCTGATCCAGGTAGCAACCACTGGAAGGTTGTAAAAACCATCCTTAAGTATTTGAGAAATACTAAAGATCAGTGGTTTGTCTATGGTGATTCTGACTTAAAACTTGAGGGATATACTGATTCAAGTTTTCAGTCAGATCAAGATGATAGCAAGAGCGTGTCAGGATATATCTTCACTCTTAAGGGTGGGGCCATCTGCTGGAAGAGTTCCAAGCAGCATACAGTGGCAGATTCTACATGTGAAGCAGAATATATCGCAGCATCTGATGCCGCCAAGGAAGCTGTATGGTTGCGGAAGTTCATCACCGAGCTTGGAGTGACACCCTCCATTGATGGTCCAGTGCCTATATTTTGTGACAATACTGGGGCCATAGCTCAAGCAAGAGAACCCAAAGCACATCAGCGGACCAAGCATATTCTACGTCGCTACCACCTGGTTCGAGAGATCATCGATCGAGGTGATATTGATCTTCAGAAGATTGACACAAAAGAAAATCTGGCTGACCCATTTACCAAAGTCTTCGGCATCAAAGAGTTCGACGAACACAAGTCGAAGATGGGTATTAGATACTGTGCCGATTGGCATTAGGCTAAGTGGGAGTTGTTGGAATTTGTATCCTAAATGTCAATCGTCAGCATATTGATGATTGAATTTTGTAAATGAATTGACAAATTAATAAAGTGTTATTTGGCATTATTCATCATTTCATCTTCAAATGAACTCTTATATGATGAAGTCCTTAGGACTTATGTTATGATAAAGGAGGATTTATCTTTGAGTCCTTAAACTTGTTTGCGACAAAATGATATGTTGTTACTAGGACGACAATATTATCAAGATTAGGTCGTTATGTGACATATACATTGGTTGTCCTCTTAACCAAGGAGTGTGGAGACACTGGTATACCACACAAGTGAAGTGTAGAAGTACATTTCACTAAACGTGACCAATTCCGGAACGCTCTACTGTCGAGAGATGTTCTGAGTGGATATGGGTATAAGTTTGGCCCTCTGACCTGAGACCGCAACCTGTGACTAGCAAGCAACTCACTGTACTTTGGTACCGGACTACCTGAATTTCTAATTCAGTGACGGAAGGTCACTGGGTGCAGTCAAGTACTTGCGTAGTCAGTTGTGAGTCAAGATGGAATTGACCCCTCCTGAAAACAGGAGATAATGTCTTGTGATTAATTTAGCAAAACTTTGGCCAGGGTAATCCCAGTGAGGAGTCACGGAATATCTAAAGTTAATCACATAATGGATGTACTAATTATAGGGTTGACAGTGAGCTCTAAGTCATCCTGGCATTAGGAGTCAAAGGGATTGAATTATACAGTAACCATAGTTCAGGGTTCCAGAATATTTGCTTCGCATATATTCGACCTATCCGGACGTCGGGTACCATTGCTAGATGGTCACATCGATTAGTGTAGAAAATTGTTCCTACACTACCGGCTTAGGTTCGAACCTATGAGGTCACACGCATAGAAGATTCCTGATTGATCAAGAAAGCTGGTGAATGATTAAGAATCATTCCGGGGTAATTTGGTCAATTTGATTGGAAAATTATCTTATAAAATAATTAAAGTAATTATTGAAGGATTAATTAGTAAACTCAATTTGATTGAGTAATTGTGCTAAGGATGAGCCAAATTGAATTGGATTCAAGTTTGGGCTCAATCAGGATTTTGACCTGATTGGATTAGGTCAGAACCAAAAAGGACTTAAGCTGATCAAATTAATTTTAAATTAATTTGTTCTTAATTAAGGATTGACCTAATTGCATTAGGTCCAACACAAAGTAATAATTCAATTTGATTGAGTTTGCATGAGCCAAAATTGAATTGGATTCAATTTGAGCTCAATCAGGGTCTGACCTGATTAGATTGGGTTCAACCAAATTGCTTTGTTTTAATTCGGATTTGACCAAATTTGATTAGGTGCAACCCAAGGGGATTAGGCTCAGATGATGTGGCAATTATTGGTGACATGGAATTGGATTTCATGAATTTTAAATAAACCAAAATTATTGCATGGCACATGGACCCATTGCTTGACACATGGCGACATTGTTTGTTATTTGAATTTAAATTCAAACATTAAGCAATGTGTTAAATGATTTTAATCACTCAAACCATCAGCCAAGGTGGCGTCTTAGTTTTTGAATGGATTAAATTCGAATTTCAAGAGGTGATTTCGAAATTATGAAGTGTTTTACCTTGCCGCATGGATTTCAAATTCCTTCCCTCTTGCACATGTGTTTAAAATTTGAATTTAAATCAGATTTGGATGAGATCTGATTTGGGTTGTTCCTATTCCTTTGCATGTGCCAACTAAAAGAGGTTTTCTGAAAATAAATTTCGAATTTTGAATGAAAATTCGGAGGCCATTAAAAGGGGTCAAACATGGGCACCAAAAACACGTCCATTGCAGCCTTCTTTCTCACCCGCCTCCTCCTCCTCTTCTTCTCCATTTTAGATAGGGTTTTCAGGGTGAATATTTAGAAGATTCAAGATCAGATCTGAGTCCTCTACTTCCCTTACAAACCTCATCTCTATCTGCTTCAAGACGATTGATCAAGAGTTGATTGAATTCCGGCGGGCAGATTTCAGCTTTCAAGTGTTCTGCAGCTGCTAGCACTGTTGCGGAAGAAGATCCTTTAGGACTTCGCGTGTACTTCTCGTAGAGGCCATTCGTGTGCGTGGCTGCGAAGTCAAGAATCAGATTCACAACTTTCATCCATCATAAAAGGTATTAATCTAGCATTAATCATTTATTATGGTGTCAAGGTCTAGGTCCAATTCCCCGAGGTTTTACCCTCTTTTGGGGCTCCTCACGGAGATATCTCCAGAATCCATTCAATGGATATTCGGAGATTAATTGGAATAGAGTTCTTAAGTTTCAGATCTGATAGTTAATCATGCATAAAAGTTTTAGCATAATTGTTTAAACGATTCCGGCATAATCCTATGTGTTCTTAAGGTGCTGATTTCTAGATTTGATCTTGTAAGCATGCATGAATTAAATTGTTTGATTCGGTTTTTCTGCTGTGTTTTAAAACTTAAAAAGTACTACGTATGGCTTGATCCCCCTTATGAAGGGGTACGTAGGCAACCCGATCAGGTTCAGCCATGATTTTCAAAAAAAAAAAAAAAAAATTCAGCATGCTAAACACCGAAGAACCTAGGATTCACTTTCATGGTTGTCAAAAGAGTTCTCCATGAAAGACCTTAGGGAAGCATCCTATATTTTGAGGATAAAGGTCTATAGAGATAGATCCAAAAGGATGCTTGGCCTATCACAGAAGATGTACATAGAGGAAGTGCTGAAAAGGTTTAGCATGAAAAACTCCAAAAGGGGTCTCTTACCCCTTAGGCATGGAATTTATCTCTCCAAGAAGATGTGCCCCAACACATCTGAAGAGATTCAATGCAAGAGCAGGATCCCTTATGCTTCGGCAATAGGGAGCCTTGATAGTCAACTTTAAAGACCACGCAATAGCATGTATCTGGTAGGATAGTGATTACGGGTATCGATCCGCAGAGATTGGAATATAGTTGTTTTCTTAAAAATATTTGAAAAAGATAATTTGTGAAGACTATTGAACTAAATAATTTAATAGAAAATGCAATTAAAATGATATCAATTGAGAGAACCTAGAGTAAGGAATTCACCACTAACATAGCAACAAGGGTTATTTGTAATCTATTTCATTCTTGGATTATTATGCAAATTGGTTACAAGCCTAGTAAGCATTCGAATAAAATTTCACAAAAGTAATTTAGGCATAGTCCATCTTCAATTAGCATGAAATGTCTACCCTAATCTAAGATCGCAGTACACCGTATCTTCCTTAAGCATGAACTATCTTATTTTTACTTTAATGATCATGAAAAATATTTGTATAAACATCATACTTAAAATCACAGAATTTAAGTATGAGATAAAAGGATATTTATTAAGAGCAAGAGTGTCTATACAATTCCAAGAACATGAAATTAAATAAATAAAACCCGTGTCCCTTTGTTGGGGCTGCATCCAGCCCTAGAGAAGAGCTCAGCCTTCCATAGAGTTGCAGACGACGGCAACAGCAGCACAGCAGCGGGCTCCCATTCCTTCCTTCTCTTCCTCCTTTCTCTGATTCTCTCCTCCCTTCTTTTGTTTCCCGTGGGACTTCCTTAATAAAAGAACTAATGGATGGGATCGGGTGAGAAAGAATGAATCCTAGAGAAGAGAACTTCCCTCCTTTTATAGCTTCCCTATCCTCTGTTAGCATCCGGAGGATATGCTTCCCGAGTGAAGAGATAAGGGTGGAGGAACGGCTTCTGTTCCACGGCAGCGGGCGAGACGCGTAGAAGATCTGGATTCGGCTGGAATTAATATCGAAACAGGGGAATCCAGAAGAAGATTTGATGGCTGAGACACACAGGAGAAGCAGCCGTTGGCATGCATCACGGGAGGTAATCGGGATGTGAGGCAAAACGGAAGGAAGGTTGCTTGATTTGATCCTCACGGGAAGTTTGGAATCCACTGATGCTCGAGATGAAGCTCCCCTATTTTGTTTCCATGAAGTCTGGGAAGTGATTAACTCGGAAGACGAGCTGCTGCCGTTTTACTACGCGGAAGAAGATCTTGGATGTAGGAGATCACTTGCAGTTGGCTGGGATTAATCCGGAAGATGAAGTTAATCCGGATGCTGATCTCGCGAACGGAAGTGATGCTGCTTCAATCGCGGAGTAGCTGGGATTTGGTAATGAGCTTGGATGTTGGGAGATTCCATGGGATCAAGCCGGAAGTGAAAGAGTAGATGCCCTACAAGCCAATCGTAATATGTATTGCGAAGGGTTTTTCTTTTAATTTGTCCAAATCATGTACATGACATTTAAATATGAATAAAGGCGTTATGTTTTATCATATGCTGTTGATTATATTTATGATAAACTCCTTAGATTAGGGCAATGGTTTTAAGACTATGATGAATCATACTAGTGAGACTTAAAATCCTAAAATCCTAATCTTAAATATTCCCAGTCATTGGTACATTGAGTCGGAGATCAATGATTACCGGAAAGACTGGCATGTCTTATGTATGCTCGATGCAGAGGATGATTGATCTCACAATCATTTGTGTGGAGACACTAATACAAAGATATGGGTGCTCATTAGAAGAATGAGTTCACTGAATTGACCTACAAAGAGAAATCTTATGAAGTCTTAATTATCACTTAATTACATGTCAAAAGATGATTCTCTTAGTGGGAGTTGTGCAACTGATCCTTTGACCTGAGATCACCATGGTATCTTGTGCACATGAACCTATGTTTTGGTTTACACTCATTCATGACAATAAGTTATGTACGAGGTCTTCTGGATATGGTGGATTGTGTACGAAGATTATGAGTAGGTCAACAAGGAATTAATCACTTCTAGTAAGAGAAGATAGCATCCTATTTATTCTAATCATATGATAATTCAGGAAGCCTTTGATCAAAGCAGAATGAAAATTAGAAAGAGTTTCTAATGTTTCATTATTTGAATTATCATTAAAAGATTGAGAAAAATATGAATATAAAATTGAGTTTGACATATATTCATACTCATATACATATTTGGGATGCAGTTTGATTAAAGGATTGAATTGCATGGTAACTTGCCACTGAAGGGTATTTTTGGTATTTCCACCAAATTTCATATTTTTCGGGTAGACATGATACGTTGCTAGACGTCAATCTTGTCTTATAGGTTTGATCGAATTAAAGAGTTTAATTCGATCACCAATTAGAAAGGATTCTAATTGTTAAGTTCGGGTTCGTGCAGTTTGGACTTAAATCGATTAGAAGAGTTCTAATCAAGTTGGGTCAACTCGCACTCACACCTATTGCTGGCTAAGTATGGAACCCAATGGGTCACACACAAGAAAACTTATCAAGGGTATAATTGGATTAGATCATGTTTGCAAGATAAACATCCTAGCAGGTGTTGCAAACCTTAGCTCCTGATTCGAACTGGATTCGAATCTAATTCGAATTGGATTCGAATCTGATTTTTAATTGATCTAATTTGATTAGATCATATTCTAATATGGGTTAGCCAAGAGTTGGCACCTAATTGGCTTGATTTGAGTCTAATTGGATTAGATTTGATAAAACATTTATTTTTGACCGTTAGATCTTCATCTACCGTTGGATGAAGACATAATGGTGAGTTGGTTTGAACCCAATTAGATTGGGTTAAGAAAGGCCTTTAATCATGACCATTTGATCTTCATCAGCTATTGGATGAAGACATAATATGATCATGATGAGGCATCTTGCATTGGGACCATTGGATCATCCTAGAACCGTTGGATGATGACATAACTCCCCTTACTCATGGCGCCTTGCATTCTAGCCATTGGATCTTCATCATGAGATGATGGATGATCAAGATTCATGGCGTGATGGATCAGCATTTGATGTTGACTTGGTCAACATCAGATGGCGTGAAGATGGACTTATGATGGCATGAAGAAAGAGAATGCCGCATGAGGTGTTTTGGATAAGGATGCCATAACCACCTCTTCACATGATACGCCTCCCTATTTTGTTGGCGCCTCATCCTAGAGATGGCTCTTCATTTGATCACGCCTCCATCCTCTTATCACGCCTCATCTGAAGGATGTGTGGATAGGATGCATCCTTTGGTGATGCATCCCCACGCCATCTATAAATAGGAATGCTCCCGGTGTTTTCTAATCATCGGAAATCAATCCAACTCTCTCTCTCTCATATCCCTTCTTTCTTACATTAGTTTCTTTCTTTCTAACATTGCTTCTAGTGTGTCCTAAGCCAAGACAAGGTGGTCTTCATTAGGACAAAAGGATTAGAAGTGATTTTAGAAGGCTAAAGAAAAATAGAAAGGAAGGAAAGCAAGCCATTAGAGTTCTTTAGAAGAATTCTGCATTAAGGATCAAAAGTCTTTGGAGCTAAAGTCTTGATCAAGTTTTCGTGTGGATCACCATTGGAGGGCGGACACTTGGACGCCTCGTGGAGATTGTACACTTTGGATTAGCGTTTGAGGTATTCTACTAATTCTGCATTTATTTTATATTATTTGATTGTAATCATTAAGGTGATCTAGGCTTAAAAGGGTTTCATGCATAGGGACTTTATTAAGAAAATTTTTAAAATTCCTAGCTTCCGCTGCCCATTATGACATGCTAGAACCCTTCAGTGGTATCAGAGCAAAGGTCCAAGAGTTGTGACCGATCTCCGAAAACTCTCACGCGTGATCATGTGACGAAGCGTGGCTCTCCGTCCGGAGGCGTATAGAGATGCGTGCTCTGATAGGTATATATGGGTGTCACCCTATTTTTAATAGGACCGAACCCATGTAGGAGTGGAGACTCCCCCTTCAGTGGTATCAGAGCCATCCTTAATTGGTTCAATCAAATAATAATGCATGATGTATGATTATTAATTTACTATGAGATAGTAATGTCATATGCTTAATGAAATGCTGAAATATATGATTCATATATGATATGATATGTAATAAAATGTCATGATATGATATTTTCCATATGAAAATATGTTGAAGCATGTTAATTAGTTGCTTATGATTTATACATGCTATGAGATAGCTATGATGCATGATAGCTTATTTTAGATATGTTAAATATATGTTACAATTAAAGAATGTGCTAGAGACTAGTAAGCCCTCAATAAAAATTATATTAAGTCATAGTGTTAAAAAATTTTGAGCTAACCCATTCTAGAACAATTAATCTAATTGGTGTCTAAGGAAAGCACTAAAGGTGGTTTCTTAATTAGGACCTTACTCTTTGAGTAAGGGGAGCCTCCCACCTGCTTACCTGGCCAATTGTTTGATTGTCTATTATGGATAAGCTTAATATTGATATAACACTATTGATAGCCTTCCTTCATGCCTCGATATTATTATGTCAAGATCCATGCTAGTTTGTTGTGCTAACACAAAACTTGCAATGGGGACTGATGTTATACTGTCTTGGTGCATTAAGATGCTTATGGCATATTTTAATATATTGTCTTGTTGTGCAACCACAAGGGCAATATTATTCGAATATGACTATATGGAAATGAAGGGTTTGACTTAACTAAAATATTATTGTTTGTTGTGCTAACACAAGGCAATAAGTATTTTAAGAGGACAAGATAAAGTTGAGAATTGCATGAGATGCAATTGGAAAGAGTTTCCTACCTTTGAACTCATAAGAGTTTGTTGTGTAAACACAAGGCTTTTTATGATGAATTAGGATCTCAACCCTACTAAGAAAAATTATATTTTCATGTTTATCATAGGAGTGGGCTATGATATTCGATAAAAATAATAGGAGACAAATTAGATTAAAGTCCTTATCTAGTTGCAAACATGTCATCATGATTGGTCTGCTTATATTAGTTATGTTCTTGCATATGTAGAATTATTAAATGGCTTCACTTTCACTAAGAGGCATCTTAGATGCCAACAAGTTGACCGGACCAAACTATGTGGACTGGTTGAGGAATTTAAAGATAGTACTCACTCAGGAGAAAATTTCCTATATACTTGAAACCCCTGATCTTGGAGATCTAGGGGATGATGCTACAGAAGAGGAGGTTGCCACACATAAGATGTGGAAAAATGACAGTTTGACTGTCAAATGTATCATACTTGCCTCTATGAGCAATGAATTACAGAGGCAACATGAAGGCATGGACACTCAATCCATACTTCTCAATTTAAAAGAGTTGTATGGAGAACAAAGCAGGACTGCTAGGTATGAGATATCTAAGCAGTTGTTCCGTGCTAGAATGAATAAAGGAACTCCAGTGCAAAACCATGTTCTTATGGTTATAGACTTAATCACTAGATTAAGTCAATTAGGTTTTGCTATGGATAGTGAGCTCAGTCAGGATTTGATCCTGCAATCACTGCCTGATTCATTCTCTCAGTTTGTTGTGAACTTTCACATGAACAAGCTGAACATCTCCCTGCCCGAGCTGTTAAATATGCTCAAAACAGCTGAAGGCCATATTAAGAAGGATAAAGGTCCACTCCTTCTTATAGATGGCACTTCTAAAAGAAAATCGGGAAATAAGGGTTCTAAGAAACGATTGAACCCCAAGAGTAGCATCAAAAAGAAAAAAGGAAAGAAAAACTCCGGATCAAGTACCTGTTTTCATTGCGGCAAAGCTGGCCACTGGAAAAGGAATTGCAAGAGTTTTCTTGCAAGTATGAAGACCGATGCAAGAGTTGCATCAAAAGGTATGTTTATGTTACATGCCAACTTGTCATTAAGTTCTTCAAATTCAAATTCATGGGTATTGGATACCGGCTGTGGTTTTCACATTTGCAAATCTTTGCATGGACTACAGAAAATTAAAATTTTGAAGAAAGGTGACTTCGAGCTGTATGGCGCTGGAGGAGAGTCCATCCAGGCTGAAGCTGTTGGAACCTACAACTTGGAGTTACCTTCGGGAGAGCTCCTACAATTAGAAGATTGTTATTATATGCCCAAAATTATTAGAAATGTAATTTCCATTCCTTTGTTGTTAAAGAAAGGATTTGAAATTAATGAAAAGGGCAATGGTTGCTCTATTTATTTTTCTAATAAGCATCTTTGCAATGGCATTATGGAAAATGGTCTTCTTGTTTTATTACTTAATGACAATGTCTTTCATATTAATAAAAGCAATAAAAGAAAGAGAGAGGAAGTAAATAACACCCTTCTTTGGCATTGCCGACTTGGTCACATAAGTGAATCAAGAATCAACAAGTTATACAAAGAAGAGTTCTTTGATCCTTATGATTATGAATCATTAGGAACTTGTGAATCTTGTCTTATGGGTAAAATGACTAAGTCTCCATTCACTGGACATGGAGAAAGGGCAAGTGAGTTATTAGGACTTATACACACAGATGTATGTGGTCCTATGACAACTCCAGCTAGAGGTGGATACTCTTACTTCATCACATTCACTGATGATTTATCAAGGTTCGGATATGTGTATCTTATGAAACATAAATCCGAAGCTTTTGATAAGTTTAAAGAGTATCAAAGTATGGTTGAAAAACAAACCGGAAAGTGTATTAAAATCCTTCGATCTGATCGAGGAGGTGAATACCTTTCTAGTGAGTTTTTAAATCATCTTAAAGAAAAGGGCATTCTCTCTGAATGGACACCTCCGTATACGCCACAATTAAATGGTGTAGCTGAACGGAGGAATCGTACTTTATTAGATATGGTACGGTCCATGATGTGCTTTACTGATCTTCCTATTTCCTTCTGGGGTTTTGCCCTAGAGACTGCTGCACTAATATTAAACAGGGTACCTTCTAAGTCTGTACCTAGCACTCCATATGAGATATGGAGAGGAAAGAAGCCTAATCTTAAGTATCTTAAGATATGGGGTTGTCAAGCTTATGTCAAAAGAAATTTTGGACACAAGCTAAGTGCTAGATCAGATAAATATATTTTTGTAGGTTATCCTAAAGATAGTATAGGATACATCTTCTATCATCCTACCGAACAAAAAGTTTTTGTAGGTAGGCATGCCATTTTCTTAGAAAAAGAGTTTATCTTAGAAAAGGGCAAGGATAGAAAAATAGAACTTGAAGAAGTTCAAGACCTACAAATAGAAACACAAAAAATTCTTCAACCAGATGTACCCATTGATGAGGTACAACCACAACACACATCTCCTCTCCGAAGGTCAGATAGAGTGCGAAGAACACCTGAGAGATATGGGTTCATCATTGAAAATGATGAAGCCCACATTGTTCAGAATAATGATCCTCTGACCTATTCGGAAGCTGTCATGAGTAATGACTCTGACAAATGGCTAGAAGCCATGAAATCCGAAATAGATTCTATGTATACCAACCAAGTATGGACTTTGGTTGATGCACCAGAGGGTGTAAACCCTATAGGTTGCAAATGGGTCTATAAGAAAAAGATTGGAGCAGATGGCCAAGTAGAAACCTACAAGGCTAGATTGGTGGCAAAAGGTTTCAGGCAAAAGCAAGGAATTGACTATGATGAAACTTTTTCGCCAGTAGCTATGCTCAAATCTATTCGGATTTTGCTTGCAATAGCTGCATACTATGATTATGAAATCTGGCAGATGGATGTCAAAACCGCCTTCCTTAATGGTTATCTTGAGGAAGAAGTTTACATGACACAGCCAGAAGGATTTGTCTCAAGTAAGAGAGCAAATCAAGTATGCAAGCTTAAGAGATCCATTTATGGATTAAAGCAAGCATCGAGGAGTTGGAACATCCGTTTTGATACAACAGTCAAAGAGTTTGGTTTTATCAAAAATGTGGATGAACCATGTGTGTACAAGAAGACTAGTGGGAGTGCCATTGTCTTCTTAATATTGTATGTAGATGACATACTGATCATTGGAAATGATATTCCAATGTTACAATCGGTCAAGACTTGGCTGTCAAAAAGCTTTTCCATGAAAGACTTGGGAGAAGCATCCTATATACTTGGTATAAAGATCTATAGGGATAGATCTAAAGGGATGCTAGGCTTGTCCCAGTCTAGGTACATAGATAATGTGCTGAAAAGATTCAGCATGGAAGAAAGTAAAAGAGGTTATTTGCCTATGAGTCATGGCATACGTCTCTCTAAGAAGATGTCTCCTAAGACATCTGAAGAGAGGAATAGAATGAATTCTATTCCCTATGCTTCGGCAGTAGGATCGATTATGTATGCTATGCTATGTACTAGGCCTGATATTGCTTATGCCTTAGGCATAACAAGTAGATTCCAGGCTGATCCAGGAGAGGATCATTGGATAGCTGTGAAAAATATTCTTAAGTATTTGAGAAGGACTAAAGATATTTTTCTAGTTTATGGAGGATCTGAGTTGAAACTAGAAGGATTTTCTGATTCTAGTTTTCAATCAGACCTAGATGATAGCAAGTCCACTTCAGGGTATGTCTTTACCCTAAATGGTGGTGCAGTGAGCTGGAAGAGTTCCAAACAGCAAACTGTAGCTGACTCAACTACTGAGGCAGAATACATTGCTGTAAGTGAAGCCGCTAAGGAAGCTATCTGGATGAAAAAGTTCATCTCTGAGTTAGGAGTAGTTCCCGAGATTGCTGGACCAGTCCCAGTTTATTGTGATAACACTGGAGCTGTTGCTCAAGCGAAGGAACCAAGGTCTCATCACAAATCCAAGCACATTCTAAGACGCTTCCATCTTGTTCGAGAGATTGTCGAGAGACAAGACATAGTCATTGAACGAGTAGACACCAAGAACAACCTAGCAGACCCGTTCACTAAAGCTCTACCACAACAGCAGTTCGATCGCCACCTCGATTGTATGGGGATAAAATATAAGAGCGATTGGCTTTAGTGCAAGTGGGAGATTGAAAGAGTAGATGCCCTACAAGCCAATCGTAATATGTATTGCGAAGGGTTTTTCTTTTAATTTGTCCAAATCATGTACATGACATTTAAATATGAATAAAGGCGTTATGTTTTATCATATGCTGTTGATTATATTTATGATAAACTCCTTAGATTAGGGCAATGGTTTTAAGACTATGATGAGATCATACTAGTGAGACTTAAAATCCTAAAATCCTAATCTTAAATATTCCCAGTCATTGGTACATTGAGTCGGGGATCAATGATTACCGGAAAGACTGGCATGTCTTATGTATGCTCGATGCAGAGGATGATTGATCTCACAATCATTTGTGTGGAGACACTAATACAAAGATATGGGTGCTCATTAGAAGAATGAGTTCACTGAATTGACCTACAAAGAGAAATCTTATGAAGTCTTACTTACATGTCAAAAGATGATTCTCTTAGTGGGAGTTGTGCAACTGATCTTTTGACCTGAGATCACCATGGTATCTTGTGCACATGAACCTATGTTTTGGTTTACACTCATTCATGACAATAAGTTATGTACGAGGTCTTCTGGATATGGTGGATTGTGTACGAAGATTATGAGTAGGTCAACAAGGAATTAATCACTTCTAGTAAGAGAAGATAGCATCCTATTTATTCTAATCATATGATAATTCAGGAAGCCTTTGATCAAAGCAGAATAAAAATTAGAAAGAGTTTCTAATGTTTCATTATTTGAATTATCATTAAAAGATTGAGAAAAATATGAATATAAAATTGAGTTTGACATATATTCATACTCATATACATATTTGGGATGCAGTTTGATTAAAGGATTGAATTGCATGGTAACTTGCCACTGAAGGGTATTTTTGGTATTTCCACCAAATTTCATATTTTTCGGGTAGACATGACACGTTGCTAGACGTCAATCTTGTCTTATAGGTTTGATCGAATTAAAGAGTTTAATTCGATCACCAATTAGAAAGGATTCTAATTGTTAAGTTCGGGTTCGCGCAGTTTGGACTTAAATCGATTAGAAGAGTTCTAATCAAGTTGGGTCAACTCGCACTCACACCTATTGCTGGCTAAGTATGGAACCCAATGGGTCACACACAAGAAAACTTATCAAGGGTATAATTGGATTAGATCATGTTTGCAAGATAAACATCCTAGCAGGTGTTGCAAACCTTAGCTCCTGATTCGAACTGGATTCGAATCTAATTCGAATTGGATTCGAATCTGATTTTTAATTGATCTAATTTGATTAGATCATATTCTAATATGGGTTAGCCAAGAGTTGGCACCTAATTGGCTTGATTTGAGTCTAATTGGATTAGATTTGATAAAACATTTATTTTTGACCGTTAGATCTTCATCTACCGTTGGATGAAGACATAATGGTGAGTTGGTTTGAACCCAATTAGATTGGGTTAAGAAAGGCCTTTAATCATGACCATTTGATCTTCATCAGCCATTGGATGAAGACATAATATGATCATGATGAGGCATCTTGCATTGGGACCATTGGATCATCCTAGAACCGTTGGATGATGACATAACTCCCCTTACTCATGGCGCCTTGCATTCTACCCATTGGATCTTCATCATGAGATGATGGATGATCAAGATTCATGGCGTGATGGATCAGCATTTGATGTTGACTTGGTCAACATCAGATGGCGTGAAGATGGACTTATGATGGCATGAAGAAAGAGAATGCCGCATGAGGTGTTTTGGATAAGGATGCCATAACCACCTCTTCGCATGATACGCCTCCCTATTTTGTTGGCGCCTCATCCTAGAGATGGCTCTTCATTTGATCACGCCTCCATCCTCTTATCACGCCTCATCTGAAGGATGTGTGGATAGGATGCATCCTTTGGTGATGCATCCCCACGCCATCTATAAATAGGAATGCTCCCGGTGTTTTCTAATCATCGGAAATCAATCCAACTCTCTCTCTCTCATATCCCTTCTTTCTTACATTAGTTTCTTTCTTTCTAACATTGCTTCTAGTGTGTCCTAAGCCAAGACAAGGTGGTCTTCATTAGGATAAAAGGATTAGAAGTGATTTTAGAAGGCTAAAGAAAAATAGAAAGGAAGGAAAGCAAGCCATTAGAGTTCTTTAGAAGAATTCTGCATTAAGGATCAAAAGTCTTTGGAGCTAAAGTCTTGATCAAGTTTTCGTGTGGATTACCATTGGAGGGCGGACACTTGGACGCCTCGTGGAGATTGTACACTTTGGATTAGCGTTTGAGGTATTCTACTAATTCTGCATTTATTTTATATTATTTGATTGTAATCATTAAGGTGATCTAGGCTTAAAAGGGTTTCATGCATAGGGACTTTATTAAGAAAATTTTTAAAATCCCTAGCTTCCGCTGCCCATTATGACATGCTAGAACCCTTCAGGAAGAGGATGGGATTTGAGTTTATCTCATGGATCCTGCGGAGGATTTGGCTCTATTTGGATGCCGTGAATGCAAGGGAGCTGGGAAGGGAGACGCGTGGAATAGGATAGAGCACTGGAAGGGAATGATCTGTAGGAGAAGCTGGGATTCTGCTGGGATTTGATTGAGACGCAATCCGTGGAGATGAAGAGAAGATTACGAACGGAATAAGGAGCTAGGAGCTGATCCAGATGCTGGCCACGGGATCCTTGGATGCGGAGGCTTCGGAAGACATGGGAAGCTGAATTACTGAGATTGCTTTTGACGTGGATGAAGGGGAGGAGGGCATACGGTTGGGATTACTCGAGCGGATGGCTTGGTTCGGAAGAGGGAAGACACGCGGATGGGAGGAATCCGGAAGCAGGGAATCACGAAAATGATGTGATTCGAAGCAGGGGATCACGGAGAAGATGGGCACAGGCGTGAGGGGGAGCTGGACTCTGTTTTATGGGAAGTTTGGATGTGAGCGTGGGAAGGATGAGGATGAACGCGGAGAAACAGGGGAAGATGCAGGAGATTTGGAAGAAGCTGGGAGTCCGGTTCTATTCTGTGAAGTTTGGAACCAATCCGAACGGGATTCTGGGAAGTGAATTTATCCGGAAGAAGAGCTAATGCCAAATGCTGAGATCACGGAAGAGGGAATGAGCTGGAAGCGATCCTTCATGGATGGAACGGCATTAGTTTTGTTCGTGGGACATGGGAGCTGGGAAGGACGTGGAGGAGTCGATTGGCTTGGACGCTGGGATGATTCGGCTGATGGTTGATCCGTGGGATAAGGCTACTTTGGATATAGGATGGACTCGGAACAGGGGAGGTGAGCGCGTGAACTTGGGATGGCCACATGCTGAGAAAGAAATTTGGGAAGTTTGGACATGTGGAAAGACCTATTTTTGATGGGTGAATCGTGTGAAGAAATTGGATGTGAATGGCTGAGATGTGATGCCGAGGAGTTGGGATGAATGGCTGAATCTGAGAGGGTCTAATTCGCGGGGTGCATACGATTTGGGTTCAGAATTTTATCCCGAATGAGTTCGAATCCTAAATGAGTTCGAATCGACCTACATACATTAGTCTCGACCAAAATAATTAAACCAAACTCGAATTACCTAATAATTTATTAAAATGCAATGATGAGGGGAAACATATTTTTTTATGTTTAACTTTAAAATATGTGCATAAAAATAATAATAAGTGTTATGTAAAATAGATAAATTTATTCATTATTTAACACTTATCAAGCCTTGCTGTGAGCGTCACTAGTAGATATCAGTCGAATCCAGGTGAAGAGCACTGGACAGCTGTGAAGAATATTCTTAAGTACTTAAGAAGAACTAAAGATTTATTCTTGGTCTTTGGAAGAGCATCAGAGTTAAAGGTTGAAGGGTACACAGATTCAGACTTCATGACTGATATCGATGATAGAAAGTCTACATCTGGATATGTGTTCTTGTGCAATGGTGGTACGGTGAATTGAAAAAGTTCTAAACAACCGATCATTGCTGATTCTACTATGGAAGCTGAATATATCGCCGCCTCTGAAGCTGCTAAGGAAGGCTTCTGGTTCAGAAAATTCATTGTGGAATTGGATGTAATGTCATCAGATGCCATAACACTCTACTGCGATAATAATGGCACCATAGCTCTTGCTAAGAAGCTAAGGTCTCATCAGAAGTCAAAGCATATAGAGCGGCATTTTCACCTCATACGCGACGATGTTGAGAAGAAATATGTCGAGGTGCAGAGAGTAGACTCCGCGGATGATGAGAGCACAAAAGTGCGACCTACATGTTACTAAAATTAGTGTTATTGTTAACCGATAATGATAAATTCACTGGATTAATATTATATTTGGGTTTAACATAGATTAGTATAAATTAGAGATAAAATGCACATTAAGTACAAATTTGACTTCAAATCGGGTCCGAGTCGGGTTCGGATCCGAGTCGGGTTTGGGTCCGAATCGGGTCCATTTCTTTTGTGCTTTTGGAAAATAATTTTGGGGAAATCTAAATTGGCTATATCATAACTATAAGGTGCTGGGTGACCCATGACTTGAAAGAATTGCACTTGACCTCCAGCCAGAATAGATGACCCGTCTACAAGCCAAATTTCATATCACACTATTTTTTTTCTATATGACTAATTGGATGGAACGTGGTGTCTCCCAGCTCCTTCCAACGCATGCCTTCCAAATCCTCCCAGCCGTCCGCGTTTCTCCCACCGCGTGCCAGCGTCCCCACCTTCCATTCCAGCACCCGTCAACGATCAAGCCGTCATGCAAGCCATGATCCGGCGTCCTCCCATCGATCACGGTAGACCCCAGCTGCCATCCGCATTCATCGTCCGACTCAGCCCCTCCACGCGCCTCCTTCCTTCCGCGAATGGTCCAGCCTCCACCGTGGCCATGATCGGATTCTCCCCAAGATCTCAGCTTCCAGCCGGATCAATCTTCCCGAGTCCCAGCTCCTTCCGCCCGTGATTCTTCCGCGATCCGAATCCCAGCGCCTACCTTCCGCTTCAGCGTGCCAGTCCATGCCGCGTCCCAACCGGATCAACCAAAAACTCTTCCCCAAGGATCTCGCGATTAGATCCCCAGTGTATCACGCGGTGAACCTTCCATCTATGCCTTCCGCCCGTGATTCTTCCCCAAATCCCAGCCTCCTCCCCGTAATCCCGCCTCAGATCGCATTCAAGCACCGTGCCAGCAGCGCCCAAATCCCAGCTCGCTCGTCTCCAAATCCTCCGTGATCCACGGATCCTCCTCCCCGTCGATCTAGCTTCCAAACCGGCACCCGAAGAAGGAAGCCCCAGCCCCTCTTCCGTGATCCGGCGATCCCGCACCGCGTCCGAGCTCCGTGATCAACGTTCCCAGCGCTCCGCAATCACCGTCGCTACCAGCTCGTCCCCAACGCGTCTCCAAGGGCTATAAAAGGGGGAAGAAGGCAGGAAGAAGAGGAGGAGGGGAGGAGGAGCTCGGTTGGGGTGGAGGCCAAGAGAGGAGAGCTTGGAGAGGTGGGTGGCCGGCGGGTCCACAGAAAAGAGAAGAACAGGGGAGAGTGCTCGGTTGTGGGGGTGGGAACCAAAGAAGAAGCTCGGCTGGGATCGGGTCCAAAGAAGAAGAAGGAAAGAGGCCATCGGCTGGTTCGGGGAAGAAGAAACAGAGAGGAGTGTTGATGCTCTGTTTTCAAACAGAGCACATTCCTTTGTTTTGTTTTTTTTTATTTTTTTTCTTTTTCTTTTCATGTTTAGTTTTATTTTTAAGAGCAATGTTTCATGCTTAGTTTTATTTTTAAAGAGCAATGCTTTATGTTCAGTTTTATTGAGAGCAATGTGTTTTGAGTTTGAGTTTTACTTGAGAACAATGTTTTAAGTTTTAACTTTAGAGAATTTTATTTTGGTGGAGTGTTTTACTTTTAAGATTGTATTTATGCTGAAATTTTAATTTCTTTTATGCAATACATTAAATCTTCTTTTATGAAATTTATGTTTGCTTCAATCTCCTTAGTTTCATCCATTTTAATTTTATGCCAGAGCTTTATTTTTCATTAAAAATGCTTTTTGAATCTAAGTACATGTCTTCTAGTTAATTTCAATTAAAAATCATAATTCGGTAGACTAGAGAATCCATCAACATCTCTGAAATAATGTTTTCCTTTTATCATTCAAAAATCGATTTCAAATCCGAGTGAACGTTCTAATTTTTATGCAACTCCAATCGCCTCCCGGTGGATCAACCTCTTACAACCACTATTCTTCGAGTAGAACAGGTAAGAGTAGTAAATTGAATTTTAAACTTTGTTCCCCGGTTCTAACAACGATCTGTCTAGCGTATTTTTAGGTAGACAGGAAAGGACGAACAGCGGACAACATGGCGGACCCGTTCACTTAGCAGCTAAGTCAGCAAAAGACTGAAGCCTACCTTGAGAAGATGGGACTTAGATATATGACTAATTGTATTTAGTGCAAGTGGAAGATTGTTAGATGTATGCCCTAGAAGCCAATATGGCTGACACATTATTAATTCTGGGACATAATTTTGTACTTGACTTTATTATTATTGAATAAATAAAAGGCATCTTTTTATTCATATGGTTTATGTGTCTATGAATCGTCCAAAAAATTAATATGATGATGATGCATATTCTCAAGAGTTGAGAATTTGAGCCATGTATCATAGGTGATTAATTTTTAAATGCTCCTGATCGATGGATCATCACGAGGATGGTGATCGATCTAATGAGATCAGTGCACACATTGCTTTCCTTGTAGATGGACGAGACTCGAGTCCACGGTGTGGGGACACTGAAGTAATAGTGCAGGTGCTTGTTAGAGAACAAGGGTACTGAGCGTGACCAAGAACAGAAGTCACTTGGATGTCTATCCACTCGTCAGTGACTTGCTTGATGTTGCAGTAGTATGACTGGTCCTTTGACCTGCGGTGCTTCGGCTACTCACAATGAGGTTATTGTAGTTTGACTGCACGTATACATGGTCTCTACACATACGGATCCATGCAGTGTAGATTGGCTGCAGTAGGTTCACTATAGAAGTAGGGTATGCACCTATATGAAATCTATCGACCTTGATAGATAAGGAGAGATCCTATGTGATATATAAGAATGAGTTCGTAAGACCTCGGCCGGGGCAGTATATACAGTGGAGAAAGAGTTTTCCACTCTCGAACTTAAGTCGAATAAATCTTGACATATGACAGACGATGGGGTTTGACGAGTTGTCCATGACCTCCGTCCTGTAGGGATCCACGATAGAAGGACTGTATCATACGATAACTGCACCTAGAGGTTCATCATTCCATTCTGCTGGGTAGCTACTACATGCTGCTAGGTGTCACTAGTGGATGGTGAGACTCACAGAAAATATCTCGATGGTCGATAAATCCTAATGAGTTGAGTTGGAATCGTTCCAACCCATTGAAAGGAGTTTTCAATGATATTATGATAGAGATCGCAATATATCTCACTACCAGTCGGAATAGAACCTATGGGGTCACACGCACTAGAGGTATTGACCGATCCGATGGTTGAATTGTGATTATGAATCACGAGTAATCAATTCGATTGATAATCAGTTGAAGAAGGAACAATGAGAATTAATTAATTGGACTTAAACACGAATCCTACTTGGAGTAGGATTCCTGGAGTCCTAATTGGGTTAGGACTGGGAGTCCTACTTAGAGTAGGATTCCTACAATCCTAATTAAATTAGAATTTTGAATTCAACTTGAATTCCTACTTAGAGTAGGATTCCTAGAAGTCCTAATTAGATTAGGACTTTGGATTCAAATTAGAGTCCTAATTGGATTAGAACTAAAATTGAACAAGTCCTAATTTGATTAGAATTTTTTAAGTTCTGATTAATTTTAGTCTAATTAATTAAATGACTCCTAATTAGATTAGGATTGAAGAGTTTAATTGAGTTATGGTTCAATTGAATCCTAATTGGATTAGGATTTGAAGGGATATAAATAGGTGCACCTAGTCCTTTTTGGAAAAGGATTAAAACCACCTAGGATTAGGCCCCACGCCCCACTTGATTAGATCAAGTTTGGGGCGTGCGTGATGGAGGATGAGGAGGGAGGGGCGTACACCCCTCCCTTGGCCGAAATCAAAGAGAAGAGAAGAGGGGCGTGCACCCCTCTTCCTGGCTCCAAAAGGAAAAAACATGAAGCTCCTAAAATGTAGGAGCTCCATGTGTCTTTATAAGGAGGTAAAGGGCCAACCCCTAGGGCAATCCTTTTCCTCCTCTTTCAGCGTGAGCCACCTTTTTGAAGAACATTGTACTTTTGGCTTTAATGTATTATAATGTCCATTTTGATCAATGAAATTTGAATTTTTATCTTTTACTGCTTCTACTCATCTATTGCTATACACTTGTTTGATGATAACAAAAAGTGGGAGAAGTAAGAAAAGAAAGAAGTTTGAAAATTATAGTAAGGGACAATATTCACTTAAGGGGGAGCAATATGGTAAGGGACAATATCACTTAAGGAGGAGCAATATGTAATAATGCAAATTTTTAAAAACAAGAAAGTCTAAATTCTTAATCAAAATTTCTGAATTTGGCACATACCTCTTATGCCTCGATACATAACCTGAAACTCTTGCTTTATCTCAAATTTTTGAAGTTTCATCCTTAACCAAATACAAAAGAAAGGGGGAGAAAATCAAAAGTTCTAATTGGCAATATTTGGATGAAAGAGGGGGAGACTTCACTTTCAAATTTGAAAAGCTGAAATTCAGCAACTTGAGCTCTTCTAAAACAAATTTTCTAATTTTAAGATAAGTATCAATCTGCTCATACTCAATATTTTGTAATCATCAAAAAGGGGGAGATTCAGGATGATAGTGTTATTTTGATGATTAACACAACCATTGAGGAAATATCTAATTAAGTACTACAAGTTAACGTGATACATCATTACTGAGTTCGACACTCTCGATACATTAGAAGAATGACATCAAGATGTCTTTCAATGATTAATAATGAGATAAAATTTGTAATAGAAAAGGAATAGAGAATTCCAAATTCTAATTCAGCAAAGTTTCAAGTAAAATGTACTCTTAAGGGCAAAATAGTAATTTTCATTGTTAAGAGCATGTAGCACTACCATGGCATACATTCAAAATTGCTTGAAATATATTTCATTGATTGTATGGATGAGTCTAACCTTAAGATGCAGCAAAGTGTGGAATGAGTCGACCCCAACATAGATGGAGTTGACCCTGGCACATCATGGAATCATCAGGCACACCTATGCAAAAATGGCACGGATGAACAGTAGTGGAGTCGACCCCAAGTATGCTTGAGTCGACCCCAGGAGCAGAGCCGACCCGAAAGAAGCTTGAGTCGACCCCAGTTTCAAGCCTCAAGAAAACAAGTCTCTGGAATTTACTAAGAGGGCCGACCCCAACTTTCCTTGAGCCGACCCCAAATGGAGCCGACCCCAGGAATGCTTGAGTCGACCCCAATGGAGTCGACCCCAACTGAACATGAGTCGACCCCAAGGCTATGACATTCAAAACTGTGTCTCTGGATTTTCTGAGAGGGTCGACCCCAATGGAACTTGAGTCGACCCCACTATAGCTTGAGTCGACGCCAAAAAGAGTTGAGTCGACCCCAGTGAAAAACAGCTGAAATACAAGGTTCTGTGATTCTTGAGAGGGCCGACCCCGCTGTAGCTGGAGTCGACCCCAGTGAAAGTTGGGTCGACCCCAGTGGAAGTTGAGTCGACCCCAAGTATGATGAACAGTGGTTTGAGTCGACCCCAGAAAAGTTTGGGTCGACCCCAGCACGAGTAGAAGCATAACGGCTAGTTCTGCAGAAGTACTTTTTGACCTTCCAACAGCTAGTAACGGCTAGTTTTTGAAATCTAACCAATGGAGGGTAACCAATAGATGAGGGAAAGTATTTAAAGTGACACTATTCATCAGAGGAAGTATCCTATTGCAAAATATCAAAGCTTACTCAAGAAAGAAAAAGTCCTAATTTTTCTTCATCAAGGTGCTTCATTCAAGAGTCAAAAAGAAGTGGTTGAGCAGATCAAAAAGGAGGCATTAAGAGCTCCACCAACCCTTGAAGAGTGAAGCATTCTTTGACAAAGAAGAGAAGAGCCTTATCAACGCGATAACTATATTTTAACTCTTCTTTGTAGCTTATAATTGTTATATCTGCTCATTTAGGAGTTTCAATCTTCTTCTTCTTCTTAACAATCTTGTAAGGTTTGTTGGTGAGCCCGTAAAACCAACGGTGTAGGTTTGTTGGTGAACCCGTAAAACCAATGGTGAAGGTTTGTTGGTGAGCCCATAAAACCAACATAGGTTTTTGGTGATTCCGGAAAATCAAGTGTAAAGATTTTTGGATTGTGAGCCCGAAAAACAATCCAACTGTAATCCGTGGGATTATAGTGAATTTCCAAGGGGTCGCTTGGGGAGTGGATGTAGGTGCATAGGAGAGCACCGAACCACTATACTTCTTATTGTTTGTATTGTGTATTGTTCTAACTTCACTATTTGCACTTAATCTATATTAACTAAATTACTCACTCATCAATTAACATAATTAAGGAATCGAAAATCAAGAAAAACCAATTCACCCCCCCTCTTGGCTTGTCACCTTGGGCAACAGATACCCGCAGAGGCCGGATGCGTGTGCGGCTTCAAGCGAACCTTCATCCTAAACCACGAACTTCAGTTTGCGGTGATCATCTACCCGCACAAGATGAAGATCTGATCTTCCTAATGGTTTTAAAAGTTTTTAATCCTAATCTGTCTACAAACGATTTTTGAATAACGTTCATGAGATGAACATTGATCCCGCACATGCCACTTCCGCTGCCATCAGAATTTTTTTTAAGGCATGGGCGGGTTCCCAACATTGATCACCTACAAGAGTTGTATAGTGAACAGAGTCACGCAACGAGATTTGAAGTGTCCAAGAGGCTCTTCAAAGTCAAGATGTGCGATGGGCAGTCTGTCCATGAACATGGTTTGACCATGATCAAGAATCTTGAGGAGCTTGAGAAGCCTGGCATGACCATACACAAGGATTTGCAAATGGATTTGATCCTATAATCATTGCCATCTTCATATGGGCAGTTTATTGTAAACTACCATATGAATAAAATTGAATGCACCAAGCTTGAATTGTTGAATATGTTGGTGACAACTGAGGGAGCCTTGAAAGGTTCAAGGGGCACAATTCTCGCTGCTGAGCTAGCTTCTACTTCCAAGAGAAAGTCTACTGGAAAGAAGAAGAAGCCTGCGAAGAAGCAGAAGACCGAGGAAAAGCTGAAGAAGGAAGTTTCTAAGAAGAAGGCCGAACCCAAAGGAAAATGTTTCCATTGCAATGAAGACGGCCATTGGAAGAGGAACTGTCCTATCTACATGGAAAACATAAAGAGCAAGAAGGGTGACACGCCTTCTGAAGGTTTGTCTAATATGCTCATTATTGAAACTAATCTAACGGTTTCTTCTATTTCCAGTTGGGTTATAGACTTTGGTTCTAGCGTTCACTTGTGCACTACCATGCAGGGTCTAAAGAAAAGTAGAAGGCTTACGGAAGGTGCGGTAACCCTACGGGTTGGCAATAGAGCAAGAGTTGTTGTTGTTGCTGTGGGCACATTTCCTTTGCATTTACCGTCAGGATTTAGTTTGATACTTAGAGATTGTTATTTTGTACCTAGTGCTAGCAGAAATCTGATTTTTGTATCTTGTCTAGCATAAGAACATTATGAATTCAATTTCAATAAAGACTACATTTCCATTTATTTGCGAAATAAACTGTTTGGACGTAGTTTTATGATTGACGGTCTCTATCACTTACATATGGATGTATCTGTGAACGTATCTGAGTATACAGTGAGTACCATAGGATCAAAAAGATCTAGAGATGAGATAAATCAAAAGTATTTATGGCACCTCAGACTTGGTCATATAGAAGAAGATAGAATTAACAAATTGGAGAAACATGGGCTTTTGAGTTCATTGACTTCTGAGTCATATCCGATTTGGGAATCCTGCCTTCAAAGAAAAATGGCCAAATTACCCTTTGTAGGACACGGAAAGAGGTCCACTAAAATACTTGCTCTAGTACACATTGATGTGTGTGGCCCATTCGATGTGCAGGCTAGGGGTCAATTTTTCTACTTTATTACTTTTACCGATGATTTCTCACGGTATGGTTATGTCTATCTTATGAGACATAAATCTGAAGCATTTGAAAGGTTCAAAGAATTCAGATTTGAAGTAGAAACGCAGACAGGAAAACTCATTAAGGTTCTTCGATCAGATCGAGGAGGAGAATACCATAATGGAGAGTTTCGCAATTATCTCAAAAAAAATGGTATAGTTTCACAATGGACACCTCCTGGAACACCTCAACTCAACGGAGTATCAGAAAGGAGGAATCGGATCCTATTGGATATGGTCAGGTCCATGATGAGTGTTCGTCCGATTTCTGTTTACCTAAAAATATGCTAAACAGATCGTTGTTAGAACCGACAAACAAAGTTTAAATCTAATTTACTCTTACCTGTTCTACTCGAAGAATAACGGTTGTAAGAGGTCGATCCACAGGGAGGCGATTGGAGTTGCATAAAAATTAGAACGTTCACTCCAATTTGAAATCGATTTTTGAATAACGAAAGAAAAACATTACGTTGGAGATGTTGATGGATTCTCTGGTCTACCGGAGAATGTTTTTTACTTGAAATTAACGGAAAGACAGGTACTTAAATTCGAGGATCATTTATATATTTAATGAAAAAGAAAGCTCTGGCATAAAATGGATGAAAACAGTGCTAGGAATATTGAAGACTAGAACATCGATTGCATGAAGGAAGATTTAATTGTATTGCATAAAAAAGAAGAAAGATTATAGAATTTGGAGAACGGAAATTAAAAACAATAGAAATTAAAAATTTTAGCATAAATAGATCTCTCTATTAAACTAAAACTAAAAACCCCAAAACAACATGCTCTCAAAATAAAACTCTTACTAAAAACATTGCTCTCAATTAAAATAAAAAAATAAATAAGTACAACGTGATACTCAAAACAGAACGACTAAACACAAATTAAAACATAACCTCTTAAAGAAAAAAAAAACTGAAAAGAAAACACAAGAAACGTAATTAATGCTCTGTTTTCAGATTGAAAACAGAGCACTGCTCCTCCGCCTCCCCCTTCTTCATTCCCGAGCTCCCCTTTTATAGATTGCCCCCACCCCTTGAAGCCGGCGATGGATCCCCTGATGGAGGGGTAACAGACGCTCGTTCGGGAAGGAGGATGGATCGTCGGGATGCGTGATCAATGGCTTCGGATTGGCCGCGGGATCGCTGGAAAGAGCTGATCGTGGAAGAGGGCCGAAGAAGAAGCGGCTGGATCACGGGAAGGAGGGAATCGTGGAAGAGATCCGGTGCGGATGAATATGGACGAGGGGCGCTGTGAGACCGTTGGGAGGAGAAACGGATGCTAGGAGGCTGGGATTGCAGAGGATTTGGAGATGCCTTGCAGCTGGGATGCGGCTTCGCCAGCGAACGCGATGGACAATTGCGTGGAAGGCGGGGACGGCTGCTGATGGCGGCATACTCGGGCTGCTGGGCGGCGAAGGAGCCGGTCACGGCTTGATGGGCGTTGGGAGCATGGAGATGGGAGGCGAGACGGGCTGATCTTGGGAATCCGGAAGAGGGTGCTGCAATCGGGTGCTGGAGGCTGGGGATGCTTCGAACGGGTGCCTGAGATTGAAGGAAATCTGGGACGCTGCATAGATCGCGTTGATGGCTTGGTCTGCAATGATGCTTGGGGGATCCGATTGCTGGGAGTCCGATCAAGGGATGCTATGGGCTGCGATGATGGCGTGATCTGTGGGATGCTAGGAGGACTCATTGAAGATGCGGACGGAATAGATTTATTTGGGATGTTGATGATTGGCTGGGCAGATGGCCAAGAAGGAAATGATCGCGGGGCCTTGATGCGGAACTGATTTGGAAGATGATCTGATGGACAGCACGGGATTTCATGCTTGTATGGCAGCTGGAGAATTTGTTGAGTTCGGGCTGCCAGGCATTGGGCTCAAACCCAATGTTATTTGGGTCTCTTGGATTCCTTGCACTCAAACACAAATACAATGTTAATTAAATAATTTTATCATTAAAGATTAACTATAATACTAATTAAGATGGTACGACGATTGCACTTTTGTGCTCTCATCACACCCCCCAACTAGCTTATTGCTAGTCTCTAGCAATTTAGTTCGAAAATGATAAAATAAGAGTGCAAAAGTGTTCTTTATTATATAAATATACTAAGATAAATACTCACTTTCGTAGAGCATTACGATTGCACTTAGCACGTGCAACAAGCCGTTAAACCCCTAGGTTATCCTAGTGGACGAATGTTGTCTCGTGAGGGTTTGCAATGAAGTTACCCACAAACTTCATTAGTTAGGGATTTTCAATTTTTAACTCGAAAATTGAACAAGTATTACTGTATGAAACTAGAATTGCAAGGACAATAGAGACTTGTTGCTATCATATTTAAACAGACTCTAACTCAAGTTTCATTACACCCCATCTATCTGCTAACAAGTCAAGAATGTAGTGAGGTGCAAGATAGTATCATATAAATAATGGCTTTCACTTACTTCCAACATGATCACTCCAATTTTCAAGACTTTCTAGAGTTAAATGGTAATGAACACCTCATATTTATTTATTTATTTATTTATTATTATTTTTTTTTATTAGACTGAATGCTAAGAAGAATGACTTGTGCAATATCTAGCCTTATTAAGCTTTCTAACTGACTCATGTAGCGAGTGTTAGGCCAATAACTCCCGATCCAGATGGCTCAGGGCACTAGGTGTAGAGACACCCTAACAGGCTTAATAACTCAAGTTAACTAGGCTTCAAGGCCAAATTAGTCACTCAGAGTTTAATCTCAATCATCCTCATCTTTTTACGCGAACACTCGCTGCTTGCCAAGCAAGAGGCCCGGTTACTCAGTGAGAAGACTTAAAATAAACTCATTATTTTATTTTATTTTATCTTTTTTTTTATTAGGATGTTCATCACACATATAACTTTAAATTATCCCGAAGATTAAAAATATTCATATTAGTTGCAAGTATACATACCCCACTATTCATGTGCTTACGTGTAGGTGCTAAATCATTTTGTATCATGTTAGCAGAAGATAGGTGGGACAAAAACTCAAGCTAGAACTGCTATCATATTTCTTAACTCAAAGCTATTGTCAAAGCAATTCCTAGTTTGTACAGCCAAAAAGATTAGAGTTTGAGTTAAAAATTTGAAATCACCTTTTTTTTTAAATTTTTTTAAATTACATAAAAAATCAAAAATATTCTCACCCCCATACCTAAATCTAACATTGTCCTCAATGTTAAAGAAGATTTAAAGCAGTAATAGGACAGAGGAGAAGTTACCTAATATGGGTGGGTAAAGTGACAATTGGGGCCAAAAAACCTCCAAACCTGCATGTTAGTAATTTATATATATATATATATATATTTAATATTTATATGTTGGGTCGCCTCCCAAGAGCGCTAAGTTTTATGTCTTCAGCCAGACAAAATGTAGGTTCATTTTTTTTTAACCATTATCTAAGAATGGTTTTGGAAGAGTCCGAGGAAGAACAGTCGGCTGATGACAATCTATGCTCATTAGGAGAACAGAATTAGGGAGCGCATGCTCGACCCCTTCTAGGTAAGCCTCTAAAGGGTCGTTACTATAAGTTTGTAAGAAAGTCTCCTGAACCAGACTTTCAATCATGTCAACTTCATTGATTTCTTCATCGCCTGGTGGTTGTTTACTTATGTTAAAGACATTAAGCTCGACTTTCATGTTGCCAAAAGATAACTTCAGCATGCCATTTCGACAATTGATCACAACATTTGCTGTGGCTAAGAAAGGTCTCCCTAAAATTATAGGTGTGTGAATGTCTGGATGTATTACAGGTTCGGTCTCAAGGATAACGAAGTCCACAGGATAGTAAAACTTGTTTACCTACACTATTACATCCTCTACAATCCCCTTGGGGTACTTCACCGTCCTATCTGCTAAGAAAAGGGTAATATTTGTGGGCTTTAATTCTCCCAAACCTAACTTTTGGTACACATAGTAGGGAAGTAGGTTCACACTGGCTCCTAAATCTAATAGGGCTCTCTGGATGATTGTTGCCCAAGAAGACAACCCAAGAGGGGGGGGGGGGGTGAATTGGGTTTTAAGTAATAATTGCAAATTAAAACTTAATGAGTAACTAATTAAGATTATTGTAGGCGGATTAATTAGATTACTAGTTGTAGTGAGTGGAGAGGATGGAAGAGACAATGAACCAATTACAAACACAAGAGGTTTTATAGTGGTTCGGAGCTAACTCTTGCTCCTACGTCCACTCCCCAAGCTTCACTTGGGAGTTCACTATAATTCCTAGGACTACAGCCGGTTGTTTTACAAGTTCACAACCCAACTTGTTGTTTTCACGAGATCACAACGAACTCGGTCGGTTTTCACAGGCTCACCGACTAGAACTACCCGATTGTTTTTTCGGGATCACAATCGAACCTTTACACCGTTGGTTTTAATTTCGGCTCACCAACAAACCTTACAACCTTTGATTCAATCCCCTGATTGAATCAAGTAAGAAAATAGTTTGGAAAAAGTTACAAGGAAAGCTTCTTAATAAGCAAATATTAAACAATATAAAAAGAGAAGAGTTAGAAGCCCTCAAACAGATTTTGGAAGAGGAAGAAGGAGCTTCTCGAACTCTGAGTCTCCTCTTTGATTGCGCTAAAGATTTGATGTCAGAAGGAGAGCCTTGAATGCGAAGGAAAGAGTTTGTTGGATGGAGTTCAATGCGCTTCTTCCTTCTTTCTCTTGTATTTAATCTTTAGAGCCTTTGGTAGGTGGAAATCCCTTTTTGTTTGAATGGAATAGCACTCTTTGTGTCTACTACTGTTCACTCTGACTATTTAAGCAATCCCCATTGAAAACTAGCCGTTAGACACTAATTTGTGGCCGTTCTGCACAATCTGCAATTCCTGACAATGTATCCGTTGGGGTCGGAGTCGACTCGCTCGATCTGGAGTCGACTCGGCTGTTGTTGGAGTCGACTCATGCTTTACTGGAGACGACTCGCCCACTGTTCAGGATTTGAATTAAAGTGCTGTCCCATTCTGGAGTCGACTCGGCCAAACCTGGAGTCGACTCGCCAATATCCGGAGATGACTCGGCCCTCTGGAGACAACTCATTCTCAGGGTTCTATAGATCTATTTTTCTGCATTTCTTTCTCGAGTCGACTCGAATCATCTTGGAGTCAACTCGGCTCTCAGAGCCCAAAAACTGATCTTCTGTCTTTGGAGTTGAACTGCCTCGGAGTTGACTCGGATCGTCTTGGAGTCGACTCGGCTCTCAAAGCCCGAAAACTGATCCTCTGTCTTTGGAGTTGAACTGCCTCGGAGTCGACTCGGATTGTCTTGAAGTCGACTCGACTGACTTGGAAGTTGACTCTGGAGCGCTTGGAGTCGACTCATCTCTCAGAGTCCCTGAAGTTGGTTCTCTGCCTTTTAGTCTTGCTTTCCTCTGAGAGTCGACTCGGACGTAACTAGGAGTCGACTCGCCAAACTTCGGAGTCGACTCGTAACCTTCTAGAGTCGACTCGGTTGCAGGATCTGAAATACATCGTTCTGTCTTTCTTCTGTTACCCTTAGGAGTCGACTCGAAAACGTCGGGAGGCGACTCGGCAACCATCGGAGTCGACTCGAACCCTTCTGGAGTCGACTCGCTGACAGGGTCTGAAAATCAACTTTCTGTCCTTCTGTCAGTTCTCAGTCGGAGTCGACTCGTAGTGTACCGAAGTCGACTCGATCATGTGCCAGAACTTCTGAAACACTTGGAGTCGACTCGTAATCTTCCGGAGTCGACTCGAGCTTCAGACTTTGGTTCAAACTGAGTTCCATACTTAGCCAAAGTATATTGAACCAAAGCTAGAGATACTTAAACATAAATTCACAAATATTTGTCTGAAACACTAGATTAAATTTATTAGTATAACATAAGATATACTCAAATGCTTTGAGCTCATCAAAATCAAATAGGGTTATAATCAATCACTCCACAATCTTCCCCTTTTTGATGATGACAAAACATTGAGTATTTGTAAAGTGAATTGCTCAACCAAGAAGTGATTCATAGCAAGGTTTTGAAATGAATTCAAATGTCTAGTTTCTTTAATTTATCCAAAATTGAAAGGTATGAAACAGTAAATCCTGAAATTAAAGCTCCCCCTTTCATTTGGAATTATATAAGCCTTCATATCATGCAATCAATTGTTTGGCTTATATGTGTTTAATGAATTTGCTTTCTTAAGATTTCAGATTCTCTCCCTCAACATATGCATTCAATTTTGTTTAGGTTCTCTGATTTTTCTTTTAATGTCTTGAAGCTTTTGAGCTTAAATTTTTAGTTTTAGAGGAAAAATCTGACAATTTGTTCTTGAGTATGATTCAACTAATCTTCGAATATCCCTTGAATAGATTCTGGAGATTACTCCTTGAGGAGCCCCAATAGAGAGATAATGAGCCTCGAGGTATCGAATCCACTAAGAACAAATTACTTTTTGCATTAAGGATTTTCTTTTTAGTGATTTCCTTTACATTTCAAATCTACATATTTTCTCTTCCTTTTTGTCATCATAGCAAAAAGACACAGAACACAGAAAAGTATTAGAACTCAAGAATGCACAATTTTGAAAGAAAATTTCTACTCATTGTATTAAATTCAAATTTGAGTACAAGTGTGATTACATATCAAAAGAAGTCCTCAAGGGACTGTACATCATAAAAATAGATAAGAATACACTAATTTTTCTTTGTAGTGGAGGATGTGGCTCCCGTACTCAGTCTAGTGTATTTGATGACCATGCTTAACCCCTCATTGACGTTCCCAAGTTGTTCGAGAATCTCCGAGGTGGCTCTAGACTGTGTCGAGGAAATCTCGTTCACACTCTCCTAGAGGGTGTCAAGCTTGAAGATCAACGCATTAGCTAGCCGCTCTGCACCCTGACTCTGGTTGCCTAGGTCATGTCTGATGCTGTCTCGCATCTTCCTTGTGTCGTCCTTGATGTCACTCATGTTCCAGTATTGAGCTTGAACTAGGCTTCGTACATTGAATATTTCCTCCTTTAGGTGTGCAATCATCTCTGTCACGGCTGCCAAGGAGGAGACTATCTCGGTGGAGAGAGCAGCCTGAGGACCTCGTAGCTCCCTCAGCAGATCATCCCTCAGCTCCCTCACTATCTCCTGCCTCAACTCTCGGAGCTGCTCAGAAGATATCCGAACCTCCAGGGGCTGCTGCTGAGAAGGTGGGGCAGTGGAGGTGGAGGGCTCAATATGGGTAGGACCAGAGGTAGAAGAAAAAGTGGGAGGAGCTATGTCATGATCCTGGTCATGATCAGGACTGGGTGAGTGATGAGTGGTAGGGTCAGATGGTGTGGATGTGGATGGTCTCCTAACCCAGACTCCCTCGACTTTATGGAAACCCATACGATGGAGAGTCCCCTCACCCATGCGATCTGTATGACGCAGTGAGCGAGAGGGTTCCCCCTCAGGGATAGGGACCTCTAGTTTCCTAAAAACGAGTGGGAACAGCATGCCATAAGGAAGGCTGAGCCTAGGTTTATCTAGGGGTTCACATATGTACTTGTAGATGAGCTTGGGGAAGTTGATGGGAGTGTCTTGGAGGATATGGTACATCAGTGCTAGGTCTTTCTCTGAAATAAAGTCAAACCTACCCATTTTGGGAAAGAGAGTCCTAGAGATGACACTTAGGAGGAGTCGCATTTCAGCTGAAAGCTGATTTGCAAATACCTCCTCAATAGGTGATTGAGGGGGACTCCCTAAGATGCCCGTTAGGGCCTCTGTCCTATCTGAGGGGTGTGTGGGAAAGATCCCTTCTCGGGAGAGATGGAGGATTCGAGCAATGAAGTCCTCCGAGATAAAAACAGGGACACCCGCTACGGTTCCCTGGATACCACCACTACCCTGGGCTACAGTCCCATAAAATTCCCTAACTAACCCTGGGCAAGTAGGGAGGTCTAAAGAACAGAACAACTCTAACCCTTGAGCCCTAAGATGATGCCCTAGGGTGAACCCTTTCCGGGAGAGGAAGTCAAAGTTGACTTTCCTTCAGGTAGAGACTGCTCTCCCGGCGCACGGACGTGAGGGAACCGGCCTAGGCGGGGAAGGAACCGGAGGTGGTGGCCTCATGGGTTCATTCCGTGCCTTGGACCGTCGCTCGGCACCGCTCGCGGAGAGAGGTCTCTTCCGGCTCGGGACAACGGCTTTCCTAGGCATTTTGACCTAAAACACGAAGTGATGGACAAGAAAAATGGAGGAAAACTCGACGGAGAGGACCTAGAACGGGTCGGAGATGAGGTCGGAGACGACTCTAGGGCTTTTGAATGGTGGCGGCTGAAAATAGAAGTGAAGAGAAAAATATTCCGCTTAGGGTTAAAAGTCGGATTCCCGACCTCGAGTTGACTCTGGTAAGTCGCGAGTCAACTCGACCTCGAGTCGACTCCCAAATATGCGCGAGTCGACTCACCCACGAGCCGACTCTAAAATCTTTTCGAGTCGACTCGAACTCTGGCACATAACCAAAAAACTTGTTATTTCCGTGCCAAAAGAGAGAGTTATGGAACAATCTTAGATTTAAGAACTGATTTGATGATCATAGATAAGAAACCTTATGTCTAACATAAGCTAATCATCAAAATCAATGAATTAGAGGAGAGTATCACTAGAATGGATCAATCACTCCTAACCCTTTTCTAAGTATACAAAATCGATCTTCACTTAAAGGTTTTGTGAAGATGTCAGCAAGTTGATCATCAGTACAAACAAATTGAAGTATCACATCACCATTCAGTACATGATCTCTTATGAAGTGATGTCTTATCTCAATGTGTTTAGTTCTTGAATGCTGAATTGAATTTTTAGTTAGATTAATGGCACTTGTATTATCACAGTTAATGGGAATTTTATCTTGTTTAATGCCATAATCTTCAAGTTGTTGTTTAATCCACAAGACTTGAGCACAACAACTTCCGGCAGCAACATATTTGGCTTCAGCCGTAGATAGTGCAACCGAGTTTTGTTTCTTGATAAACCAAGAGATTAAGTTTTCTCCTAAGAATTGACATGACCCGCTAGTGCTTTTTCTCAAGTTTACAACCAGCGAAGTCTGAATCAGTGTACCCTATTAAGTTTATGCTTGATTCTTTAGAGTACCATAGACCTATGTTTTTTGTTCCTATGAGATATTTAAAAATTCTCTTAACTGCAATTAGGTGTGATTCCTTAGGATTAGATTGATATCTAGCACACATGCATACACTAAACATGATATCAGGTCTACTTGCTGTAAGATATAATAAAGATCCTATCATACCTCTATACATCTTTTGATCTACTGATTTACCTGATTCATCTTTGTCTAGTTTGCATGATGAACTCATGGGTGTGCTGATTGGCTTGTTTCCATCCATATCAAACTTCTTAAGCATCTCCTTGATGTATTTTGCTTGATTGATGAGGATGCCTTCTTTAGATTGTTTGATTTGGAGCCCGAGGAAATAGTTCAGCTCTTCCATCATGCTCATTTCAAATTCACTCTGCATTAAGTCAGCAAATTCTTCGCAGAGGTGATTATTAGTAGCACCGAAAATAATATCAACTACATAAATCTGTACTACTAACTTATCTTTGTTTTTCTTCTTTAAAAATAGTGTTGTATCAACATTCCCTCTAGAGAATTCATGGTCTAATAGAAATTTGCTAAGTCTTTCATACCATGCTCTAGGAGCTTGTTTTAGACCATAAAGTGCTTTGTTTAGTTTATAAACATGATTGGGGTATTGATGATTTTCAAAACTAGGAGGTTGTTCTACATACACCTCCTCATTAATATACCCATTCAAAAAGGCACTTTTTACATCCATTTGAAATAGTTTGAAGTCTTTAGAGCATGCAAATGCTAGTAATAATTTAATTGCTTCAAGTCTAGCTATAGGAGCAAAAGTCTCATCAAAGTTTATACCTTCTTCTTGATTATAGCCCTTTGCTACTAGTCAAGCCTTGTTCCTAATCACAACTCCATTTTCATCAAGTTTATTTTTGTATATCCATTTAGTTCCTATTATTGAGTATTCAGTGGGTCGTTCAACTAAGTTCCATACTTTGTTTCTAGTAAATTGGTTTAGTTCTTCTTGCATAGCATTTATCCAATTTACATCATTTTCAGCTTCTCCAATGTTTTTAGGTTCTAAGTGTGAAACAAAAGCTAGGTGATTATTTAAGTTCCTAAGAGAAGCTCTAGTTCAAATATGTTGTGATGGATCATCTAATATTAATTCTTTAGGGTGACCGTATGCATACCTCCAAGCCTTTGTAAGCCCATGATCATCAATTACCTCTTGGCTTGTTGAAGTTTCTCCAATTTGCTTCGGTTCATTCTCTTGTAATGTCATATCATCTATCTTTTTCTCAAGTATTTCTGCATCATCATCAAGAGCTACTCTCTTGCTAGAAGAGATATCATTAGTATCATCAAAAACAACATGTATAGACTCTTCAATAACAAGGATTCTTTTGTTAAAGACTCTATAAGCTTTGCTTGATGTAGAATATCCCAAAAAGATACCTTCATCAGATTTAGAATCAAATTTACCTAAGTTATCTTTCTCATTATTATGAATGAAACACCTACACCCAAAAATATGAAAATAGTTTACTTTGGGCTTTCTATCTCTCCAAAGTTCATAAGGTGTTTTCTTTATAATTGGTCTCAATAAAACTCTATTTAATATATGACATGATGTGTTAATGGCTTCTCCCCAAAAATACTTAGGGAGGTTACTTTCACACAACATGGTTCTAGCCATTTTCTCTAGGATTCTATTCTTTCTTTCCACAATTCAATTTTATTGTGGTGTCCTAGGTGCAGAGAAATTATGAGTTATTCCCTTTTTACTACAGAATTCATCAAATAGATGATTTTCAAATTCCGTTCCATGATCACTCCTAATAGCTATAACTGAAGCATTTCTTGAATTAGTAACTTCCTTATGAAATTTCTTAAATACTGAAAATGCTTCATCTTTATGAGCTAAGAACATGACCCATGTGTATCTAGAAAAATCATCTACAATGATAAGGCCATACTTGTTTCCACCAAAACTTATGGTTCTAGATGGTCCAAATAGATTCATGTGTAGTAGTTCAAGGGGTCTAGTAGTAGTGACACAATTTATGGATTTAAAAGAGCTCCTAGATTGTTTGCCATATTGACATGCCTCACAAATTTTATTTTTCTCAAATTTTAGTTTTAGCAAACCTATTACAGAATCTCTTTTAACTAGTTTTGATATTGTATCCATACTTGCATGACCTAACTTATGGTGCCATAACTAACTTGCATCATTAACCTTAGTATCACTAGCTACTAAGCAAGAGTTATTTTTGGCAAGATCTTTAAGATCTACTACGTACACATTGCCACGTCTTATTCCTTTGAATACTAAGCTATTGTCAATTGAGTTGGTTATGATGCATAGAGTTGGCTTAAACAGAACATCAAAATCTCTATCACATAATTGACTAACGCTAAGTAAGTTATGCTTATGACCATCTACAAATCATACATTATCAACAAAAGTTGAAGAGGTGATTTGTACTTTACCTATACCAACGATGTGACCTTGGCTATTGTCTCCAAAGGTCACTGCACCTCCCTTTTTAGGCTCTAGGGTGAAGAATTGCTCCTTGTCACCCGTCATATGTCTTGAGCAGCCACTATCCAAGTACCAATAGTTTTTGTCGACCTTGGCTGCAAGACATTCCTACACAAGAAAATCATACAATTTTAGGTACCCAAGTTTTCTTGGGTCCTTCATGGTTAGTAATTTTGGTTCCTTTTGGAACCCAAATCTTTTTAATATTTCTCTTATCTTTTGTCTTTCTATGGTCACACACATTAACTTTATGTCCTACTTTTCCACAGCAAAAATAGGTTATATTTTTAGTTTTACTTTTCCCAGCTTTTACAAAAAAGTTTTTAAGAAACTTTTGCTTATTCTGAGGCTTATACCCTAAATCAGCTCTATTAAACACAGCTCTTTGACTATTAAGAATCATCTCCAATTTTTCTGAACTATACGTAAACTTTTCTACAATAGGTTTGTATTTGTCAAGTTCTTTTGTTAAGTTCAGTTTTTCTATTTTTAGTAAGCTTAAGTCTTTTGTAAGATTATCTTTTATAGTTTGATTACTGTTTTTATATTCTGAAATCTCTTTAGTTAACCTTTCTTTGTCTTTAATTAAGGTACAGTTCTTTTGAGTTAATAGATGATTACTTGTTTTAAGTTCTAAGTTTTCTTTAATAATGGAGTCCTTTTCCTTAATTAGACTATCATTTTTATGACTATACGATTTATTAGTCACCCTCAAATCTTTGCTTTTAAGAGTTAAGGATTTATACTCATCCATTAGTTCATTGAAGGCATCATACAATTCATCAAAAGTAAACTCTAACTGAGTTTCAGATGTTACCTCATTATCATTTGCCATGAAGCAAAAATTAGCTTTTTCCTCTTGTTCCTCATCCGATGATGATGATGAAGAATCGGAGTCTGTCAAAGTGGAGACGAGGGCTTTCTTTTTCTTGCATTTGCTGCCCTTCTTCAGCAAGGGACAGTCAACTCTGAAATGTCCCGGCTTCTTGCATTCATAGCATCTGATTCCCTCATTTTTCCTTTTCTTACCTTTATCCTTGTTGTAGGAACTTGAGGAACCTCTCTTCTGATGAAAGGACTTCTTCCGGTTGATGAATCTTCTGAACTTTCGCACGAGAAGAGCCTCTTCATCATCTCCCTCATTATCTTCTTCTTCGCTGCTGCTACTGCAAGATAGATCCTTATTAGAAGAAGTAGATTTGAGGGCTATTACCTTTTTCTTATGAGAGGATTCTTCTTCGCTGTGTTGTTTCATTGTGAGCTCATGCGTCATCAGGGATCCAAGAAGCTCCTCAAGTGGCAGCTTGTTCAAGTCCTTGGCTTCTTGGATCGCTGTTACCTTGGCTTCCCATGACCTTGGCAAAGATTGAAGATTTTTTCTGACAAGGTCACTGTTAGTATAACTTTTGCCAAGGCTTTTTAGGCCATTGACAATATCAGTAAATCTAGTAAACATGCAAGTGATAGTTTCATTAGATTCCATCTTAAATAGTTCATATTTATGTACTAGTATGTTTATCTTAGATTCCTTTACTTGATTCGTGCCCTCGTGGGTCACTTCAAGTTTGTTCCATATCTCTTTTGCAGAATTGCAAGTAGAGATTCTATTGAATTCATTATGGTCTAAGGCACAGTAAAGCATATTCATTGCTTTGGCATTTAGTTGTGTCTTCCTTCTATCATTGTCATCCCAATCTTTTTCAAGCTTGGGTATAGCAATGTTATCTACATAAATAGAAGGAATGTATGGTCCATTAACTATGATGCTCCAAACATCATAGTCTTGGGCTTGGATGAATATCCTCATCCTAGCCTTCCAATAGGTGTAATTGGTTCCATTAAAGAATGGAGGCCTATTGGTGGATTGCCCCTCACTAAAAGAAGATCCAAAAGGGGTTGTCATTTTGATCTTTTACTCTTTTAATATAAGAGCTCCGGCTCTGATACCACTTGTTGCCCAAGAAGACAACCCAAGAGGGGGGGTGAATTGGGTTTTAAGTTATAATTGCAAATTAAAACATAATGAGTAACTAATTAAGATTATTGCAGGCAGATTAATTAGATTACTAGTTGTAGTGAGTGGAGAAGATGGAAGAGACAATGAACCAATTACAAACACAAGAGGTTTTATAGTGGTTTGGAGCTAACCCTTGCTCCTACGTCCACTCTCCAAGCTTCACTTGGGAGTTCACTATAATTCCTAGGATTACAGCCGGTTGTTTTACAAGTTCACAGCCCAACTTGTTGTTTTCACAAGATCACAACGAACTTGGTCGGTTTTCACAGGCTCACCGACTAGAACCATCCGATTATTTTCCTGGGATCACAATCGAACCCTTGCACCGTTGGTTTTAACTTCGGCTCACCAACAAACCTTACAACCCTTGATTCAATCCTCTGATTGAATCAAGTAAGAAAATAGTTTGGAAAAAGTTACAAGGAAAGCTTCTTAATAAGCAAATATTAAACAATATGAAAAGAGAAGAGTTAGAAGCCCTCAAACAGATTTTGGAAGAGGAAGAAGGGGCTTCTCGAACTCTGAGTCTCCTCTTTGAATGCGCTAAAGATTTGATGTCAGAAGGAGAGCCTTGAATGTGAAGGAAAGAGTTTGTTGGATGGAGTTCAATGCGCTTCTTCCTTCTTTCTCTTATATTTACTCTTTAGAGCCTTTGGTTGGTAGAAATCCCTTTTTGTTTGAATGGAATAGCTCTCTTTGTGTCTACTACTGTTCACTCTGACTATTTAAGCAGTCCCCATTGAAAACTAGCCGTTAGACACTAATTTGTGGCCGTTCTGCACAATCTGCAACTCCTGACAATGTATCCGTTGGGGTCGGAGTCGACTCGCTCGATCTGGAGTCGACTCGGCTGTTGCTGGAGTCGACTCATACTTTAGTGGAGACGACTCGCCCACTATTCAGGATTTGAATTAAAATGCTGTCCCGTTCTAGAGTCGACTCGGTCAAACCTGGAGTCGACTCGCCAATATCTGAAGATGACTCGGCCCTCTGGAGACGACTCGTTCTCAGGGTTCCATAGATCTATTTTTCTGCATTTCTTTCTCGAGTCGACTCGTATCATCTTGGAGTCGTCTCGGCTCTTAGAGCCCAAAAACTGATCTTCTGTCTTTGGAGTTGAACTGCCTCGGAGTCGACTCGGATCATCTTGGAGTCGACTCGGCTCTCAGAGCCCGAAAACTGATCCTCTGTCTTTGGAGTTGAACTGCCTCGGAGTCGACTCGGATCGTCTTGGAGTCGACTCGGCTGACTTGGGAGTCGACTCTGGAGCGCTTGGAGTCGACTCAGCTCTCAGAGTCCCCAAAGTTGGTTCTCTGCCTTTTAGTCTTGCTTTCCTCTGAGAGTCGACTTGGACGTAACTAGGAGTCGACTCGCCAAACTTCGGAGTCGACTCGTAACCTTCTGGAGTCGACTCGGTTGCAGGGTCTGAAATACATCGTTCTGTCTTTCTTCTGTTACCCTTAGGAGTCGACTCGGAAACGTCGGGAGGCAACTCGGCAACGTCGGGAGTCGACTCGAATCCTTCTGGAGTCGACTCGCTGACAGGGTCTGAAAATCAACTTTCTGTTCTTCTGTCAGTTCTCAGTCGGAGTCGATTCGTAGTGTACCGGAGTCGACTCGAGCATGTGCCAGAACTTCTGAAACACTTGGAATCGACTCGTAATCTTTCGGAGTCGACTCGAGCTTCAGACTTTGGTTCAAACTGAGTTCCATACTTAGCCAAAATATATTGAACCAAAGCTAGAGATACTTAAACATAAATTTACAAATATTTGCCTGAAATACTAGATTGAATTCATTAGTATAACATAAGATATACTCAAATGCTTTGAGCTCATCAAAATCAAATAGGATTATAATCAATCACTCCACAATGATCGTCTCTCCTATTTTTATTTCAATGGTGGGGCAACAGGGTCTTTGAATTTTGGGGCAATCTGTTGTTGAATGAGAGATGAGGCTTGTGCAGCCATAACAGCTTATCTAGGAATGCTGGTTTTTCTTTTGACCGTGGTGAGGTCTTTCAAGAATTTTGTATAGGAGGAAATTTGTCTTATGGCATTGAGAAAAGGTATATTTATTCGAACAGTTTTAAAGACTTCCATGATTTCATCAAAGTTAGATTGTTTCTTGGAGTCCTGAAGTCTACTGAAAAAGAAAACCTTAGGTTTGTATGTTTCTATGGGTTCTTCCTTTTTGTCTGATTTATCCTATTCTTGACCTCTCTTCTGAATAGGGTTCTTATCATATTCATTTTTATTTTCTTTTTCATGTTCAGGAAGTTAGACTTTATTGTCCACTTGCTTGCCAGACCTTAAAGTGGTAATTGCCTGGACTTCATAGGTCGGATTTCTATTAGAATTGATTTGATACTGACCTATCTGACCTTGATTTTGTTGTCTACTAGGGTTAGGCACTGGTTGACTAGGTAGTTCACCTTTCTTCCTATCCCCTAGAGAGTTAGCTATTTGGCTCAGACTAACCACAAGTTTTGTAATTGCTTGCGCATTGAATTGGTTAGTCTGGGCTTGGGCTGTATTGGTCTGTTGTTGTTGCTTGATAAAATCTTGTTATTTCATCATATTGGCCATCATGGTTTCTAATGGTGAAGGTTGCTGTGTGATAGGGGCATTATAAGGAGGTACAGATGGAACAAAAGGTTGGTTCATTTGTGATAGACCTATCCTGGGGAAGTTGTTCTGAAAACCTGGTGGACCACCTTGATGTTGAATAGGTTCATTCTGCTTGTATGAGAAATTTGGGTGGAACCTATTATCAGGGTGGTAAACTAGGCTGAACGAGTTGGGAGTGGGCTTCTTAAAGGCACTATATGAATTTAGAGCATTTGCTTGCTCGGCCTTTATGGTAGGCAGATTAGGGCAGTACTCTGTTGGGAATTGTATCCTAAATGTCAATCGTCAGCATGTTGATGATTAAATGAATTGACAAATCAATAAAGTATTTTTTGGCATTATTTATTATTTTACATCTTCAAATGAACTCTTATATGATGAAGTCCTTAGGACTTATTAATGATAAAGGAGAATTTATCTTCGAGTCCTTAAACTAGTTCGCGACCAAATGATATGTTGTTACAAGGATGACAGCATTATCAAGATTAGATTGTTGTGTGACATATACGTTGGTTGTCCTCTTAACCAAGAAGTGTGGAGATACTGGTATGCCACACAGGTGAAGTGTAGGAGTACATTTCACTGAACGTGACCAATTCCGTAATGCTCTACTGTCAAGAGATGTTCCGAGTGGATATGGGTATAAGTTTGGCCCTCTGACCTGAGACCGCAACCTGTGACTAGCAAGCAACTCATTGTACTTTGGTACCGGACTACCTGCATTTCTAATTCAGTGACGGAAGGTCACTGGGTGCAGTCAAGTACTTGCGTAGTCAGTTGTGAGTCGAGATGGAATTGACCCCTCCTGAAAACAGGAGATAATGTCTTGTGATTAATTTAGCAAAACCTTGGCCAGGGTAATCCCAGTGAGGAGTCACGGGATATCTAAAGTTAATCACATAATGGATGCACTAATTATAGGGTTGACAGTGAGCTCTAAGTCATCCTGGCATTAGGAGTCAAAGGGATTGAATTATACAGTAACCATAGTTCAGAGTTCCAGAATATTTGCTTCGCATATATTCGGCCTATCCGAACATCGGGTACCATTGCTAGATGGTCACATCGATTAGTGTAGGAAGTTCGTTCCGATACTACCGGCTTAGGTTCGAACCTATGAGGTCACACGCATAGAAGATTCCTGATTAATCAAGAAGGCTGATGAATGATTAAGAATCATTCAGCGGCAATTTGGTCAATTCAATTGGCAAATTATCTTATAAAATAATTAAAGTAATTATCGGAGGATTAATTAGTAATTAGATTGCTAATGAACTCAATTGGATTGAATAATTAGACTAAGGATGAGCCAAATTGAATTAGATTCAATTTTGGGCTCAATCAGGGTTTTTGACCTGATTAGATTAGGTCTGAATCAAGAGGACTTAGGTTGACCAAATTAAATTAGATTAAATTTGTGCTTAATTAGGGATTGACCTAATTGGATTAGGTTCAACCCATGGTAATTGGATCATTCTAATTGTTAGGATTTAATTAAATTAAATGGGTTTGATCTGAAACTGTTCGGATCTTGAAATCCACTTGTCACATATCCATGCATGGCGCCATAAATTGATTTTTAATATGATTAAAAATTAATTTAATTTATTTAATGGTGCCATGGGACACTTGGCAACATCAGAGACCTCTTTCATCATTAGATGGGTCGAAATAGAGAGATAAATTCATGAAAAGAATTGGATAAGATCAAATTCTCTCTCTTCATGGCATATGTCATCCTTATCTTTATCTCACTTCTAATTAAGGTTGAATTTCGAATTTAATCTGTTAGAAAACCCCGATCATGCTGCTGAAATTCAAAAAATTCAGATGCAGCGGAAGAGGCATGCGCGGGATCAACCGTTCATCGCATGAACGTTGTTCAAAAACCGTTCGTAGATAGATAAGGATTAAAAACCTTTTAAAACATTTAGAAGATCAGATCTTCACCTTGTGTGGGTAGATGATCACCGCAAACTGAAGTTCGTGGTTTAGGATGAAGGTTCGCTTGAAGCCGTTCAAGTGCCCGGCCTCTACGGGTATCCACACGAAGCAGAGGACCGATCCAATCGCTCTAATCTCCCCGGGGTGCTAGCTCCCTTGCAGAGATTGGTTTTGATGGCTGATCACCTCCCTTTCTTTCAACTCTTGAATGCTAGAGGGAGGAGGAAGAAGATGGAACAACCAAGGGAGAAGATCACCAAGCTTTGCAGCCTTTATCTTTTCCCTGCGTTGGAAGAAGGAAAGGTGGAGGAAGGGAGCCGCCAACACCACCTTTGTTCTTCCCCTTGCTTGCGGCTGATACCAAGAGAGGGGAGAGGGTGGCCACGGCTGCAACGAGGAGAGCATCACATCATTAGGGCGTCAGCCCCCTTTCACCTCCTTTTAAAGCATCTAGGGCTCCTACAAGTTAGGAGCCCTAGACTTTTTTCCAAGAGGGGCGCCGGCCCCTCTTGTGTTGCCGCACCAATGAAGCAAAGGAGGAAGGGCTTGAGCCCCTCCTTCTTGTGTTGCCCTAATCCTCATCTAATGAGGATTGGGAGCCCCTAATGTGGTTTAGCCCTAATCCAATTAGGGTTTAACCAAATCATGAATCAATTGGGTTCAATCTATACTAGTCCTAATCCAATTAGAACTTGAGTGAACCATGACTCAATTGAACTCTTCAATCCTAACCCAATTAGGAGTCATGTTGATTCATTAGATTAATAATTAATTAGGACTTAAGAAATCCTAATCCAATTAGGACTTATTTAATTTTAGTCCTAATCCAATTAGGACTCTAATTTGAATCCGAAGTCCTAATCCGATTAGGACTCTAGGAATCCTATTCCAAGTAGGAATCTAATTTTAATTCAAAATTCCTAATCTAATTAGGATTGTAGGAATCCTATTCCAAGTAGGAATCCCAGTCCTACTCCAACTAGGATTCCCAGTCCTAATCCAATTAGGACTCTAGGAATCCTACTCGAAGTATGATTTGTGTTTAAGTCCAATTAATTAATTCCCTTTGTTCCTTCTTCAACTGAATATCAATCTAATTGATTACTTGTGATTCCTAATCACGATTCAACCATCGGATCGGTCAATACTTCTAGTGTGTGTGACCCCATAGGTTCTACTCTGACTGGTAGTGAGATATATTATGATCTCTATCACAATATCATTGAAAACTTCTTTCAATGGATTGGAACGATTCCAACTCTACTCATTAGGATTTATCGATCATCGAGATAATCCCTGTGAGTCCCACCATCCACCAGTGACACCTAGCAGCATGTAGTGGCTACCCAGTAGAATAGAATGATGAACCTCTAGGTGCAGTTATCATGTGATACAGTCCTACTATCGTGGATTCCTACAGGACGGAGGTCATGGATAACTGTCAAACCCCTTCGTCTGTCATATGTCAAGATTTATTCGACTCGAGTTCGTTAGTGGAAAACTCTTTCTCCACTTTATATTAGTGCCCTGGCCAAGGTCTTAGAACTCAGTCTAACAAATCACATAGGATCACTCCTCTTCTATCAAGGTCGATAGATTCCATGTAAGTGCATACCCTACTCCTACAGTGAACTTACTGCAGCCAATCTACACTATAAGGACCCATATGACTAGAGACCTTGTATATGTGTAGTCAAACTACAATAACCTCACTGTGAGTAGCTGAAGCACCATAGGTCAAAGGACCAGTCATACTACTGCAACATCAAGCAAGTCACTGACGAATGGATAGACATCCAAGTGACTTCTTGTCTTGGTCACGCTCAGTACCCTTGTTCTCTAACAAGCACCTGCACTATCACTTCAGTGTCCCTACACTATGGACTCAAGTCTCGTCCATCCAGAAGGAAAGTGATCTGTGCACTGATCGGATCGATCACCGTCCTCGTGATGATCCATTGGTCAGGAGCATTTAGAAATTAATCACCAATGATACATGGCTCAAATTCTCAACTCTTGAGAATATGCATCATCATCTTATTAATTTCTTGGGTGATTCATAGACACATAAACAATATGAATGAAAAGATGCCTTTTATTTATTCAATAATAAATAGTCAAGTACAAAATTATGTCCCTAGAATTAACAATGTGTCAGCCAGATTGGCTTCTAGGGCATACATCTAACAATCTCCCACTTGCACTAAAGCCAATCAGTCATATATCTAAGCCCCATCTTCTCAAGGTGGGCTTCAGACTTTTGCTGACTTAGCTGCTTAGTGAACGGGTCTGCCACGTTATCCGCGGAGTCTACTCTCTGCACCTCTACATATTTCTTCTCAACATAGTTGCGTATGAGGTGGAAGCTCCGCTCTATGTGCTTGGACTTCTGATGAGACCTTGGCTCCATAGCTAGTGCTATGGTGCCAATGTTATCACAGTAAAGTGTTATGGCATCTAATGACATTACACCTAACTCTGCAATGAACTTTTAACCAGAAGGTTTCCACTGCACCCTTAGATACGGCTTATCATTCAGCTTCTAAGGTAGAATCTATAATGATCGGTTATTTGGAACTCTTCCAATTTACTGAACCACCATTGCACATATTCTGATGTAGACTTTCTATCATCAATATGTGTGCATCCTTCTACCTTCAACTCTGATCTTCTCCCAAAGACCAAGAACATGTCCTTAGTTCTTCTCAAGTACTTAAGACTGTTCTTCACAGCTATCCAGTGCTTTTTGCCTGGATCTGATTGACATATGCTCGTGACATTCACAGCATGTACTATATCAAGTCATGTACATAGCATGGCATACATGAGGCTCCCTATTGCTGATGCATAGGGGATCTTTCTCATGCGTTGAATCTCTTCAGATGTGTTGGGGCACATCTTCTTGGAGAGATTAATTCCATGCCTTAGGGGTAATAGGCCCCTTTTAGAGTTTTCCATGCTGAACCTTTTCAGCACTTTCTCTATGTACATCTTCTGTGATAGGCCAAGCATCCTTTTAGATCTATCTCTATAGACCTTTATTCCCAAAATATAGGATGCTTCCCCAAGGTCTTTCATGGAGAACCTTTTTGACAACCAGACCTTGACCGAGGTTAGCATGGAAATATCATTCCCTATCAGGAGGATGTCATCTACGTACAGTACGAGAAAAACAACAGTACTCCCACTAACCCTTTTGTAAACACACGGTTCCTCTTCATTTTTGATGAAATCAAACGTTTTGATTGCATCATCGAAACGAGTGTTCCAACTCCGAGATGCTTGATTTAGTCCATAGATGGACCTTTGCAGCTTGCAGACCTTGTGATCTCCATCACTGGAAGTGAAACCCAAAGGCTGTTCCATATAGATGTCTTCATCAAGATATCTATTCAGAAAAGCTGTTCTCACATCCATCTGCCAGATTTCATAATCATGAAATACTGCAATGGCAAGCAATGTTCGGATGGATTTCAGCATGGCAAGCAATATTCGGATGGATTTCCACAAGCCTTGCCTTATAGGTCTCTACCTCTCCATCCGAACCTATCTTCCTTTTGTAGATCCATTTGCATCCAATAGGTACAATACCTTCTGGTGGATATACTAAGGTTCAGACTTGGTTGGAATGCATGGAGTCTAACTCTGACTTCATAGCTTCCAACCACTTCTCGGAATCGATATCAGATATCGCCTCGTCGTAGGTTTTGGGATCCTGCGTGTGATCCCTATCTCCCACTAGGAACATTTCCTCGGTATCCTCTTCTAGTATACCTAAGTATCTATCGGGAGGATGGGAGATCTTACTAGATCTACGAGGTGATTGAGGGACATCGTGTACTGGCTCTGTATGAATGGGTTTGATAGGATCCATGACTCGTTGCTTTTCAGAGACTTTCTCTTCAAGCTCAATTTTCCTCCCACTGCCTCTATCAAGGATAAACTGATTTTCCAAGAAGATGGCGTGATGGCTCACAATCACATTGTGATCCTCTGAGACGTAAATATTGTATCCTAATGACTCTTTAGGATATCCTATAAAACGAGCACTTATGGTCCTAGCCTCTAGCTTGTCCGCCTGTAGTCTTTTGACGTGGGCCGGACATCCCCAAATCTTGAGATGACCAAGACTTGGTTTCTTACCATGCCATATCTCATACGGTGTGGTAGGAACGGATTTAGAGGGAACTCTATTCAATAAATAAATCGCTGTGAGTAAGGCATCTCCCTAAAGAAACATAGGTAAATCAGTGAAGCTCATTATGGATCTGACCATATCCAATAGGGTCTGATTCCTCCTCTCTGACACTCCGTTGAATTGAGGTGTACCCGGAGGTGTCCACTATGAGACTATGCCGTTTTCCTTGAGATAGTCCCGAAATTCCCCACTAAGGTTCTCCTCCTCGATCTGATCGAAGAGCCTTAAGGGATTTTCCAGTTTGTTTTTCTACTTCATTTCTGAACTCTTTGAACTTTTCAAAAGATTCAGACTTGTGTCTCATACACATATCCATACCAAAAGAAATCATCGGTAAAATGAAGTAAAAATTACAACCCCTAGCCTACACATCGAATGGGCCACACACATCAGTGTGTACTAGGGTAAGTATTTCAGTGGACCTTCCTGTGTCCTACAAAGGATAATTTGGCCATCTTTTCTTGAAGGCAGAATTCACAAATCAAATATGACTCGGAAGTCAATGAGCCCAAAAGCTCATGTTTCTCCAATTTGTTTATTCTGTCTTCACCTATATGGCCAAGCGTGAGGTGCCACAAATACTTTAGATTTATCTCATTTTTGGATCTATTAGATCCTATGGTATTCACTGTTTGCTCAGATATATTCACAGATACATCCATATGTATGTGATAGAGACTGTCAATCATAAAACCATGTTGAATCAATTTATTTTTCAAATAAAAATCTTTCTGTGCTAAATAAAATATAGAAATCAAATTTCTGCTAGCAATAGGTAACAGTCCCTAAGTATCCTGAGCATATCTGACATACCTTCTGAAGGTCTGTCACCCTTCATGTTCTTTATGCTTCCCATGTATGTAGGACAGTTCCTCTTCCAATGGCCGTCCATGATGCAATGGAAACACTTTTTCTTGCAATTGGTATTTTTCTTGGAACTTCCTTACTTGGTGTTTTCTTAGTCTTCTGCTTCTTCGCAGGCTTCTTCTTCTTCCAAATAGACTCTCTCTTGAAAGTAGAAACCAACTTGACAGCGAAAACGATGCCCCTTGAACTTCTTCAAGGTCCCTAAGTTAGTTACCAATTTATTTAATAATTCTATTTTGGTGCATACAATCTTGTTCATATGGTAATTTACTATAAATTGTTCATATGAAGCTAGAAGGGATTGTGGGATCAAATCCGTTTGCAATTCCTTATGCATGGTCATGCCGAGCTTCTCAAGCTTCTTCAAGTCCTTTATCATGGTCAAACCATGATCGTGGACAGACTGCCCCTCACGCATCTTTGTCTTAAAGAGCCTCTTGGACACTTCAAAACATGCTGCGCGACTCTGATCACCATACAACTCTTGCAGGTGATTTAATATGTCCCTGGCAGTCTCATGTGATGCAAAAATAAAATTGTTCTCCCAAGTGCAGGAGAATCGCACAAGTAATATAACTCGAGAGTCCGAGGTCGATTCCTCAGGGAACGAAATATGGATTATCAGCGTAATTTTAGATTAATTAATTCAATAAACTTGTGGATTAAGATGATGTTTTGCAAATAGAAAATAAATCAGTAAATAGAGAATCGAAGTTTGGATAGATTAAGATGGTGTAGGGATCCAGAATCTCCTTTGATAATATCAAATTTATGCGATAAATTCTATGATTCTTTTGTTTTCTTTGAGAATTATAAGCAGATAAAATTTAATTATGGAGTATGTTCTTGATAACATGAATTCTCTTTCTAAGTATTCAACGTGCCTTATAATGTCAACGATGAATCAAATAATCGGGGAAGACACGTATCAATAAGCATAAATCATAAAAGAATTTTCAACATATAAGAATCATGACATAATCAAAAGATAAATCATTTAAAGCAAAGGATTAGAATTTACATCATGAACTTGATACACCAAATGATCTCCCTTCACCCATCACCAAGGATTTTAGCTCATCATCTTCCTATCTCTTTCTCACTCTTTTTTTTTCTTTTTCTTAATAACAGAAACAGGGCATCCCCTGTTTCTCTCTACACTTTTTTTTTTTCTTTCCACTGCAGCCGCCCGGCTCCACTCCTTTCTTCTTCAAATCGGAGCCTTCTTCTTCCCCGAAATGAGAGCCCCTATCCCCAGCCGAGAAGGATCTCTTCATATAGATCGCCCCAGAGCCCATGGTCAGGCTAGGATTCCCCTGATCGCGCGTGGAGAGGAGGTTGCGGGCGGATCAGGCGCTGATAGGTTTCACGGGATGCTGGGGTCTTGGGCTCGGGCGGACGCTGTGGAGGAGATTGCGGGCGGATCCGGCGCCAAGAATGGACGCCGATGATCGTGCGAGGGAGATGAGGTCTGGGAGGTTGAAATGGATGAGAGCTGCGGCGGGATCTTCGGACGCTGGGATCCTGGGACGCTGCTCACGGACGGCTGTAGGCGGGATGCTTGGAAGAGGTGGATGAACGAGCGTTGGGCTCGGGAAGGAGGCGGACGCCGGGATTGTGCACGGGAGCTGGTCACGGGCTGCTGGGAGGCGCTGATCTCGGCTGGAATGTAGTGAAGACGGGGTGGCTGATACGGGATGATGCGGTGGACGGGATGCTGGGACCATTCACGGGATTTGGGATGTGAGGAATCAGTGGAGGAGGCGGCAGACGCGTGGGAGGTGATCACGGGATGATCACGGGACTTGGGATTCCTTGCTTGTTCCATTGCGGAAGGATGGGATGGATGCGGGCTCCATCGAAATGAGATGCACAGGTTATTAGAAATCGGTTGCAGTGAATTGGACGGCTGAACTCAGCCTTCTTCTAGTGTGTAACTGGGATTGATCCATACAGCTGGCTAGTCACCTGCGGTGATGCATCTTTTTAGACCCAATGCGCATTTAAACTATGATCTGTGCCAAATAAAAATATAAAATTAATGCAGCACTTTTGTCATTATTTGTTAGCAATAATATTAATTTAAGTAGTATGTAGATCGCACTTTTGTGCTCTCATCACACCCCCCAACTAGCTTATTGCTAGTCCCTTGCAATTCAGAGTAAACAATAACATGAGAGTACAAAAAGTGTTGGTCAATCCTTTGACTTTTTATTAAAGCTAAAGACATAAAAACTAAGATATGTACCCACTTTCGTAGTGCATCACGATTGCACTTGGCACGTGCAACAAGCCGTTAAACCCCTAGGTTACCCTAGTGGACGAGTGTTGTCTCGTGAGAGTTTTCAGGGATGTTACCCATAAACATCATGAATGATATGACATAAAATAAATCCTAAGCTAATACACATGTGATATATATTTTTCTTAAGCTTGGCAACTATCAAAGCAAGGGGAATAATAAAGTGTAGTGTGCATAAACAGAATGACTTTCATAGAGCACTAATACCTCCACCACAACATGGTACCGCTTGAATTTTAGGTGCACTACTCAAGTTCGCAAGTGTTTACTACAGTTTATTAGAACCTGATCTATCAAATTTTCAGAATATCACATGTTGTCTACATTCGTCAAGAATGGTTCGTATGTAAAGAAAGAGCTATCAATCCCAACTAAATATCCAAAGTACACAAAGGTCCAATACAATGGAGTCAAACCAGCCATTACCACATGTCACTGGGTTCAGCCCGACCAACCCTATTCTTCCTTTTTTTTTTTTTTAAGGACATATGGTGATTACAATAGTCCAACCCCCTTAGGCTCTAGCAAGGTCCATGTAGCGAGTTTTCGACCAATGACTCTTGATCCAGTTGGCTCAAGGCATTAGGTGAAAACACCCCTCGGGCTTAATTACTCGAACCAAACTACGCCACGAGGTTAGACTTGTCATCTCCTCATTTATTTATTTATTTTATTTTATTTTTTTCAAAATAGAGAAGGTAAACTGAACCATATAATGTGACTGCAACGTGACTATAGGTCAACCAAGATCGGAACATAAGGCACTTAGATGATCTAGCCGGGGTATTCAACCTCTATCTTTATGTGAAAACCAAATCAAGAACCTTATAGTACGGACAAGGATACTCGTACTTCTTTTACAGATATGGCTTAATAAAAATGCATTAAACAAATGTGAACTCCTGAGGCCTTCCTATAATCATTAAATACATGTGCGGGGATCTAATAATAGGTCTCTAATTAGTCATAGTACGCATGTATTCCTTGCCTTAATAGTTGCACAAACTCAATATGAAAATACATGTGCATTTTCTTAGAAAAGAATGCAAAAACATTTTTTTTTTTTTTTTTGCAAAATACTTCCCTCCCCCCAACTTAAACGTTGCATTGTCCTCAATGTAATAGATACAAGAAAACTATAATGAAAGACAGTAGAGAAAATAATATTGGAGAGAAGAGGAATACCTTGAGCTGTTGATATCCAGAAAATAAAACCTACAAAACTAGAAAAATAATCCTAACTAATATACACATACCTTTGCCTTCATGTTCAGTCATAAGAAGGCTCTCCCAAGAAAAAGGAGTCCTCTTCATCTGCAAAATTCTTAAGAAAAGGTTTTAACCTGTGTCCGTTTACCTTAAAAATTCTACCATCCCGTGGATTCTCAATCTCAACCGCCCCATGTGGAAAAACAGTTTTTATAATGTAAGGACCTGTCCATCTCGATCGCAACTTACCAGGAAACAGATGTAAGCGGAAATCATATAAAAGAACTTTTTGCAAAGATTCAAAAGATTTTTTTAAAATTGATTTATCATGTAAGATTTTCATTCGTTCTTTGCAAATTTTAGCATTGTCATAAGCATCTCTGCGAATCTCATTAAGCTCGTTTAATTGCAATTTTCTAGCTAGACTGGCATCTTGTAAATCAAAATTCAATTTTCTAATTGCCCAATACGATTTATGTTCTATTTCTACAGACAGATGACAGGCTTTTCCATAGACTAGCCGGTAGGGAGACATGCCAAGAATGGTTTTGTATGCAGTACGATAGGCCCATAATGCATCTGATAGTTTCAAGGACCAATCTTTTCGTGATGGGTTCACCGTTTTCTCTAAAATACGCTTGATCTCCCTATTGGCTAATTCTACTTGGCCACTAGTTTGCGGGTGATATGGGGTAGCAACTTTGTGGGTGACACCATACTTTTTTAATAATGTCTCAAAAGGCTTATTACAAAAGTGTTTTCCACCATCACTAATTATGACCTTAGGCATCCCAAATCGTGAAAAAATATTTTCTTTTAAAAACTTCAGGACGGGTTTGTGATCATTGGTCTTACAAGCAACAGCTTCTACCCATTTGGACACATATTCGACACCGACTAAAATGTACTCATATCCAAAAGATGGTGGAAATGGGCCCATAAAATTGATGCCCCAACAATCGAAAATTTCGATAATAGTAATGGGTTGAAGAGGCATCATTTGCCTACGAGTTAGACTTCCAATACGTTGACATGGATCACATGTCCTGCAGAACTCGTGGGCATCTTTGAACATAGTAGGCCAATAGAAACCACATTGCAAGACCTTTGCAATAGTTTTCTTAGAGGCAAAGTGTCCACCGCAAGCATCAGTGTGGCAGAAAGAAAGTACGCTTTGTATATCATGATCCGGTATGCATCGTCTAAAGATTTGATCATTGCAATATTTAAATAAATAGGGTTCGTCATAGTAATAATTCTTTACTTCGCGCAAGAAAATTTTTCTATCTGTCGACCCCCAATGTTCCGGCATCCGGCTTGTAACAAGAAAATTTACAATATCTGCATACCATGGTATACTAGAAAGTGCAAACAACTGCTCTTCAGGGAATGAGTCCTTGATGGAAAATTGTGGCACTGAATCATGAAAAACTAATCGTGATAAATGGTCAGCAACCACATTCTCTACTCCTTTTTTATCTTTGATAGTGATGTCAAATTCTTGGAGTAGAAGTATCCATCGTATTAAGCGTGGTTTGGCCTCTTTCTTATCCAACAAATATTTTAGTGCCGCATGGTCCGTGAAGATAACAATAGGAGCACCAAGGATATAAGAGCGAAATTTATCTAAGGCAAATACTACTGCAAGCAATTCCTTCTCGGTGGTAGTGTAATTCATTTGAGCATCGTTTAAGGTTTTGCTTGCATAGTAAATGACATATGGCTTATTATCCTTGCGTTGTCCTAAGACAGCTCCTATTGCATAGTCGCTAGCGTCGCACATAATCTCAAAAGGTAATGACCAATCGGGTGGTCGAACGATGGGTGCAGTGCTAAGCATAGACTTTAACTTCTCGAATGCATCTTGGCAAGTTTCAGTCCAATTGAACGGTGTATCAAGGGATAGGAGATTACATAATGGTCGAGATATGACACTAAAGTCCTTGATGAATCTCCTATAAAATCCGGCGTGACCCAAAAATGATCTAACATCTCTAACCGTCTTGGGTGCAGGTAGCATAGCAATTAAATCAGTCTTAGCTCTATCTACTTCCATGCCCTTCGATGAAACAATATGTCCTAAGACAATTCCCTTTGGCACCATGAAGTGGCATTTCTCCCAATTCAGTATCAAATTCTTTTTCATACATCGAGCTAAGACAGCTTGTAAATGTGACAGGCAATCATCAAATGTGTCGCCAAAAACGGAGAAGTCGTCCATGAACACTTCCAAAAATTTCTCGTTCATGTCTTCAAAGATGCTGAGCATGCATCTTTGGAATGTTGTAGGTACATTACACAACCCGAATGGCATTCGTCGGAAAGCAAATGTGCCAAAAGGACAAGTGAAGGTAGTCTTCTCTTGATCTTCCGGTGAAATTTCAATTTGATAATATCCCGAATAGCCATCGAGAAAACAATAGAAATCATGCCCTGCAACCCTCTCCAATACTTGGTCTAGGAAGGGTAGAGGAAAGTGATCCTTTCGTGTGACCAAATTCAGCTTTCGGTAATCAACACACATGCGCCAACTCGTCGGGACATGAGTTGGAACTAGTTCAACTTGTTCATTTTCTACTACCGTCAAACCCGATTTCTTAGGAACGACTTGAGTAGGGCTTACCCACTTGCTGTCGGAAATTAGGTAAATAATACCCACGTCAAGCAACTTGAGGACTTCTGCCTTAACCACATCTCTCATTGTAGGATTTAACCTTCGTTGCATTTGCCTTGTGGTTTTGGCATTGTCCTCCAAATATATCCGGTGCGTGCAAATTAAGGGGCTAATTTCCTTCAAATCGGCAATAGACCACCCTAAGGCTCCTTTATGATTCTTTAAAACATCAATTAATTTTTTTTCTTGGGTATGATCAAGTCCAGACGAGATGATTACAGGAAAAGTATCTTCGAGTCCAAGAAAAGCATACTTAAGTTCCTTTGGTAAGGGTTTCAATTCGAGCTTGGGTGCTTGCTCATGGGATGGTTCTATTTTCACCTCTCGAGGCGACAATCTCTCAAATTCTCCTTCTTTTGGTCTCCACCCATTGACCATCTTGATATCTAGATTATCCACAATAGGTGTGACTGACAAATTATTACCACTGGTTCCATTAGGACACCAATCAATTAAGCTATCATTGAATGGGTCGTTAATTGCTTTAGCTAACAAATAATCTTCTGCGATGGTTTCAACCCAATCAACCTCCTTACTCCCTTCAGAATCATTGGGTTGTTTGCACACATTAAAAATGTTCAGTTCTAAGGTCATATTACCGAAAGAAAGCTTCATGACGCCATTCCTACAATTAATCAATGCATTAGAAGTTGCAAGGAATGGACGTCCTAAAATGACCGAAATCTGAGACTGTGAGTTCGAAGCCGGATGTGTGTCCAATACAATAAAATCGACAGGAAAGTAGAACTTGTCTACTTAGACTAATACATCCTCGATAATTCCCCTTGGAATTTTAACTGACCTGTCAGCTAATTGCAAAGTGACGGAGGTTGGCTTCAACTCACCTAAACCAAGTTGCTCATATACAGAATATGGCAACAAATTCACACTCGCCCCTAAATCTAACAATGCTCGCTCTATCCTAAAGTCGCCTATGATGCATGAGATGGTTGGGCAACCTGGATCTTTATATTTAGGGAGAATGTTGTGCTGCAAAATAGCACTCACATTTTCAGTTAAAAATGCCTTCTTCTTAACATTTAATCGGCGCTTAACAGTACACAAGTCCTTCAAAAATTTAGCATATGAGGGTACTTGTTTGATTGCATCAAGAAGAGGTATGTTGATCTTTACTTGTTTAAAAAGCTCAAGAATTTCAGAATTAGGTTCGAGCTTTTTGCAACGGCTTTAACCGTTGTGGAAAAGGTGGAGGAAAAGGACATTCAACTTTTTCGGTAGAAGTTGGAACCTCAACTTCTTCTTTGTTCCTTTCATCGACTTTGGGAACATCGGAATTAGAAGTGACCTACGGTCTCAATGGGACGGTCTGATCAATGACTTTTCCATTACGCAAAGTCATGATGCTCTTTGCATGCTCTGTATGCGAACTAGAAGGAGCTGTATTATTACTACCGTGCACTTGTGGGTTAGGTTGGGGTTGAGCTGGAAGCTTACCCTTCTCTTGGGTACTTAGGACGGTAGTCAACATTGACAATTGGTTCCTTATGTCTTCAAAATTTCGAGTATTTTGAGCATTGATATTAGCTTGACCTTGTAGAAAAGTTTGTATGGATTGCAATGTATCCTCGATATTTGGCTTTTGAGAAGGTGATGGTGCATAAGGAGGATGTGCAGGTGGAGGAGCTGAATGGTGTGACTGTTGAGGATGATCGTTTCTCCACCTAAAGTTTGGATGATTCTTCCAACTAGGGTTATAGGCATTCGAGTATGGATCGTTATAAGGCTTTTGGTAGGAGTTCATAGCATTTGCTTGATCGTGCAAGACTTCTTTGAATGCCGGTATGGTGGGACAATCAGTAGTAGTATGACCCAACATATCGCAGATACCACAACACTCGTTTCTAAGCTCTATAGTCTTGACAGGCTCAACCTTCCTAAGCTCAATTTCTTCTAACTTCCTAGTGAGGGCTGCCATTTTAGCGTGAAGATCATCCTCAGTTCTGAGGTTGTAAAGACCTCCATGTACAGAGCTAGTAGGCTTAGGCAAAGACTTGTTGTTTCTATCCCCGTTATCCCAAAGTTGGGCAGTCTCAGCAAGGGAATCCAAATACTCCCATGCCTCATCAGGTTGTTTTTCTAAAAATCTACCATTGCACATGGTCTCTACAAATTGTTTCAACTGTGGAGATAAACCTTCATAAAAGAAGCTAATGGTTCTCCAAGTTTCGAATCCGTGATGAGGGCATAAGAGAAGAAGGTCTTTAAATCTTTCCCAACATTCATAAAATGTTTCATTATCTTTTTGTTGGAAATTGCTGATATGTCTTTTCAAAAAGTTAGTCCTTTGTGTGGGGAAGAACTTCTTTAAAAATTCTCTCTGCATATCTTGCCAATTTCTTATTGATCTAGGTCGCAAAGAGTTTAGCCATGTTTTGGCCTTATCCTTTAGAGAGAAAGAAAACAATGTCAACTTGAGGACATCCTCGGTGACGTTTGGCACTCTAAATGTAATGCTCAATTCTTCAAAATCCTTTAAAAGAAGATACGGACTCTCGGACTCTAACCCGTGGAACTTGGGCAGCAATTGGATTACCCCGGGTTTGATGTCAAAATGTCCTACATTATCAGGAAAAATTATGCATGAAGGCTGACTAGTCCTAGCCGGTTGTAGGTATTGTCTTAGGGTCATAACATGGGGTTCACGTTCTCGATCGTGGTGGCTTCCCGCATCTTCATTTAAATCAGCTATCTCACAAGGTGTGAGATATTGAGAAGGAATTTCAGGGGTATGTCCTAAGGGATGATCTAAAGTTGTACGACTTAATCGACCAGTGTCGTCCCTATTCCACTTTAGCATGCAAAATAATTCCATCTCTCTTTTTTTTTAAATAAAAATAAATATAAGTACCAACTAAAGATACCCTAAAATGACACCCTAAAACAAAAATCTATTCACAATCAAACATGCAACAAAACATTACACCTCAATTTCTAATGTTTTTTTCTTAAATTTCTAGACAGCTCCTAACTGGTTTGAAGAGGACACCTAAGCCTCCAATCCGGTCTAATGAACCGAGTTGACCAGGTAAGCTCCCATGTAAGTGGAGGGGTCACGATGCGTTCGCAAAGGTCCCACTTAAAATCCACTTGCCTCGAACAGATGAACTGTCTCCCTTATAGGGACAAAGCTTGCCTAGACATCAACTAAGCCACAGAGCAAAATTGGTGCAACTTTCGGTGGTCTTCATCCTATTGAGCTCGAATGTCCTTAGGGGCCAACGTCTAGTTGATTTTAGTTAAGCTTAGGACATTTATGCACTGGGGTGATTTTTGGGCTAAGGACGAGTGATGAAATTCCGACCTTATCTTTTTAAATAGAATATTTTATGCTGATGCCTTATACTATATGCAACAATCAAGAGATTTTTTTTTTTAATGTTTTATGGCATGACATTAAATTTCATTGAATAGGTGATCAAGCAAATTATTTCTTTCTTTTTTTTTTAAATTTTATGAGTTATAGTTTGAAATTTGAATTCTGAAATTTGAAATTTGAAATTTGAAATTTTAGATTTTTCCTCTTTTTTTATTTTTGAATAATCACCCTTGATCTGTTCTTAAGGTTTCTTTTCTTGAATTTTTAATTAGCAACAAGGGTTAATGAGATATAATAACAATATAATTCTGATTCTAAAAAAAATAAATGCAGAAAATTTAAAGTAGAAAGCAGCAAGATTTCGTATTAATCTGATGATCTTAAAAATGTCAGAATGTCAATCAGACCGTTCAGATTATCTAACAATGTGTCTTGCACTAGCTGACCATATTTGAGTCAAATCAGATGGCTAATTTCTATGATATCAGAGTTTGATGCCAACTGTGCAGGGAATTAAAAATAGTAGTAAAGATGCAATTTTTTTTTTTTCAAAAGAAAAATACTAACTACTAAGGTAAAAATTAAATCTAAAATTATACTAATAACTCAGCCGTCCCCCGGCAACGGCGCCAAAAACTTGATGCAAAAATAAAATTGTTCTCCCAAGTGCAGGAGAATCGCACAAGTAATATAACTCGGGAGTCCGAGGTCGATTCCTCAGGGAACGAAATATGGATTATCAGCGTAATTTTAGATTAATTAATTCAATAAACTTGTGGATTAAGATGATGTTTTGCAAATAAAAAATAAATCAGTAAATAGAGAATCGAAGTTTGGATAGATTAAGATGGTGTAGGGATCCAGAATCTCCTTTGATAATATCAAATTCATGCGATAAATTCTATGATTCTTTTGTTTTCTTTGAGAATTATAAGCAGATAAAATTTAATTATGGAGTATGTTCTTGATAACATGAATTCTCTTTCTAAGTATTCAACATGCCTTATAATGTCAACGATGAATCAAATAATCGGGGAAGACACGTATCAATAAGCATAAATCATAAAAGAATTTTCAACATATAAGAATCATGACATAATCAAAAGATAAATCATTTAAAGCAAAGGATTAGAATTTACATCATGAACTTGATACACCAAATGATCTCCCTTCACCCATCACCAAGGACTTTAGCTCATCATCTTCCTATCTCTTTCTCACTCTTTTTTTTTCTTTTTCTTAATAACAGAAACAGGGCATCCCCTGTTTCTCTCTACACTTTTTTTTTTTTCCACTGCAGCCGCCCGGCTCCACTCCTTTCTTCTTCAAATCGGAGCCTTCTTCTTCCCCGAAATGAGAGCCCCTATCCCCAGCCGAGAAGGATCTCTTCATATAGATCGCCCTAGAGCCCATGGTCAGGCTAGGATTCCCCTGATCGCGCGTGGAGAGGAGGTTGCGGGCGGATCAGGCGCTGATAGGTTTCACGGGATGCTGGGGTCTTGGGCTCGGGCGGACACTGTGGAGGAGATTGCGGGCGGATCCGGCGCCAAGAACGGACGCCGATGATCGTGCGAGGGAGATGAGGTCTGGGAGGTTGAAATGGATGAGAGCTGCGGCGGGATCTTCGGATGCTGGGATCTTGGGACGCTGCTCACGGACGGCTGTAGGCGGGATGCTTGGAAGAGGTGGATGAACGAGCGTTGGGCTCGGGAAGGAGGCGGACGCCGGGATTGTGCACGGGAGCTGGTCACGGGCTGCTGGGAGGCGCTGATCTCGGCTGGAATGTAGTGAAGACGGGGTGGCTGATACGGGATGATGCGGTGGATGGGATGCTGGGGAGTTTCACGGACGCTGGGACCATTCACGGGATTTGGGATGTGAGGAATCAGTGGAGGAGGCGGCAGATGCGTGGGAGGTGATCACGGGATGATCACGGGACTTGGGATTCCTTGCTTGTTCCATTGCGGAAGGATGGGATGGATGCGGGCTCCATCGAAATGAGATGCACAGGTTATTAGAAATCAGTTGCAGTGAATTGGACGGCTCAACTCAGCCTTCTTCTAGTGTGTAACTGGGATTGATCCATACAGCTGGCTAGTCACCTGCGGTGATGCATCTTTTTAGACCCAATGCGCATTTAAACTCTGATCTGTGCCAAATAAAAATATGAAATTAATGCAGCACTTTTGTCATTATTAGTTAGCAATAATATTAATTTAAGTAGTATGTAGATCGCACTTTTGTGCTCTCATCATCATGTTCTCATGCCGGCATTGTAATTCATTGGACATGGATGCCATTGTGCAGCACCTAACCTTATTGTCATTGTTCGTCCACTTTAGCATGCGTCTTACGCTGATCAGTGATCGGACAGATTGGTAACATGGGGATTCCATGGTCTAGCACATACCCTAATTTCATAATTCAAAATTATTTTTGAAATTTGCTGAGCCAATCTTTATAATTGGGTTTGGTCAAACGGTTGTTCTATAGGATATGAGTTAAAAGTTTAGAAGCTGACTTTATAATCCTCAAAGAGTAAAGATTCTAGTTAGACTTTTGTATTTGATCCTAATCTGTTCTAAGGTCTTTTAGAACAAATGTAACTCCCACTATTTTGTCGAATTCCTCACACTCTCCTGGTAGGAAAACAGAAATCCCACACGACTAGGGTTTCTAGTGGGTACTGCGGTCCCACCGATTTACATGCCACCTTACCTAACAGTTATTGGTGACACATAGATTGATGAATATACAACTCTTGTACAATGCTTCTCAAGCATGTTGCAGTGTAACTTGGTCTCTAAGCCATGAAAACCTCACCTAACAGTTATTGGTCCCATTTCTTAGTTAAGTCAGACCCACCGTATAACTGTAGGAATAAAGTCGTCATTGGGTCCTCACCTAACAGTTATTGGTGCCCAACCCCACTTTTACCCTACAACATCTCATGTCTATAGAGAGGTCCAGCCCCCCGATGCAACTTGACCACTGTATCCAGCCGAGACAAATCAATATCAGAAAGGCCTTAGCAGCTCTACTACAGTGGAAGACCTATTGACTTAATATTGGTTAATCAGGTCTTAGTGTTTGCAACTTGAGCACTTCATAAGAGGCAATGAAACAATTGGCCAGGTAAGCAGGTGGGAGGCTCTCCTTACTCAGAGAGTAAGGTCCTAATTAAGTAACCACCTTTCATGCTTTCCTAAACACCAATTAGATCAGTTAATCTAATATGACTCGCTCATGTTGGTTCACTCTCGACTTGATTGAGGAGATTTTAATTTAGGTCTCAATTGGGTTTGCTACATTACATGTAAACCTATCTACCCGACTCTCATTCACATCACATGCAAACGGCACATTGCAGGCAGTTATAATCGCAGCAATAATTAAAGCTAAACTTTAAATGGGTGATGATCATGGATTCTAATTAGGTCGTATTACAAGCACATGCACGTCAATCGATCAATTGGTCTTCAACTCTTGAATTGGTTCCAAGCCTTCTTGATTCGATCCTTGACCAACTCTTGATCCAATCGCCATCAACCGCTTAGACCCCTGTTCATCTCATGCCTTGTCTTCAACTTGATCGTTGACGTACATCACATCACAGAAATACAACCAGATATAAAATAAAAATAATAATAAATTACATCTTCTTTTAGGAGGCACGCAGGCCTCTCAAAACATCAAATAAGATGCATGCAAGCATCTGAAAAATTACATGACATTACAGATCACATCGCAGGTCATTACATTTGATACCAAAAGGGTTTGAATCCTATGATCATCACCATATGCAGCAATTATAATTTTCAGATCTGAAAACTAACTGATTATCTCATGACATAGGTTGCTGATCATGCTAATCATGATTCTAAACTTTGTAATCTCATTAACAATGCAATTAGAATCATCATCTTATCACATTGAAATCAGCATGCAAAAATCAGCACCCTAGAAAAATCTGCATGCAGAAAATTTTCAGCATGCATAATCTTTCAATTTTCAGATCTAATAAGCCTATTAATAATTAATCCTTATCTTAATCTACAAAGCCTAGGCTCTGATACCACTGTTAGAAAACCCCGATCATGCCGCTGAAATTCAAAAAATTCAGATGCAGCGGAAGAGGCATGCGCGGGATCAACCGTTCATCGCATGAACGTTGTTCAAAAACCGTTCGTAGATAGATAAGGATTAAAAACCTCTTAAAACATTTAGAAGATCAGATCTTCACCTTGTGCAGGTAGATGATCACCGCAAACTGAAGTTCGTGGTTTAGGATAAAGGTTCGCTTGAAGCCGTTCAAGTGCCCGGCCTCTACGGGTATCCACACGAAGCAGAGGACCGATCCAATCGCTCTAATCTCCCCGGGGTGCTAGCTCCCTTGCAGAGATTGGTTTTGATGGCTGATCACCTCCCTTTCTTTCAACTCTTGAATGCTAGAGGGAGGAGGAAGAAGATGGAACAACCAAGGGAGAAGATCACCAAGCTTTGCAGCCTTTATCTTTTCCCTGCGTTGGAAGAAGGAAAGGTGGAGGAAGGGAGCCGCCAACACCACCTTTGTTCTTCTCCTTGCTTGCGGCTGATACCAAGAGAGGGGAGAGGGTGGCCACGGCTGCAAGGAGGAGAGCATCACATCATTAGGGCGTCAGCCCCCTTTCACCTCCTTTTAAAGCATCTAGGGCTCCTACAAGTTAGGAGCCCTAGACTTTTTTCCAAGAGGGGCGCCGGCCCCTCTTGTGTTGCCGCACCAGTGAAGCAAAGGAGGAGGGGCTTGAGCCCCTCCTTCTTGTGTTGCCCTAATCCTTATCTAATGAGGATTGGGAGCCCCTAATGTGGTTTAGCCCTAATCCAATTAGGGTTTAACCAAATCATGAATCAATTGGGTTCAATCTATACTAGTCCTAATCCAATTAGAACTTGAGTGAACCATGACTCAATTGAACTCTTCAATCCTAACCCAATTAGGAGTCATGTTGATTCATTAGATTAATAATTAATTAGGACTTAAGAAACCCTAATCCAATTAGGACTTATTTAATTTTAGTCCTAATCCAATTAGGACTCTAATTTGAATCCGAAGTCCTAATCCGATTAGGACTCTAGGAATCCTACTCCAAGTAGGAATCCAATTTTAATTCAAAATTCCTAATCTAATTAGGATTGTAGGAATCCTATTCCAAGTAGGAATCCCAGTCCTACTCCAACTAGGATTCCCAGTCCTAATCCAATTAGGACTCTAGGAATCCTACTCGAAGTAGGATTTGTGTTTAAGTCCAATTAATTAATTTCCTTTGTTCCTTCTTCAACTGAATATCTTATCTAATTGATTACTTGTGATTCCTAATCACGATTCAACCATCGGATCGGTCAATACTTCTAGTGTGTGTGACCCCATAGGTTCTACTCTGACTGGTAGTGAGATATATTATGATCTCTATCACAATATCATTGAAAACTCCTTTCAATGGATTGGAACGATTCCAACTCTACTCATTAGGATTTATCGATCATCGAGATAATCCCTGTGAGTCCCACCATCCACCAGTGACACCTAGCAGCATGTAGTGGCTACCCAGTAGAATAGAATGATGAACCTCTAGGTGCAGTTATCATGTGATACAATCCTACTATCGTGGATCCCTATAGGACGGAGGTCATGGATAAGTCGTCAAACCCCTTCGTCTGTCATATGTCAAGATTTATTCGACTCGAGTTCGTTAGTGGAAAACTCTTTCTCCACTTTATATTAGTGCCCTGGCCAAGGTCTTAGAACTCAGTCTAACAAATCACATAGGATCACTCCTCTTCTATCAAGGTCGATAGATTTCATGTAAGTGCATACCCTACTCCTACAGTGAACTTACTGCAGCCAATCTACACTACAAGGGCCCATATGACTAGAGACCATGTATACGTGTAGTCAAACTACAATAACCTCACTGTGAGTAGCTGAAGCACCGCAGGTCAAAGGACCAGTCATACTACTGCAACATCAAGCAAGTCACTGATGAATGGATAGACATCCAAGTGACTTCTTGTCTTGGTCACGCTCAGTACCCTTGTTCTCTAACAAGCACCTGCACTATCACTTCAGTGTCCCTACACTGTGGACTCAAGTCTCGTCCATCCAGAAGGAAAGTGATCTGTTGCCCAGATAGACAACCCAAGAGGGGGGGTGAATTGGGTTTTAAAGTAATTTTACAATTAAAACTTTTGTAGATGACTAATTAATACTTTTGCAAGGTGATTAATTAGTTGCTATATGCTGTGAGTGAAATGAGAATGAGAGAAAGAGAGACAAGCAATCACAAACACGATGTTTATAGTGGTTCGGAGCTAACCCTTGCTCCTACGTCCACTCCCCAAGTCTCACTTGGGAATTCACTATAACCCCTTGGATTACAGCCGGTTGTTTTCCAAGCTCACAACCAAACTTGTTGTTTTACGAGCTCACAACGAACTCGGTCGGTTTTTCCAGGCTCACCGACTAGAACCAACCCCGATTGTTTTTCCGGGATCACAATCGAACCCTTACACGTTGGTTTTACACTCGGCTCACCAACCAACCTCTACACCCTTGATTCAATCCCCCGATTGAATCAAGCAAAGACAATATAGAAAGAATAAGAAACAAACAGAAAAACTCAGCTTCTTAAAAAGCAGATTTGCTACAATATAAACTAGAGAGAAGTTAAGAACCCTCAAACACTTTTGCGTTGGAGTAGAATAAGGCTTCTTGAACTTTGAGTCTCCTCTGGAACGTCTGATCGACTTGAATGCAGGAGGAGACTTCTTTCAATGCTGGGAAGAGGTTGTTGGATGGAGTTAATGGCGCTCTTCCTTCTTTTTCGTTGAAAGCAAGTTTGCAGAGAATAAATGCTTGATCTCTTTGAATAGAATGGTAGTTCTCTGCCTTGCTACAGTCCTCTGTGGCTATTTAAGCCATCCCCCATGGAAACTAGCCGTTAGACACCTTTTTCTGCCCGTTCTGCACACTCTGCACAACCTGACAATGTGTCCGTTGGGGTCGGAGTCGACTCGCGCGATCAGGAGTCGACTCGGCTGTAGCGGGAGTCGACTCATGCTTTTCTGGAGTCGACTCGGCAACTGTTCCAGATTTGAATTAAAGTAGCTTCTTCGACTGGGAGTCGACTCGTCTTGACCCGGAGTCGACTCGCCAACTTCTGGAGCTGACTTGGCATTTTCGGAGTCGGCTCCTCCCATGAAATCCGTAGATCAACTTTTCAATTTGGTCCGCTCGAGTCGACTCGACAGTCCTGGGAGTCGACTCGGCGCTCAGAGCCCGAACTCCCGATCTTCTGTCTTTTGGCTCGTCCAGTCTTGGAGTCGACTCAAACTTCCCCAGAGACGACTCGGCTCTCAGTTTCCGAACCTTAGTCTTCTGCCTTTTTGGTGTACCGCTGCCTTGGAGTCGACTCGAGCTGTCTGGGAGTCGACTCGGCTCTCAGAGACAACAAATTGATCTTCTATCTTTTTGGGTCGCGCTGTCTTGGAGTCGACTCGCGTATTGCAGGAGTCGACTCGAATCTCAGAGTCCGAAAACGGTTCTCTGACTTTTGCCTTGTGTTCCACTGAGAGTCGACTCTCACTTTCTTTGGAGTCGACCTGCCAACCATCGGAGTCGACTCGCGTTCCACAGGAGTCGACTCGAATCTCAGGGTCGAAAAAAAAACGCTCTCTGACTTTTCTGTCTGTAGCTTCTTGGAGTCGACTCATATTACTCCGAAGTCGACTCGGTAAGCATCGGAGTCGACTCGCGCACTTCAGGAGTCGACTCGCTGACAGGTTTTGAGTTGATGCTTTCTGTTCGTCTGTCTGTTCTCAGTCGGAGTCGACTCGTACTGGTCTGGAGTCGACTCGAGCCCGTGCCAGTGATTCTGATACGCTTGGAGTCGACTCGTAATATCCTGAAGTCGACTCAAGTCTCAGACTTTGGTTCAAACTGACTTCATACCTTATCCAAAATATCTTGAACCAAGTCTAGAAACACTTAGACACGATTTTCACTGAAACACTTAATTGAATTTATTAGTAAACATAAGATATACTCAAATGCTTTGAGCTCATCAAAATCAAATAGGGGTTTTAATCAATCACTCCACAATCTCCCCCTTTTTGATGATGACAAAACTTTGAGTATATGTAAAGTGAATTGCTCAATAAACAAGGAAATAAAATCCATAAATGAATTCAAATGTCTGGAAATTTAATATATCCAAGCTTGAAAGGTGTGAAGCAATAAATTTTGGAGTTAAAGCTCCCCCTTTTATTTGGAATTATATAAGCCTTCATATTATGCAATCAATTGTTTGGCTTATATATATAATTAATGATTTAGCTTTCTTAAAAATTCAGATTCTCCCCCTCAACATATGCATTCTACTTTGTTTTGATTCTCTGAATTTCCTTTTAATGCATTGAAGTTTTTGAACTGAATTTTTGGTTTTTAGAGGAAAAATCTGTCAATTTGTTCTTGAGTTGGATTCAACTAATCTCCGAATATCCCTTGAATAGATTCTGGAGATTACTCCATTAGGAGCCCCAACAGAGAGATAATGAGCCTCGAGGTACCAAATCCACTAAGAACAAATTATGTTTTAATTTTCATTTTGATTCCTTTTATGTTGATTCCATTTACATATCTATTAAATATTTCTCCCCCTTTTTGTCATCGTATCAAAAAGGAGGTAATCAGAACACACAATCAATCATAGATCAAATGGCACAGAATTGCAGAAAATATGGCTACTCATTGTATTGATTTGTATGTAAATACATTTGAGAATACAATAAGTAAAGCAAAACAATACATGTCAACACAAAAACAGCTAAGGTCTCCTCGAGGATGTAACTCCTCCTCTCGAGGATGTGGCTCCTCCTCTCAATCTGTTCTGCTCCATGAGGAGGGTGACCGCATCTGTAACATGCCCGAGCTGAGAGATAATGGACGAAGTGGCCCTGCTATGTGTAGTGGAGAGCTCGGTCACCGACTTCTGAAGTGCGTCCAGCTTGTCGATGAGCACATTCGACAAGCGCTCGGCCCCCTGAGTAGTGGTGCTCATGTCCTTCCGGATGTCATCGCGCATCGTCCGAGTGGTGCTCGTGACCTCGCTCATACTGGAGAACTGGGCCTGGATCAAGCTCCGGATATTGTAGATCTCTTTCCGTACATGGGCCGTCATGTCTGTCACGGCTGTCAAGGAAGGGACCAACTCAGAAGATGTGGGTGCAGGAGAGGGAGCAGGCACTGAACCTCGGAGCTCCCTAAGCAGATCATCTCGCAGGTCTCGGACAATCTCCTGCCGCAACTCCAGGAGCTGCTCAGGAGCGATTCGGACCTCCATGGGTGGTGGAGCTGAGGAGGAGGGTCCGGCTGAGGTGGTAGGAGCAGAAGTGGAGGGAAAGTCAGGATAGTCAGAATCTGGCTCAGGACTAGGGAAATGTCTGGTGGTATGTGTGGAGGTGGAAGACTTCCTAACCCAGGTCCCCTCTACCTTCCGAAACCCCATCCTGTGTAGGGTCCCCGGACGCATGCGATCAGTCCATCGCAATGCCTTAGAGGGTTCCCCCTCAGGAATGGGAATCTCGGCCTCCCTAAACAAAAGAGTGAACATCATACCGTAGGGTAGGGTGAGCCTAGGTCTATCTAGTGGCTCACATAGATACCTATACATCATCTTGGGAAAGTTGATTGGGGTGTCCTGGAGGATGTAGAACATGAGAGCTAGGTCTCTCTCAGATACAAAATCAAATCTCCCGGTCTTAGGGAACAAGGACCTAGACAGGATGCTCAGGAGGATCCGCACCTCAACTGGAAGTGAGCTAGCGGATATCTCGTCTAAGGGGGACTGAGGAGGATATCCTAGTATGGCCGTAAGGGCCTCAGTCCTATCCTCGGGGTGTGTGGGAGCCACCCCTACTTGTGGAAGGTGGAGGATGTGGGCAATGATATCCTCCAAAATGAACAAAGGGACACCGGCTACCGTGCCCTCTATACCCCCATCTCCCTGATGGACGGTACCGTAAAACTCTCTAACTAATCCAGGGTAAGTGGGGAGATCTAATGTAAGGAAATACTCTAAGCCCTGGACACGCAATCTCTCACCTATGGTGAAGCCCTCTCGGGAGAGATAGTCGAAATCGACGTATCTCCCGGTGGAGACCGCCTTCCCGGCGCACGGCCTCGCGGGAACTGCCCTCGGCGGGGAACGAGCCGGAGGTTGTGACCTCGCGGGATCGTGCCGAGCCTTGGAGCGCCTCTCGAGACCGGCCTCGGGTTGGGACCTCTTCCGGACAACGGCTTTATGAGGCATAGTGACCTAGAATGGGAGGAAAAGCCCTAATGGACGGTGAAAAGGTCGATGGAAAAAGCTTGGGGACGACCGGGGACGACCTAGGAGTCGGCTCTAGGGCTTGTGAACAGTGGCGGCGGAGAATAGAAATGTTTTGAAAACGATGGAGCTAGGGTTAAAAAGTCAGATTCCGACTGCGAGTCGACTCCTCTGAGTCGCGAGTCGACTCGACCACGAGTCGACTCCAAAGTATGCGCGAGTCGACTCTCCTTATGCGCCTATTGACCTTGAGTCGACTCCCGACTGTATGTGAGTCGACTCACCCTCTGCGGCCATTGATCTCGAGTCGACTCCCGTAAATGTCCGAGTCGACTCCCCCTTACGAGCCGACTCTGAAACTTACTCGAGTCGTCTCGAACTTTGGCACGCACCTAAAAATCATGCTATGTTCGTGCCGAATGAGGGAAAATCACTAAATTATGATCTGATTTGATGATCATTGAAAAGAAACTCTATTTTAACCACAATCTAATCATCAAAATCAATGAATCTAGTGGAAACTACCACTAGGATGGATCAATCACTCCTAATCCCCTCCTAAGCACACTAAATCTCTCTTCACTTAAGGGTTTTGTAAAAATGTCAGCTAATTGATCATCAGTACAAACAAATTGAAGTGTCACATCACCATTCAGTACATGATTTCTTATGAAGTGATGTCTTATCTCAATATGTTTAGTTCTTGAATGCTGAATTGGATTTTTAGTTAGATTAATGGCACTTGTATTATCACAATTAATGAGAATTTTGTCTTGTTTAATGCCATAATCTTCTAATTGTTGTTTGATCCACAAGATTTGACCACAACAACTCCCGGCTGCAACATATTCAGCTTCAGCAGTAGATAAAGCAACCGAGTTTTGTTTCTTGCTAAACCATGAGATTAGGTTTTCTCCTAGAAATTGACAAGACCCACTGGTACTTTTTCTATCAAGTTTACATCCAGCAAAGTCTGAATCCGTGTATCCTATTAATTTTAGGCTAGATTCTTTAGAATACCATAAACCTATATTCTTGGTTCCTATTAGGTATTTAAAGATTCTTTTGACTGCAATTAGATGAGATTCTTTAGGATTAGACTGATATCTTGCACACATGCAAACACTAAACATGATATCAGGTCTACTTGCAGTTAAATACAACAAAGATCCTATCATACCTCTATATAGCTTCTGATCTACAGATTTACCTGATTCATCTTGGTCTAATTTGCATGATGAGCTCATGGGGGTGCTGATTGATTTGTTTCCCTCCATATCAAACTTTTTGAGCATCTCCTTGATGTATTTGGCTTGACTGATGAAGATGCCTTCTTCAGATTGTTTGATTTGAAGTCCAAGGAAGTAATTCAGCTCTCCCATCATGCTCATTTCAAATTCACTCTGCATCAAATCAGCAAATTCTTCGCAGAGGCGATTGTTAGTAGCACCGAAAATAATATCATCAACATAAATCTGTACTAATAACATATCTTTGTTTTGCCTTTTCAGAAACAGTGTTGTATCTACATTATCCCTAGAGAACTCATGTTCTAATAGGAATTTGCTAAGTCTCTCATACCATGCTCTAGGTGCTTGTTTCAAACCATAAAATACTTTGTTCAATTTATAAACATGATTAGGGTATTGATGATTTTCAAAACCAGGAGGTTGTTCTACATATACCTCCTCATTAATATATCCATTTAAAAATGCACTTTTTACATCCATTTGAAATAATTTAAAGTCCTTAGAGCATGCAAAAGCTAGTAAAAGTCTAATTGCTTCAAGTCTAGCTACCGGAGCAAAGGTTTCATCAAAATCTATACCTTCTTCTTGATTATAACCCTTTGCTACTAGTCTAGCCTTATTCCTTATTACAATACCATTTTCATCAAGTTTATTTTTATAAATCCATTTGGTACCTATAATTGAATATTCAGTAGGTTTTTCAACTAGATTCCATACTTTGTTTCTAGTAAATTGGTTTAATTCTTCTTGCATTGCATTTATCCAATTTACATCTTTTTCAGCTTCTTCTATGTGTTTGGGCTCAAAATGTGAAACGAAAGCTAGATGATTGTTTAAGTTCCTAAGGGATGCTCTAGTCCTAATAGGTTGAGATGGATCATCTAGAATTAATTCCTTAGGATGCCCGTGAGCATACCTCCAAGCTTTAGTTAGCCCATGATCCACAATAGCCTCTTGGCTTGATGATGCACCTTCAATTAATTTTTGATTATCATCTTGTAATGTCATCTCATCTATCTTTTCTTCAAGAATTTCAGCATCATCATCAAAATTAACTCTCTTGCTAGAAGAGATGTCACTAGAATCATCAAATACAACATGTATAGATTCTTCTATAACTAAGGTTCTTTTATTAAAGACTCTATAGGCTTTGCTAGTTGTAGAGTACCCCAAGAATATAGCCTCATCAGATTTTGAGTCAAATTTTCCTAGATTATTTTTCCCATTATTATGAACAAAACACCTACATCCAAAGACATGAAAATAGTTTACCTTTGGTTTTCTATTTTTCCAAAGTTCATAAGGTGTTTTCTTTATAATAGGTCTCAATAAAACTCTATTTAGTATATGACAGGAAGTATTAATGGCTTCTCCCCATAAGTACTTAGGGAGGTTACTTTCACATAACATAGTTCTAGCCATTTCCTCTAGAGTTCTATTTTTCCTCTCCACAACTCCATTTTGTTGTGGTGTCCTAGGTGCAGAAAAGTTGTGTGTTATTCCCTTTTTACTACAAAATTCTTCAAATAAATAATTTTCAAATACGGTACCATGGTCACTTCTAATAGCTATTACTGAAGTATCCCTAGCATTGGTTACTTCTTTATGAAATTTCTTGAAAACTGAAAAAGCTTGATCCTTATGAGTTAAGAAGATGACCCAAGTGTATCTAGAATAATCATCTACAATAACTAGACCATATTTATTTCCACCTAGGCTTGTGGTTCTAGTTGGTCCGAATAGGTCCATGTGTAGTAGTTCTAGAGGTCTAGAAGTTGAGACACAATTTATAGATTTAAAGGAGTTCCTTGATTGTTTGCCAAATTGACATGCTTCACAAATTTTATTCTTTTCAAACTTTAATTTTGGCAAACCTATCACAGAATCTCTTTTAACTAGTTTGGATATTGTGTCCATGCTTGCATGACCTAACTTACGGTGCCATAACCAACTAGCATCATTGTCCTTAGTTTCTGTTGACCCCCTAATGGATTTTGATGAATACAAAACACTAGAGTAAAATTCCATTATATCTTAACAATTCGATTGAGGAATTCATGTGTTTTACTTAGAAAATTGTTAAGAAATGTCTAGGCAAGTTTCCACAATTTTTATGAATTTATTGAAGAATATTTTGAGCTAAAGAAAAAGTTCAGGGACAGCCGAGACGTCTCCTGATAGTTTCAGAGACGTCTCTGGCACAAACAGGAAGAACTGGCACACTTGGAGTCGTCCCCGGCACCTGCCGAGTCGTCCCCGCGTTAGCGGAGTCGACTCTCTCAGAAGCGGAGTCGACTCTCTCAGTGGCGGCAGAAAGACGTTTCTCAAGGGATATGCGCGAGACGTCCCCGCTGTACGCGGAGTCGTCCCCGCAAGCAAAAAGGAGACTCCCCGAGACGTCCCCAAGATGGCGGAGACGGCTCTCTCAGGGTTTTCCAGAGAATGGTTTTTGCGGTGATAAGGAAGCGGAGTCGACTCTGAGATAGCGGAGTCGTCCCCACGCATAAAGTGGACACAAGCGGAGACGTCCCCTGAAAGAGCGGAGACGACTCTCTCAGGGAATTCCAGAGGGCAAGTTTTTCGGAGACCAAGAAGCGGAGTCGTCCCCAAAGAAGCGGAGTCGTCCCCACTCAAAAAGCACAGACAAGGCGAGACGTCCCCGTAAAGTGCCGAGTCGACCCCAGATAAAGTAAAAAGTAAAATCCTGTAGGTGAGACGTCTCTTGCTGTAGCGGAGACGTCCCCGGAGCGCCTGGGACGCGACTGACAGCTTTTCAGGTTTGATTTTGAATTTCAAATCCTTCTCTTTTTGTCTCTAACGGCTATATTTGCTTTTTGGGCTATAAAAGGGACCTCTTAAGTGGTTCTCAACAACTCTTCACCAACCCAAAGCAAAATCATTCAAGAGAGAAGTTTGAAAGAAAAGCTCAAGGGAGTGAGTGCATCCAAGGAAGGAAATCAAGTACTTTCAAGTCTCCCAAGTGATTTCAAGCTCAACCACTCTCGCGCGCTCGGGAATCAAAGCTCACACTCAACCCTACGCGGTCTACCTTGGAAGAATCAACATCTCCCACGCTTCCAACGGCAAAAAGATTCTTCCGGGTTTCATTGTTCATAAGTGCTATATTTGCTTTCTAGAGCTTTTATATTCTTTTGTACACTCTTTTATCGTGGTGCTTGTTCAAGTCAAGGGACTTGGAACAAGGAAAAGGCGTCCCAAGCCTAAGAGAAATTGGGGGTTTAGGGTTTGTTGTGAGCCCGGTGTAAAACAACGAGTTGGGTAGTGAACTCGCAAAACTACCGTACTGTAATCTTGGATTATAGTGGAAATACCCAAAGGCGCTTTGGGGAGTGGATGTAGGAGCAGTGAAGGCTCCGAACCACTATAAAACCGTGTGCTTGTGGTTGTCTTCTCTTATCCCTTTATCCTTGCTTTAGTTTATATATTTGTGTGGTTTAATCTTAAATTAGTCAAAAAGTTTTTTAAAACACCCAATTCACCCCCCTCTTGGGTGACCATCTTTGGGCAACAAGTGGTATCAGAGCAGGTGCTCTTATATTTCTTGAAAGACCTAACCGTCTTAGCCAAAGATCTAGATGGGAACACCCTTTAACAATGTTCCTGCCGAGGGGCAAGCAACCAATAGACCTCCACTCTTCAATGGGACAAATTATACCTATTGGAAGACTAGAATGAAAATCTTCATTCAAGCACAAGACTATGCCTTGTGGAGGGTTATAGTCAAGGGACCACAAGAACCATCACACATAGTTAATGGCATTCGAGTTCCCAAACCTGAAGAGGATTGGGATGAGAATGATGATAGGATGGCTCAACTCAATTCTAGAGCCATGAACTCATTATTTTGTTCTTTAGATGCAAATGAGTTTAATAGAGTCTCCACATGTAGTTCCGCTAAGGAAATATGGAATAAGCTTGAAGTTACCCACGAGGGTACAAATCAAGTCAAGGAGTCCAAAGTGAACATTCTAGTTCACAAATATGAGTTGTTTAAGATGGAACCCAATGAAACCATCACATGTATGTTTACACGCTTTACGGATATAATTAATGGTTTAAAAAGCTTGGGTAAATCCTACACTAACCCGGAACTTGTGAGTAAAATTCTCAGGTCTTTGCCAAAAGCATGGGAAGCAAAGGTCACGGCGATCGTAGAAGCCAAAGACCTCAACACCTTGGGGCTAGAGCAACTCTTGGGCTCATTGATGACGCATGAGCTCACGATGAAGCAACATGAAGAAGAGTTGCCGAAGAAAAAGACAATCGCACTCAAGGCTACCTCAAGTGTGTGTGAAGAAGAGAGCAGTGGGAGTGAAGAAGAAAGCCAAGATGAGGACTTGGGGTTGATAGTTAGGAAGTTTAAGAAATTCATGAGAAGGAAGAAACCCTTCCCAAGAAAGAAATTTGAAGGTAGAAATGATTGGGAAAAAGAAAAGGAAAAAGAAAGAGATCCAATCATATGCTATGATTGCAAGAGACCGGGACACATTCGTTCCGAATGCCCTCAACAAAACAAGTATTTTGGAAAGAAGAAGAAGAAGGCATTGAAGGCAACATGGGATGATAGTGACACATCATCCTCCGAGGAAGAGAAGGAAGAGACCGCCAATTTATGCTTCATGGCGTTCGAGGACGACGAGGTATGTCGAAACCCAACCATAAATTTTACTTTAGAAGAATTGTATGAAGCTTTTCAAGAACTTATGGGTGATTGTAGTATGTTAGGAGCAAAAAATAAAGAATTAAAAGCCTCCAATCAAAAACTAAAGGAAGACATTGAAAACCTATTAATTGAAAAGGAGAGCGTTAAAAATATTAATACTACTAACCTAGAAATTAAGAATTCAAAACTTAGTATTGAAAATGAAAAGGGAAAAACAGTAATTAAGGAATTAAATCTAAAATTAAAATCCCTATTCGATATTAATACCTCACTTGCACAAAATGTTGAATCTCTTAAAAAAGATAAGGAAGAACTAGTCAAAGAAAATTTGAATCTTAAGAATGAGGTACATAAGTACAAACCAATTGTTGAAAAATTCACACAAAGTTCTGAAAAATTAAATCTCATTCTTTCAAATCAAAGAGCCGTTTTTAATAAAGCCGGATTAGGTTATAAAACTAATAAACAACAAAAGTATCTAAAGAATTTCTTTGTAAAAGCGAAAGATGTAAAAACTGAAAAACCTACATGCTTTCATTGTGGAAAGACTGGACATAAAGTCTACTCTTGTATTCAAAGAAAAATCCAAACTAACAAGAGTACATTTGTGAAAGCCAAAAACATAACTAAAGTATGGGTGCCTAAGGGAACCAACCACACTAACCACGAAGGACCCAAGAAAACTTGGGTACCTAAGAGCTTCACATGATCATTTTGCAGGTATGCCTTGCAGCCGAAAATAAAAAGAGAATGTGGTATCTTGATAGCGGTTGCTCAAGGCATATGACCGGTGACAAGAGTCTCTTCGTCACCTTGGAATCAAAAGAAGGAGGAGTAGTCACATTTGGAGACAATGCTAAAGGCCGAATCATTGGTGTCGGTAAAATCTCCATATCATCCTCCTCATTTATTGATAATGTATTGTTAGTTAATGGACTGAAACATAATTTATTAAGTATAAGTCAATTTTGTGACAAGGGCTTTAAAGTATCATTTGAATCGTCACTATGCATAATTAGTAGTCCAATTGATAATGAGATCATACTCACAGGACATAGGCATGGAAATGTTTACATGGTAGATCTTGATGATCTCACCATGAAGGATGGCCAATGTCTTGTAGCCATGAATCCTAAAGTCAATGAGACTAGTTGGTTATGGCATTGTAGGTTAGGGCATGCTAGCATGGATTTAATTTCTAAATTGATTACAAAGGATCTAGTCAAAGGACTACCGAAAATAGACTTTGAAAAGAATAAAATTTGTGCGGCATGTCAATTAGGAAAACAAACAAGAAGTTCTTTTAAGTCTAAGAACATAGTCTCAACGTCAAAACCCTTAGAACTAATTCACATGGATTTGTTTGGACCCACTAGAACTGCTAGTCTAGGGGGTAAGAAATTTGGTCTTGTCATTGTTGATGATTTTTCACGTTTTACATGGGTTTCATTCCTTGCACACAAAGATGAGTCCTTTCCCGCTTTTATCAAGTTTCATAATAAAGTTTCAAATGAACTCAATCTTAAGCTAAAAGCAATTAGGAGTGATCATGGTACCGAGTTTGAAAATCAACACTTTGAAAAGTTTTGTGACGAAAATGGTATCAATCACAATTTCTCGGCACCTAGGACACCCCAACAAAATGGGGTGGTAGAAAGGAAGAATCGCACACTCGCAGATATGGCTCGTACCATGTTGTGCGAATCGGATCTACCAAAGTATTTTTGGGCTGAAGCAATAAGTACCTCATGTTATATCTTAAATCGTGCTTTAGTTAGATCTATCTTAAAGAAAACACCATATGAATTGATAAAAGGCAAAAAACCAAATATAAGTTATTTTCATGTTTTTGGTTGTCGATGTTTTATTTTGAACAATGGAAAGGACAATCTCAGTAAATTTAGTGCCAAATCAGATGAGGGGATCTTCTTAGGTTATTCCTCATCTAGTAGAGCATACAGGGTCTTCAACAAGAGAACTCTCGTTGTTGAAGAATCCATTCATGTTGTTTTTGATGAAACTAATGGAGATTCTTCTAGAAAAGAAGAAGATGTTGATGCAGGTATACTTGAAGACCGAATCAAGGAATTCTCCATACAAGACAAACAACATGAGGATGAGGTTAAGGAAGATACAAATCAGCAAGATGAAGAAGATCAACCTCCATCAAACAATCAAGATCTTCCTAAAGAATGGAGGTATGCACATGGTCATCCAAAGGATCTAATCCTTGGTGATCCTTCACAAGGTATAAGAACTAGATCTTCTCTAAGAAACACTAGTAATTATCTTGCTTTCGTTTCACAAATAGAGCCTAAATCACTAGAAGAAGCTGAAAAAGATGATAATTGGATGAACGCTATGCAAGAGGAATTAAACCAATTTGAAAGAAATGAAGTTTGGACTCTAATGAAAAGACCCCCAAATGTTTCAATTATAGGCACCAAGTGGGTGTATAGAAATAAACTAGATGAAGATGGAATAGTAATAAGAAACAAAGCTAGGCTAGTGGCCAAAGGATATAATCAGGAGGAAGAAATAGATTTTGATGAAACTTTTGCTCCTGTTGCTAGATTAGAAGCTATTAGATTACTTTTGGCATATGCATGCTTCATGGACTTTAAACTCTATCAAATGGATGTAAAAAGTGCATTTCTAAATGGTTATATAATGGAGGAAGTTTATGTAGGACAACCTCCAGGTTTTGAAAATCACTTACATCCAGATTATGTGTATAAATTGCATAAAGCATTGTATGGACTTAAGCAAGCTCCTAGGGCATGGTATGAAAGATTAAGTAATTTCCTAATTGAAAACAAATTTAAGAGAGGAAATGTAGACAAAACCCTCTTTATTAAAAGAAAAGGAAATGACTTATTGCTTGTACAAATTTATGTGGATGATATAATTTTTGGTGCTACTAATGATAGTCTTTGTCAAGAGTTTGCCAAGCTTATGCAGGGAGAATTTAAAATGAGCATGATGGGTGAGCTCAACTTCTTCCTTGGGCTGCAAATAAAACAATCAGAGGAAGGCATATTCATCAGTCAGTCCAAGTATATCAAAGAAATGTTGGAGAAATTCAAGATGAAGGATGCAAAAGAAATCAGCACACCCATGGGCTCAAGTTGCAAGCTTGATAAGGATGAAAAAGGTAAAAGTATAGACTGCAAATTGTACAGAGGTATGATAGGCTCTTTACTTTACCTTACTGCTAGTAGACCAGATATATTATTCAGTGTTTGTATGTGTGCTAGATACCAAGCATGTCCTAAGGAATCACACTTGCAAGCTGTTAAAAGAATATTTAGATATCTAGTAGGGACATCTAATGTAGGCTTATGGTACTCTAAACAGTCTGACATAAACTTAATTGCTTATTCCGATGCTGATTTTGCCGGGTGCAAACTCGACAGAAAAAGCACAAGTGGGACATGTCAATTCTTGGGTGCCAATTTGGTTTCTTGATTTAGCAAGAAACAAAATTCAGTTGCCTTGTCCACAGCTGAAGCTGAGTGCATTGCAGCTGGAAGCTGTTGTGCCCAAGTTCTTTGGATTAAGCAACAGCTTGAAGACTTCGGTATTAAAATGGACAATATACCAATTAAGTGTGACAATACAAGTGCAATCAACTTAACAAAAAATCCTGTTCAACACTCTAAGTCAAAGCATATAGAGATTAGGCATCATTTTATTAGGGATCATGTGATGAAAAATGATGTGATGATTGAATATGTATGTACTGAAAATCAATTAGCTGATATCTTTACAAAGCCCCTTTGTAAAGATAGATTCAATTTCTTAAGGAATGCGTTGAGCTTGTATGATCCTAGCAAATGAAGTGAACTTGTATTGCTTTACTTTGCTACTCGAACTAGTAACCCACCTCAAGGCAAACATATGTGAAAACATGAATTCATCTAAACTAAATGACGAACTGTTTGACTTTCCGGAGGATGGTTACCCTCCCTTGGACTCTTCATAGAGATATTTTCAGAGCCTATAACATGGGTATTCGAAATTTGGTCAAACATTCCTCATTTCAATCTTAATAATCTAAAAGTCATTATCAAATCATTATAGGATGTATTATTAAGGGGGAGGATCACAAACAAATTCACTCTGTGTCTATCAAAAGAAATCACGATTGATTAGGGTGATTAAACAAAAATCTGGAACTGCAGTCTGAAATTTTTTGTGCCGGAGACGTCTCTGGCAAGTCGCAGAGACGTCCCCCCAGGGGGAGACGTCTCGCCTTAGTGGCGGAGACGTCTCGGGGACCGAATGAGGGCTTTTTAAATAGGTCGAAATCGCTCGAGCCGACTCGAGCTTTCTCCCTCATTCCCAACCAAAACGGAAAGCCCTAGCCTCCACTTGCTCTCCACTTCAAAACCTAGCTTCCATTTGCCCTAAATCGCAAACCCTAGCATCCATGGCACCAAAGAAAGCTAGGACAACCCGTGGGAGGCGACCTAGAGTAGCGGGCGACGGCGAGGAACGGCGGGAAGAACCCTCCGCGCCTTCTCCTCCGGTTGCTCCGCCGACCACGACGATTTCCTGTGCAAATCGCACAGTCACGACTGGCAGGCACATCGATTTTTCCTTTCTAGATCATGAGGGGTTCTCTATTGGAGAGAGACTCCGAGCCCAAGGGTGGGAGCACCTTTGCACCCTCAAAATCTCGACCTACCCCGGCCTTGTTAGAGAAATGTTTAGTGATATGGCCTTAGGGGACTTAGGGTACACTGCATATGTCCGAGGGACATTGGTAGAAATTAATGAGGATGTCCTATCCACTGTCCTACAAATTCCTAAGGATGGTGAGGCACCGACCTCACATCCCCAAAGGGAAATAGCCCTAAACTTGATTCTAGGAAGAGAGGACTGCGGCCCTCTTGATGTTGTCTACTCCCAGGACCTAAATGCAGAAATGAGACTTCTTTTAAGCATTGCCAATCGGGTCCTATTCCCCAAAACCGGTCGCTTCGATTTTGTTTCGGAGCGTGATTTAGTCATAATGCACCATATCCTACTAGGGATCCCCCTAAACCTCCCTAGACTCATGCTAAATTACATTGCCCAATGTCATAGGTATTCTAGGTTTAGTATACCCTATGGCATGATCTTTACCTTAATATTTAAACACTTCAAGGTTCCCATTCCACCAAATGAACCTGCAAAGGCCCTAAGAAACACCGATTATTACAATGAGGGCTCAATGAGAAGAATGGAATTTCACAAGATAGATGGGTCGTGGGTCAAGGTTCCAAAAAGAAAAGCACAAACCATAGAGCCTGAAATCCCACATCATGAGCCTGACCATCACTCTCCTCCACCTAGCCACATGGACATCCCTGATATTCCCTCCAGCTCAGCTGGACCTTCCACATCCATGCCACAACCTCCTCCAGTCAGTGGGACCTCCTTCCTATCAGAGGAGCAGATGCACACTTTAGCATCTGTTATTTGTCAGCAGATGAGGGAGGAGATGAGATCCATGATGACTGCAGAGCTGGCCCCCATCAGACAAGAGCTGAAGGAAATTAGAGCTCAAATTGAAGCCACAGAGCAGCAAATAGTTGGGGTAGGTGCCACCCAAACATTCAGATCGATAGAGCTCAAAGACAGCTTGAAGGCCATTTCCGAGAGTCTCAAAGAGTTGACAAAGCCAGATGGCAATGTGGGCACCCTAGTTGCCCAACTTAGAGGCAGAATTGAGATGGCAACCTTAGAGTTTGAAGCACTTGTGGCAGGTTTCCACAAGTCACAGGGAGATCACTTTAAGACTCTTATGGATTCTATCAATGGCTTCATAGATGCAGCCTGTAAGGCTTATGCACAAAGTACAATGCCCCATGAGCAACGACGCCGATGATGGTTATCCTATAGGATCTTCTTTTTGTAAATCCTAGGCCATTGTGAAACACTTTTGTACTAGAAATCAATACTTGTTATGACTCTTCCTTTTGTACTTGAAATCAATACTCTTATGTACTAACTTCAAAGACTTACAATGACATATGAATGAATACAATTTCTTTTTAAAATCTTGTGTACATTGCCAATTCTGTGTATGTGTTTGATTGTGTGATACAAAGAAACAGGGGGAGCACATCTTGTGATAACTATGTTAAACTAAACGATGAGTATGAAATGAATTCCACAAACAAAGGGGGAGTAATATGAATGTCACACCTTGAGTATCATTTGTCCCCTTCATTGTTGATGACAAAAAGGGGGAGTAGAATATTGTAAGGGGGAATAGAATATTGAAATATGAATATTGAAAAATATGGATATTGAAAGGGGGGTATAGAATGAATATTGAATATGGTTATTGAAGAATATTAATTTTAAGATAATTGCCCTTCTGGAAAAGAAAGGGGGAGTCAAAAAGAATCTAGTTTTTAAATTATCTTCAGCATCAATATATCATTCTAACTTGATTCAAATTCAGTTCATATGATAAAATCATTTAAGAACTATAAAGATCAATCCTATGCACAAGGAAATTTAAGTGATGCACATCGTATCTAGTTCAAATCAAAACATTATACTTGTATATCTGATCAATACTGTGTATATGTTTAAATTTCAAATTTTGCATATACTCAGTGTTTTGTCATCATCAAAAAGGGGGAGATTGTTGACCCCCTAATGGATTTTGATGAATACAAAACACTAGAGTAAAATTCCATTATATCTTAACAATTCGATTGAGGAATTCATGTGTTTTACTTAGAAAATTGTTAAGAAATGTCTAGGCAAGTTCCCACAATTTTTATGAATTTATTGAAGAATATTTTGAGCTAAAGAAAAAGTTCAGGGACAGCCGAGACGTCTCCTGATAGTTTCAGAGACGTCTCTGGCACAAACAGGAAGAACTGGCACACTTGGAGTCGTCCCCGGCACCTGCCGAGTCGTCCCCGCGTTAGCGGAGTCGACTCTCTCAGAAGCGGAGTCGACTCTCTCAGTGGCGGCAGAAAGACGTTTCTCAAGGGATATGCGCGAGACGTCCCCGCTGTACGCGGAGTCGTCCCCGCAAGCAAAAAGGAGACTCCCCGAGACGTCCCCAAGATGGCGGAGACGGCTCTCTCAGGGTTTTCCAGAGAATGGTTTTTGCGGTGATAAGGAAGCGGAGTCGACTCTGAGATAGCGGAGTCGTCCCCACGCATAAAGTGGACACAAGCGGAGACGTCCCCTGAAAGAGCGGAGACGACTCTCTCAGGGAATTCCAGAGGGCAAGTTTTTCGGAGACCAAGAAGCGGAGTCGTCCCCAAAGAAGCGGAGTCGTCCCCACTCAAAAAGCACAGACAAGGCGAGACGTCCCCGTAAAGTGCCGAGTCGACCCCAGATAAAGTAAAAAGTAAAATCCTGTAGGTGAGACGTCTCTCGCTGTAGCGGAGACGTCCCCGGAGCGCCTGGGACGCGACTGACAGCTTTTCAGGTTTGATTTTGAATTTCAAATCCTTCTCTTTTTGTCTCTAACGGCTATATTTGCTTTTTGGGCTATAAAAGGGACCTCTTAAGTGGTTCTCAACAACTCTTCACCAACCCAAAGCAAAATCATTCAAGAGAGAAGTTTGAAAGAAAAGCTCAAGGGAGTGAGTGCATCCAAGGAAGGAAATCAAGTACTTTCAAGTCTCCCAAGTGATTTCAAGCTCAACCACTCTCGCGCGCTCGGGAATCAAAGCTCACACTCAACCCTACGCGGTCTACCTTGGAAGAATCAACATCTCCCACGCTTCCAACGGCAAAAAGATTCTTCCGGGTTTCATTGTTCATAAGTGCTATATTTGCTTTCTAGAGCTTTTATATTCTTTTGTACACTCTTTTATCGTGGTGCTTGTTCAAGTCAAGGGACTTGGAACAAGGAAAAGGCGTCCCAAGCCTAAGAGAAATTGGGGGTTTAGGGTTTGTTGTGAGCCCGGTGTAAAACAACGAGTTGGGTAGTGAACTCGCAAAACTACCGTACTGTAATCTTGGATTATAGTGGAAATACCCAAAGGCGCTTTGGGGAGTGGATGTAGGAGCAGTGAAGGCTCCGAACCACTATAAAACCGTGTGCTTGTGGTTGTCTTCTCTTATCCCTTTATCCTTGCTTTAGTTTATATATTTGTGTGGTTTAATCTTAAATTAGTCAAAAAGTTTTTTAAAACACCCAATTCACCCCCCTCTTGGGTGACCATCTTTGGGCAACAGTTTCATTAACAACTAAGCATGGGTTGTGTTTGGCAAGATCCTCAAGGTCTACAACATACACATTCCCACGTCTTATTCCTTTAAAAACTAAACTATTGTCATTTGGGTTTGTTACGATGCATAGTGATGGTTTAAACATAACATCATAGCCTCTATCACATAATTGACTAATGCTTAATAAATTATGCTTAAGACCATCAACATATCGAACATTATCAATAAAAGTAGAAGGGGTAATTTGTACTTTACCTATACCAATGATGTGACCTTGGTTGTTGTCTCCAAAAGTCACAGCACCTCCCTTCTTAGCTTCAAAGGTGAAGAATTGATCCTTGTCACCCGTCATGTGTCTTGAGCAGCCACTGTCCAAATACCAGCAATTTTTGTTGACCTTGGCTGCAAGACACTCCTACACAAGCAGATCATATAATCTTAGGTACCCAAGTTTTCTTGGGTCCTTCATGGTTAGTCATATTGGTTCCTTTTGGAACCCATACCCTTTTAATTTTTCTTTTAGTTTTCCCTTTCCTATAGTCACATATGTTTGCTTTATGTCCTACAGTTCCACAACAAAAGCAGGTTACTTTCTTAGTTTTGCTTTCTTCAGCTTTAACAAAGAAGTTACTAAGAAGTTTTTGCTTATTTTTAGGTTTATATCCTAAACCCGCTCTATTAAATACGGCTCGTTGACTATTAAGTATCATATTCAGTTTTTCTGAACTATATGTAAATTTTTCAACCAAAGGTTTGTACTTTTCAAGTTCTTTAGTTAGAGTTTGTTTTTCGGTTTTTAGAATGTTTAAATCTTTTATGACATTCTCGTTTAAGATTTGTTTATTGTTTTTAAGTTCTGAAATTTTCTTAGTTAGTTTTTCAATATCTTTACTCAAGGTATTAGTCTTTTGAGTTAAGAGTTGATTGCTTGTCTTAAGTTCTAAATTTTCTTTGGTGATAGAGTCCTTATCCTTAACTAATTTATCGTATTTATGTAAGTAAGATTGATTAGCTAGCTTTAGCTCTTTGTTCTTAAGGTTTATAGCCTTATATTCTATCATTAATTCATTAAATGCATCATACAATTCATCAAATGTAAAATCTAGATGCGTTTCGGACGTTACCTCATTTTCATTGGCCATGAAGCAGAAATTGGCCTTTTCTTCTTGTTCTTCATCCGATGATGAAGATGATGCGTCGGAGTCCGATAAGGTGGTGACAAGGGCTTTCTTCTTCTTGTACTTGCTGCTCTTCTTTAGTAAGGGACACTCAGCTCTGATGTGTCCCGGCTTTTTGCACTCATAGCAACCAATCCCCTCATTTTTCCTTTCCTTACCTTTATCCTTGCGATAGGAATTTGAGGGGCCTCTCCTTTGATGATAGGACTTCTTGTGGTTGATGAATTTTCTGAATTTGCGCACAAGAAGAGCCTCATCATCATCTCCCTCATGATCCTCTTCTTCACTGCTGCTACGGCAAGATAAGTCCTTGTTAGATGATGTAGATTTAAGAGCTATTACCTTTTTCTTATGGGAGGACTCTTCTTCGCTGTGCTGCTTCATTGTTAGCTCGTGAGTCATTAGGGATCCAAGGAGCTCTTCAAGTGGAAGTTTGTTCAAGTCCTTAGCTTCTTGGATTGCCGTCACCTTGGCTTCCCATGACCTTGGTAGACAGCGAAGAATTTTTCTGACAAGATCACTGTTAGTATAGTTTTTGCCAAGGCTTTTTAGGCCATTGACAATGTCAGTAAACCTAGTGAACATGCTAGTGATTGTCTCATTAGAATCCATCTTAAATAGTTCATACTTATGAACTAATATATTTATTTTGGATTCTTTGACTTGATTCGTGCCCTCATGGGTCACTTCAAGTCTGTCCCAAATCTCTTTTGCAGAATTGCAAGTAGAGACTCTATTGAATTCATTCCTATCTAATGCACAGTAAAGCACATTCATTGCTTTAGAATTGAGTTGTGCCTTTCTCATGTCATGTTCATCCCAATCCTTTTCTAGTTTGGGTACAGTGACCCCCTCTACATAGATGGATGGGATGTATGGTCCATTTGATACAATGGTCCATATCTCATAGTCTTGGGCTTGGATGAATATTCTCATCCTAGCCTTCCAATATGAGTAATCGGATCCATTAAAGAATGGGAGTCTTTGGGTGGACTGACCCTCAATGTGGGAAGATCCAAATGGGGTTGTCATTTCGATCTTTTACTCTAAGGGTAGAAGAGTTTAGGCTCTGATACCACTTGTTGCCCAGATAGACAACCCAAGAGGGGGGGTGAATTGGGTTTTAAAATAATTTTACAATTAAAACTTTTGTAGATGACTAATTAATACTTTTGCAAGGTGATTAATTAGTTGCTATGTGCTGTGAGTGAAATGAGACAAGCAATCACAAACACGATATTTATAGTGGTTCGGAGCTAACCCTTGCTCCTATGTCCACTCCCCAAGTCTCACTTGGGAATTCACTATAACCCCTTGGATTACAGCCGGTTGTTTTCCAAGCTCACAACCAAACTTGTTGTTTTACGAGCTCACAACGAACTCGGTCGGTTTTCCCAGGCTCACCGACTAGAACCAACCCCGATTGTTTTCCCGGGATCACAATCGAACCCTTACACGTTGGTTTTACACTCGGCTCACCAACCAACCTCTACACCCTTGATTCAATCCCCCGATTGAATCAAGCAAAGACAATATGGAAAGAATAAGAAACAAACAGAAAAATTGAGCTTCTTAAAAAGCAGATTTGCTACAATATAAACTAGAGAGAAGTTAAGAGCCCTCAAATACTTTTGCGTTGGAGTAGAATAAGGCTTCTTGAACTTTGAGTCTCCTCTGGAACATCTGATCGACTTGAATGCAGGAGGAGACTTCTTTCAATGCTGGGAAGAGGTTGTTGGATGGAGTTAATGGCGCTCTTCCTTCTTTTTCGTTGAAAGCAAGTTTGCAGAGAATAAATGCTTGATCTCTTTGAATGGAATGGTAGTTCTCTGCCTTGCTACAGTCCTCTGTGGCTATTTAAGCCATCCCCCACGGAAACTAGCCGTTAGACACCTTTTTCTGCCCGTTCTGCACACTCTACACAACCTGACAATGTGTCCGTTGGGGTCGGAGTCGACTCGCGCGATCAGGAGTCGACTCGGCTGTAGCGGGAGTCGACTCATGCTTTTCTGGAGTCGACTCGGCAACTGTTCCGGATTTGAATTAAAGTAGCTTCTTCGACTGGGAGTCGACTCGTCTTGATCCGGAGTCGACTCGCCAACTTCTGGAGCTGACTTGGCATTTTCGGAGTCGGCTCCTCCCATGAAATCCGTAGATCAACTTTTCAATTTGGTCTGCTCGAGTCGACTCGATAGTCCTGGGAGTCGACTCGGCGCTCAGAGCCCGAACTCCCGATCTTCTGTCTTTTGGCTCGTCCAGTCTTGGAGTCGACTCAAACTTCCCCGGAGTCGACTCGGCTCTCAGTTTTCGAACCTTAGTCTTCTGCCTTTTTGGTGTACCGCTGCCTTGGAGTCGACTCGAGCTGTCTGGGAGTCGACTCGGCTCTCAGAGACAACAAATTGATCTTCTGCTTTTTGGGTCGCGCTGTCTTGGAGTCGACTCGCGTATTGCGGGAGTCGACTCGAATCTCAGAGTCCGAAAACGGTTCTCTGACTTTTGCCTTGTGTTCCACTGAGAGTCGACTCTCACTTTCTTTGGAGTCGACCTGCCAACCATCGGAGTCGACTCGCGTTCCACAGGAGTCGACTCGAATCTCAGGGTCGAAAAAAAAACGTTCTCTGACTTTTCTGTCTGTAGCTTCTTGGAGTCGACTCATATTACTCCGGAGTCGACTCGGTAAGCATCGGAGTCGACTCGCGCACTTCAGGAGTCGACTCGCTGATAGGTTTTGAGTTGATGCTTTCTGTTCGTCTGTCTGTTCTCAGTCGGAGTCGACTCGTACTGGTCTGGAGTCGACTCGAGCCCGTGCCAGTGATTCTGATATGCTTGAAGTCGACTCGTAATATCCTGGAGTCGACTCAAGTCTCAGATTTTGGTTCAAACTGACTTCATACCTTATCCAAAATATCTTGAACCAAGTCTAGAAACACTTAGACACGATTTTCACTGAAACACTTAATTGAATTCATTAGTAAACATAAGATATACTCAAATGCTTAGAGCTCATCAAAATCAAATAGGGGTTTTAATCAATCACTCCACATGATCTGTGCACTGATCAGATCGATCACCATCCTCGTGATGATCCATTGATCAGGAGTATTTAAAAATTAATCACCAATGATACATGGCTCAAATTCTCAACTTTTGAGAATATGCATCATCATCTTATTAATTTCTTGGACGATTCATAGACACATAAACAATATGAATGAAAAGATGCCTTTTATTTATTCAATAATAAATAGTCAAGTACAAAATTATGTCCCTAGAATTAACAATGTGTCAGCCAGATTGGCTTCTAGGGCATACATCTAACATAATCACCACAAAATCACCACGTGACCCTCTAATCTGATTGGGGGCATGGGAATTTCGAAATTGAAAGAGAAAAGTGGCAACATGATGAATGGTTTAGATTAGATCAAGCTTCATCATGTAATGGCACATGAACTTGAATTTTGAATTCAAAATTCAAAACCCCACAAAATCCTCCACAAATATGGGATGGTTGGCATGAAGTTAGAGGGGATAGCAACAATAAAAGGACCTCCATCAGCTGGTGGTCGAATTCAAGGAAAAAAGAGAGAAAAAGAAGAAGAAAAAAGGAAAAAGAAAAGAGAGGAACCCTAGTTCATGCATAAAAAAAAAATTCTGCATTCAATCTAGCTGACTTCTTCCTCCTCTAAGTCCATCGCGCCATTAGTTTTAGGGGTCCCTGATAAGAGTCTTTAGATCAGATCTAAGTCCTCTTCAATCCTTTTAAACATTTTCTCCAAGTTCTTCCAAGAAGGTGGATCAAAAGTTGATAGCGTTGGGAAGATCAAATTTCAGCCTCAAGAAATTCTGCGCAAGCTAGCACTTCCGCAGGATTGGATCTCTTCAGGAACTTCGCGTGGACTTCTCGTAGAGGCCATTCGTGTGCGTGGCTGCGAAGTAGAGGATCAGATCCACAAGTTTCATCCATCATAAAAGGTATTAATCCTACATTAATCTTTTATTATGGTGTCAAGATCTAGGTCTGATTCTCCGAGGTTTTACCCTCTTTTGGGGCTCCTCACAAAGATATCTCCAGAATTCATTCAATGAATACTCGGAGATTAATTGGAATAGAGTTTTTAAGTTTCAGATCTGATAGTTAATCATGCATGAAAGTTTTAGCATAATTGTTTAAACGATTCCGGCATAATCCTATGTGTTCTTAAGGTGCTGATTTCTAGATTTGATCTTGTAAGCATGCATGAATTAAATTATTTGATTCGATTTTTCCGCTGCATTTTAAAACTTAAAAAGAACTACGTATGGCTTGATCCTCCTTATGAAGGGGTACGTAGGCAACCCGATCAGTTTAGCCATGGTTTTTTTTTTTAAAAAAAAATCAGCATGCTTAACACCGAAGAACCTAGGAACCCCTTTCAGTGGTATCAGAGCCAGGTTCATGTTTAAATTTTTATGTTTTAATTTTTGCAATTAAATCTGAAATCATGAGTATGCTTAGATTAGATCTAAAGTATTTTTTTATGATTGATTTAATTGCTGATTATGCATGATTAACTAGATCTGAAATTTTGAATGCATATGATGCATGTTTGTGTTAAGATTTGTAACATAAATAAATTTGAAATCATAATATTGTTTAGATTAGATCTAAATAAAATTTATGATTCATATGATCTCTGATTTTAATGAACAAATCAGATCTGAAAATAAAAGTGAAAAAACAAATACATAAGATGTATGTTGTTTGTGTTAATTCATGTTGTTATGTATATGTGATGCATGAACATTAAATATAATGACTTAAACATGAATTAAATCTGATTACATATGATTAATTACAAAAACTCAGATCTGAAAATATATTTTAAGAACTGAAAGATTGTAATTAATATATAATTAAAAAGAAATATGCAATGATCAAAACTTTCATAAGTCTAAACTTAATTGAGAATTAAGTGTTATGAAATAGAATTGTAACTCAATTAATTGACATTGCATAATTATTTGGGCATATGGATTAGCTTGAATCAAGTTTCTAGAATTGGGTTAGACCTAAGGTTAGAATCATACATGGACAAATAGAATTAATTGATCAAATCTAATTAAGTAGTAATTAGATTAGGTCAAGGAAATTCTAAGTCAATTTACAATAGTTGTAGATGGATCAAGTCCATGTCTTTGATTAGACCAAGATGGAACTTGATTTAGGCTCAGAGGTATAGCCCGAGTCATTTGAGTAATCAAATCGAAATTGATTAACCAGTCGGTGTCTAAGGTAAGTTTGGCAGTTTTGACCGGTGGTTTTTAATTGGGAGCTACTCACACTGATTCGTCTTTGTCGAGTTAATGGCATATCCCTTCCACCGATCTCACTTACCTGGCCGACATGGTCAATCACATTTTGATTGGATCACTTAATGATTCGAGTTAGCCCATGCCTATAAGAAAAATCAGTTTGACTGATTTAGGTGCCTCCTTAACCGGTTTGAGTCTCATCTGATTTGGTGAAGTCAGTGGAAGAAATTAGACTAACCGGATCTTCTTATCTATCCTAATTAAGAAATCCTCTAAAATTATTAGGTCCTTAAAATGAAATGGTTATGGGGATAACTAGATCATAGCCTCCCATTAAGTTGGGTGATAATGGGTCCAATATTTTGATAATTATTGGAGGCGCGACACGCCTCGTACTTATCAAGCATTGGAATTGTCATTCAATATATGATGAGTTAAGTGTACCTTCAATAGGCGGTCAGGTGAGCCGAGCCACACTCGGGCTTGGTCGTCTATTAGTTGATTAGACTTAACCCTATCATTTAATGGTTGGACCTGACTAGGATATTCGGTGGAGGCGCCACATGCCTGCCGAAGAAGATAGGGCAAAATTATCACTAGAAGTTGCTTGGTGAAGCAACTGGTTTAGAACCTACCAATAGGTGCATATGGGTTAGCCGAGCCACACTCGGGCCTATATGTGATCTATTGCGTTCTAGTGCCCACTAAAGAATTAGGAGTAATTTTTCGAATTGGAGGTAGAGGCTACCAATTTGTATAAAATAGTGAAAGTATCTTTAGACTAAAGTCCAAGTCTACTGTGTTTAGTCAATTCATATACTAATAGCCAAATTTTCTTTTATGTAGAAATGGCCACAAGTTTGTCACTTCGCTCATTATTGGATAATAACAAGTTGACTGGTCCCAACTTCAATAATTGGTATAGAAAGCTGAAAACTCAGCATAGTCAGACCAAAAGGATTAAGGATGACCAAAGTCAGGCAGAATGCTTCTATTGTAAGAAGCAGGGGCATTGGAAGAGAAATTGTCCTCAATACCTTACCTCGCTTGATCTGAACAGGCTAAGCAAGAGAAAAGGGCAATCAGTTGCTGATCAAGGTATTTATATGATAACACCTTGTAATTTCTCTATATGTGATAATTCGATCTGGGTATTAGATACTAGAAGTCCGTTTAATATATGCAATTCGTTGCAAGGACTTCAGGTCAATGAGAGATTTGAAAACAGCGAGAGATTCCTGAATGTTGGAGATGGAAGATCTGTTCCAGTTCTAGCTTTAGAAAATCTCAAACTTGTTTTCAATTCTCATGTAGTTGTCTTGAGTGATTGTCACTATTGTCCTACATTCTTATTGAATGTAATTTCCGTAGGCCTTTTGGCCATGAACGGTTATGAAATTTCAATAAAGAAATGTTCTTGTGATATCATTATGAATGGTGCTACTGTAATGAATGGACAATTGAGCAATGACATCTACTTGTTATCACAACCTGTTAATGTAATGTACACATCAAGTAAGCGTCCTAGAATAGATAATGTCACAGATGTCTACCTTTGGCATCATAGGCTAGGTCATATTAACAAGAACAGGATGAACAGGTTAAGTAAAGAGGGAATCCTCAATGTTAATGATTGTGAATCATTGACAACCTGTGAGTCATGTCTTCTTGGTAAGATGACCAAATCACCTTTTACCGAAAAAGGTGAACGAGCCAGTGATTTATTGACCCTTGTACATTCTGATGTTGTGGGCCAATGAGCACAGATGCTAGAGGTGGGTATTCATATTTCATTACGTTTACAGACGACCTTTCTAGGTATGGTTATGTCTATTTAATGAGACATAAATCTGAAGCATTTGAAATGTTCAAATTGTATCGTAATGAAGTAGAAAAACAAACTGGAAAGAGTATTAAAACTCTTCGATCAGATCGAGGAGGCGAATATCTTTCCAATGAGTTTTTGACATATTTAGAAGAGAATGGGATTCTCTCCCAATGGACTCCTTCTGGTACACCACAGTATAACGGTGTATCAGAAAGAAGAAATCGAACTCTGTTAGACATGGTTCGATCCATGATGGGGTTTGCGAGTTTGCCCATATCCTTTTGGGGATATGCATTTGAGTCAGCCTGCTACATTCTAAATAAGGTTCCAAGTAAGTCTGTAAATAAAACACCACATGAGATGTGGACTGGACGTAAGCCAATGCTCTCTCACCTTAGGGTTTGGGGATGTCCGGCATATGTCAAACATTTGAAAACAGACAAACTTGAACCTAAGTCTGACAGATGTTTTTTTGTTGGTTATCCTAAAGAAACTAAAGGATATTACTTCTACTTTGCTGAAGAACAAAAGTTGTTCGTAAGCAATAGAGCTGTTTTCTTAGAGAAAGAATTTCTTAGTAAAGGAACTAAAAGCTCTAATATTGAGCTTAGGAAAGTTCAACATGTAGAAGACCCAACACCATCCACTGAACCAATTGAGTCAGATTTGATTAGATCAGATCCAGAACCCATCTTAGATGCACTATTAAGGCGATCAGGTAGAGTACCACGTCAGCCGGATAGATACTACGGTTTCTTGGTCCAGGATGGGGATCCTGTCGAACTTGATGAAAATGATGAGGATCCGATCACCTACATAGATGCGATGCAGAGGTATTACTCTGATGCATGGCTTGGAGCCATACAATCCGAAATGGAATCCATGAAGGTCAATGATGTATGGACATTAGTTGACCCGCCCGAAGGGATTAAATCCATAGGGTGTAAGTGGATTTTCAAAAAGAAACGGGGCGCAGACGGAAAGGTAGAGACCTATAAAGCCCGTCTAGTTGCCAAAGGATATCGTCAACGTTATGGTATTGACTATGACGAGATGTTTTCTCCTGTGGCAATGCTCAAATCCATTCGAATTATGCTTGCGATAGCAGCACACTTAGATTATGAAATCTGGCAAATGGATGTAAAGACCGCTTTTCTAAATGGAGATTTAGAAGAGGAGGTGTATATGATGCAACCTGAAGGTTTTATATCTGCAGATGAGTCTAAGGTGTGCAAACTTCAAAAATCCATTTATAGATTAAAGCAAGCTTCACGGAGTTGGAACATACGATTTGATAAGGTGATCAAATCATATGGCTTCATTAAGAATGAAGAGGAACCTTGCATTTATAAATGGGCAAATGGTTCAGTTATCATATTTTTTATTTTGTATGTGGATGACATTCTTTTAATCGGGAATGACATTCCTGCATTACAAGGAATAAAGGTTTGGCTATCATCTCAATTTGCCATGAAGGATTTGGGAGAAGCATCTTACATCCTAGGGATGAAGATCTATAGAGATAGATCTAGAAGATTGCTTGGATTATCCCAATCCACATACATTGATACTATATTGAAGAGGTTCAGTATGATTAATTCTAAGAAAGGCTATCTTCTGATGGGCCATGGAATTAATCTTTCTAAAAGGGATTGTCCGACAACCCCTCAAGAAAGAGAGAGTATGGATAGAATTCCATATGCTTCGGCAGTGGGATCTATAATGTATGCCATGACATGTACTAGACCAGACGTGCCATACTCACTAGGAGTAGTGAGCAGATACCAGTCTGATCCAGGTAGCAACCACTGGAAGGTTGTAAAAACCATCCTTAAGTATTTGAGAAATACTAAAGATCAGTGGCTGGTCTACGGTAATTCTGACTTAAAACTTGAGGGATATACCGATTCAAGTTTTCAGTCAGATCAAGATAATAGCAAGAGTGTGTCGGGATATATCTTTACTCTTAAGGGTGGGGCCATCTGCTGGAAGAGTTCCAAGCAGCATACAGTGGCAGATTCTACATGTGAAGTAGAATACATCGCAGCATCTGATGCCGCCAAGAAAGCTGTATGGTTGCGAAAGTTCATCACCGAGCTTGAAGTGACACCCTCCATTGATGGTTTAGTGTCTATATATTGTGACAATACTGGAGCCATAGCTCAAGCAAGAGAACCCAAAGCACATCAACGGATCAAGCATATTCTGCGACGCTATCACCTGGTTCGAGAAATTATAGAACGAGGTGATATTGATCTTCAGAAGATTGACACAAAAGAAAATCTGGCTGACCCATTTACCAAAGTCCTCGGCATCAAAGAGTTCAACGAACACAAGTCGAAGATGGGTACTAGATACTGTGCCGATTGGCTTTAGGCTAAGTGGGAGTTGTTGGAAATTGTATCCTAAATGTCAATCGTCAGCATGTTGATGATTAAATGAATTGACAAATCAATAAAGTATTTTTTGGCATTATTCATCATTTTACATCTTCAAATGAACTCTTATATGATGAAGTCCTTAGGACTTATTAATGATAAAGGAGGATTTATCTTCGAGTCCTTAAACTAGTTCGCGACCAAATGATATGTTGTTACAAGGACGACAGCATTATCAAGATTAGGTCGTTGTGTGACATATACGTTGGTTGTCCTCTTAACCAAGGAGTGTGGAGATACTGGTATGCCACACAAGTGAAGTGTAGGAGTATATTTTACTGAACGTGACCAATTCCGGAACGCTCTACTGTCAAGAGATATTCCGAGTGGATATGGGTATAAGTTTGGCCTTCTGACCTGAGACCGCAACCAGTGACTAGCAAGCAACTCATTGTACTTTGGTACCGGACTACCTGAATTTCTAATTCAGTGATGGAAGGTCACTGGGTGCAGTCAAGTACTTGCGTAGTCAGTTGTGAGTCGAGATGGAATTGACCCCTCCTGGAAACAGGAGATAATGTCTTGTGATTAATTTAGCAAAACCTTGGCCAGGGTAATCCCAGTGAGGAGTCACGGGATATCTAAAGTTAATCACATAATGGATGTACTAATTATAGGGTTGACAGTGAGCTCTAAGTCATCCTGGCATTAGGAATCAAAGGGATTGAATTATACAGTAACCATAGTTCAGGGTTCCAGAATATTTGCTTCGCATATATTCGGCCTATCCGAACGTCGGGTACCATTTCTAGATGGTCACATCGATTAGTGTAGGAAGTCGTTCCTATACTACCGGCTTAGGTTCGAACCTATGAGGTCACACGCATAGAAGATTTCTGATTGATCAAGAAGGCTGATGAATGATTAAGAATCATTCAGGGGTAATTTGGTCAATTCGATTGAAAAATTATCTTATAAAATAATTAAAGTAATTATCGAAGGATTAATTAGTAATTAGATTGCTAATAAACTCAATTGGATTGAATAATTAGACTAAGGATGAGCCAAATTGAATTAGATTCAATTCTGGGCTCAATCAGGATTTTTGACCTGATTGGATTAGGTCTGAATCAAGAGGACTTAGGTTGACCAAATTAAATTAGATTAAATTTGTGCTTAATTAGAGATTGATCTAATTGGATTAGGTTCAACCCATGGTAATTGGATCATTCTAATTGTTAGGATTTAATTAAATTAAATGGGTTTGATCTGAAACTGTTCGGATTTTGAAATCCACTTGTCACATATCCATGCGTGGCGCCATAAATTGATTTTTAATATGATTAAAAATTAATTTAATTTATTTAATGGTGCCATGGGACACTTGGCAACATCAGAGACCTCTTTCATCATTAAATGGGTCGAAATGGAGAGATAAATTTATGAAAAGAATTGGATAAGATCAAATTCTCTCTCTTCATGGCATATGTCATCCTTATCTTTATCTCACTTCTAATTAAGGTTGAATTTCGAATTTAATCACCACAAAATCACCATGTGACCCTCTAATCTGATTGGGTGCATGGGAATTTCGAAATTAAAAGAGGAAAGTGGCAACATGATGAATGGTTTAGATTAGATCAAGCTTCATCATGTAATGGCACATGAACTTGAATTTTGAATTCAAAATTCAAAACCCCACAAAATCCTCCACAAATATGGGATGGTTGGCATGAAGTTAGAGGGGATAGCAACAATAAAAGGACCTCCATCAGCTGGTGGTCGAATTCAAGGAAAAAAGAGAGAAAAAGAAGAAGAAAAAAGGGAAAAGAAAAGAGAGGAACCCTAGTTCATGCATAAAAAAAAAATTCTGCATTCAATCTAGCTGATTTCTTCCTCCTCTAAGTCCATCGCGCCATTAGTTTTAGGGGTCCCTGATAAGAGTCTTTAGATCAGATCTAAGTCCTCTTCAATCCCTTTAAACCTTTCCTCCAAGTTCTTCCAAGAAGGCGGATCAAAAGTTGATAGCGTTGGGAAGATCAAATTTCAGCCTTAAGAAATTCTGCGCAAGCTAGCACTTCCGCAGGATTGGATCTCTTCAGGAACTTCGCGTGGACTTCTCGTAGAGGCCATTCGTATGCGTGGCTGCGAAGTAGAGGATCAGATCCACAAGTTTCATCCATCATAAAAGGTATAAATCCTACATTAATATTTTATTATGGTGTCAAGATCTAGGTCCGATTTTCCTAGGTTTTACCCTCTTTTGGGGCTCCTCACGGAGATATCTCCAGAATCCATTCAATGGATATTCGGAGATTAATTGGAATAGAGTTTTTAAGTTTCAGATCTGATAGTTAATCATGCATGAAAGTTTTAGCATAATTGTTTAAACGATTCCGGCATAATCCTATGTGTTCTTAAGGTGCTGATTTCTAGATTTGATCTTGTAAGTATGCATGAATTAAATTGTTTGATTCGATTTTTCCGCTGCGTTTTAAAACTTAAAAAGAACTACGTATGGCTTGATCCCCCTTATGAAGGGGTACGTAGGCAACCCAATCAATTTAGCCATGGTTTTTTTTTTAAAAAAAATCAGCATGCTTAACACCGAAGAACCTAGGATTTACTTTCACACTCCACTAGATGCTCCGAACTATTACACAAGACACACAAACTATATGACTCGTGATCCACTTTCATGACGGGATTTGACTCTTTGTATGAACTCGAACTAGTGAAAACAGTGAAAGCATCAAACTTTTTACTTAAGTTGTTCATTCCAGTCACCAGATTGGACATGACATTTTTGAGTTCTGGATCTGTTTTCATTTCATAATTACCTGGTTTTCTAGATCCGAACTCATCTCTATTTACTTCCTCACCATAGCTACTCCAATTTTGAGCATTTTCAGCTAAGTCAACAAGAAATTCATAGGCTTGATCTGGGGTTTGGTTCATGAACCTACCCTTGTGCATGGACTCAATCATGTTTCTATGTGCCGGAGTTAGTCCTTTGTAAAAGAAGTGGACCAGATCAGCCTTATCAAGCCCATGGTGCGGGCACTTGACCAGTAGATCATGGAATCTTTCCCAAAGTTGGAAAAATTCCTCCTCAGATTTTTCTCTAAAAGTTCTTATGGCATCCTTAATTTTTTCAGTCTTTACCATGGGATAGAACTTAGCCATGAACTTCCTAGATAGTTGTTCCCATGATGTGACGGAATTTGAACCAAGGGAATACAGCCATGCAGCAGCACGATCCTCCAAAGTCATGGGAAACAACCTTAATTCTTCATCTAAGTTTTGATTTCTAAATGTTTGACAGATTGTCAAAAATTTGTTTAGATGAATGTAGGGTTGTTCACTCTCGAACCCATGAAACTTGGGTAACATGTTTATTGTTGCAGCCCGAATCTCGAATTGGGCTGCATTATTAATTGGTAATACTATCTGTTATGGGGGAATTGAGCCGCCATGCCCCACGTGATCGGCACGCGTATCCAGGAAAGCTACAGCTGCCCTATGATCCAGCACTCCGACCCCGAGTCGGACCTCCTCGGCTCCGCAGCCCGACCCCGGGTCGGCTGCCCTATGATCCAGCACTCCGACTCCGAGTCGGACCTCCTCGGCTCCGCAGCCCGACCCCGGGTCGGCTGCCCTATGATCCAGCACTCCGACCCCGAGTCGGACCTCCTCGGCTTCGCAGCCCGACCCCGGGTCGGCTGCCCTATGATCCAGCATTCCGACCCCGAGTCGGAGATCTTTTGATAACGACAGGCTATTCTCCAGAGGCACGCCGCGGCCTCCTGCTCCACTACTCCCTGCAACGGCTGTACCCGATGCTGCCCACGATCTCCTGTATCAACCGTACAAAGCGAAGCTCCACTACGCCCTGCCATGACCGTACCCAGCGCTGCTCCACGACGCCCCGTAACGGCCATGTCAGTGGCCATTCTATCGTGCCCCACGACGACAAACCCCCCTGAGAGACCTCCCAGCCAGGTATATATGCGGCTGGGGGGAGAAGGGGGGGGGGGTAAGCAATACCTCCCAGAGCACTCTCTCCCACTTGTGATTATCATCTCTCCTCCTCCAATCTCCTCTGACTTGACCGTCGGAGGGCCATCACCACCCTGGTGGTGGTGCAAGGCTTGTTTGCAGGTTCCTTGGCGGAAGGTGGAGCGCAACCAGCACCAACCAAGACAACTCAGGCGGAACCCCGTTCACACCGTCGTGTCAATCGTTCTCGGTTTGGACCACCAGCAACAGTTGGCGCTAGAAGGAGGGCCGAATCTCAGAACGATCGTAATGGCACGGCGAGGTGGTCGCGGAGCTTCCAATGCTTCCGGTCGCGGAGCCTCTCGCGCCTCTGGCCGGGAGGCTGCTGCGTCCCCAACACACTCTCAGCAGCATTCCACCGCTTCTCCTCCCATTCAGACGGTCGAACCTGCTCAGTTCGACCAGCTAGCCCAGCAGGTTCGCACCCTCGCGGAGGCAGTGCAGAATCTGCAGGGTGTGATCTCTCGGGTGCCGCAGCGGGCTCAGGAGCCGCTGCTCCCCGAGCACTCGCCTCTTCCTCACAACCCGCGCTCCTTCCTCTCCCATGGAGAGGAGCGCCGGCGCGGGGAGGATTCTCGAGTGCGGTCCATTCTGCCAGGACCTTCTCATCGGAGCTGCGCGGGGTACGAGAGGCGGACCCGGGCGCGTTCTCAGACACCCCAGTCCTCGAGGGGCCCGCACTCCGGTCGGTCCCCCTCGCGCCGCTCCTTGTCTCCCACCCACCGGTCGCGCTCCCTGGACCGGCGGGTGGACGATCTCCACAGACAGCTCCAGGTCCTGAAGGGCCACTCCAAAGATCCCTTCGCCGACTTGGAAATCTCCTCCCAGCCGGCGCTTACCTCAAGGATCCTGCGAACCCTAAACCCGCCGGGGTTCAAAATGCCGGCGATCGAACCCTACGACGGGGCGGCGGACCCACGGGACCACGTGGAGAGTTTCAGGACTCTTATGCTCCTCCATGGAGCATCGGATCCTCTCCTCTGCAAGGCCTTCCCGGCGACCCTCCGCGGCCCGGCAAGGGCGTGGTTCGCCGGCCTGGAGGCTAATTCCATCCAGTCCTTCCACCAGTTCACCCGTCTCTTCATCAGCCATTTCGCCGTCAGTAGCCGGCGAAGACTGGTCTCCGACTCCCTCTTCGATGTCCGGCAGAACGAGGGAGAGAGCCTGCGGGATTATCTCACCCGCTTCAACAAGGCAACACTGGAGGTCCGGAATTTGAGCCAGGAGGTGGCTCTCTCAGCCCTGAAGCGAGGCTTCCGGAAGGGCAGACTCACCTTCTCCCTGGACAAACGCCTGCCGCGGAGCTTCCCGGAGCTGTTGTCTCGGGCAAACCAGTATGCAGACGCCGAGGAGGCAGCCTCCCACCGGAACAAGGAGGCCGCCGAGGCCCCTCTAAAGCCCGGGAAGAAAAGGCGAAAAGAGGCACCCCAGAGGAGGAGCCCGACGCCTCAACGCCGGCGCAGAAGCCCGTCACCAGCAAGGAACCACGGCGCCACACGCCCTCGTTCTCCGCACCGACGCTTCAACCGGTACACCCCACTCCTGGCCCCCCGGGCCCAGATCCTCATGGAGGTCAAGGGGCGGGAGGACCTCCCGGTCCCGAGGCAGATGAAGAAGATCCCTGGGAGGAAGCCTTCTCGGGCGTACTGTGAGTACCACCGAGACCACGGCCACGATACCGAAGACTGCTTCCAGCTTCGGGACGAGATCGAGGCTCTCATTCGCCGAGGGCGTCTCGGTCGATATGTAAACGACCGACGTCCCCCCGCAGACCCGCGTCCAGCCGACCCGGCCCCTCAGGAGCCTCGGGAGCAGAATCGACCCGTTGCGGGAGTGATCCACACCATCACTGGGGGCTGCTCTCGGCCCGTGAGGAACGCAGGGGGCTCGGCGGAAGTATCAGGAGTGGCCGTCGCGAAGAGGCAGCGGGTCGGAAATGTAATCACTTTTTGTGATGAAGATGTAAAGGGGGTTCAGACTCCCCACGATGACGCCATGGTGATCTCTCTCACTATGGCGGACTATGATGTAAGGCGTGTTCTTGTGGATAGTGGAAGCTCAGCTGATATTTTGTATTACGAGGCCTTCCAAAAGATGGGCTTTTCCCGACAATTGTTGCACAAAACATCCACCCCCCTCATAGGATTCACTGGAGACGCTATCTCGGCCGAAGGTGTCATCGAGCTGCCTGTGACTGCGGGCATTGCACCCGCAGAAGCCACGGTGCGGCTCGGGTTCTTGGTCGTCCGTGTCCCCTCGGCCTACAACGCTATCCTCGGACGACCCGGACTGAACGCCCTTCGCGCGGTGGTTTCTACCTACCATTTGCTCATGCGGTTCCCCACAGCGGCCGGGATTGGAGAGGTCCGAGGTGACCAGCCGACCGCACGGCAGTGTTTCCTAGCAACTCTCAAAGGGAAGAAGCCCATGGAGGCCCTAAGCGTCGAGTCACTTGACGCCAGAGACGAAGTGGCCTTGCGGCACGAGGAGCCGGCCGAGGGCGTAATCGAAGTTCCCCTCGAAGAAGGCCGCCCGGACCGCACGGTCCGGGTCGGTGCCAACCTCGACTTGGAAGCTCGGCTCCGGTTAGTGGAATTCCTCCGAGCCAATGCAGATGTGTTTGCCTGGTCGGCGGCCGATGTACCTGGGATCGACCCGGAGGTCGTTTCTCACGCCCTCAACGTCGACCCGACCCACCGACCAGTAAAGCAAAAGAAGAGACACTGTGCCCCGGATCGGATCCGGGTGGTCGACCAGGAGGTAGACAAACTCTTGGAGGCAGGTTTCATAAGAGAGGTGAGCTACCCCGAGTGGCTGGCAAACGTCGTACTTGTCCGGAAGGCGAGCGGGAAGTGGAGGATGTGCGTCGACTACACCGACCTGAACAAGGCGTGCCCCAAGGATAGCTTTCCGCTTCCACGGATAGACCAACTGGTCGACGCGACTTCCGGATATCAGCTACTGTCTTTTATGGACGCCTTCTCCGGCTACAACCAAATAATGATGGCTCCACAGGACGAGGAGAAAACTGCCTTCATAACAGACCGGGGGCTGTACTGTTACAAGGTAATGCCCTTCGGTCTGAAGAACGCTGGCGCCACTTACCAGCGCCTCGTCAATAAAATCTTCAAGGAGCAGATCGGCCGGAATATGGAGGTGTACGTGGACGATATGCTGGTAAAAAGCCGCCATGCAGACCAGCACATTGCAGATCTGGAGGAGACTTTCACCACCTTGCGAAAGTTTCGCATGAAGCTAAACCCAGCGAAGTGCGCTTTTGGTGCTTCGGCCGGAAGGTTCCTCGGTTTCATTGTCAACCAGCGCGGGATCGAGGCCAACCCGGACAAGATCAAAGCCATCCAAGATATGTCCCCTCCGACCAAAGTGAAGGAGGTTCAGGAGCTCGCTGGAAGGGTCGCCGCGCTCGGACGATTTGTGGCAAAGTCGGCCGAACGCTGCCAACCATTCTTCAAGGTGTTGAAGCGCCCAAAAGACTTCCTCTGGACGGCCGAATGTCATGCGGCGTTCGACCAGCTCAAGGAGTACATGGCGTCTCCTCCCCTGCTGTCCAAGCCGCAAGAGGGGGAGATGCTCTACCTTTACCTGGCGGTCTCCCCAACCGCAGTCAGCGCAGTACTGGTTCGGGAAGAGGCAAGACTTCAGAAGCCTGTATACTACATCAGCCGAGTCCTCCGGGATGCCGAGACGCGGTACACGAAGGCTGAGAAGATCGCCTTCGCGCTGCTGACTGCGACCAGGAGGCTTCGCCCCTATTTCCAGGCTCATTCTGTCACCCTTTTGACCGATCAACCACTGCGGCAGATTCTCAGCAATCCAGAGAATGCGGGACGGCTGGTGAAGTGGGCAGTAGAACTTGGTGAGTTCGACATCCGCTACCAGCCCCGACCAGCCATCAAGGCCCAGGTGCTCGCGGACTTTCTCGCTGAGTGCACTGTGCAGGAGGCGGAACCTAAGCCGCCGGAGACACCCAGCCTCGATCTCCCGATCTGGACGCTCCACATTGACGGGTCGTCGAACCCTGAAGGTGGAGGGGCTGGGCTGGTCCTCACCAATCCCGATGGAGTGATAGCCGAGTATGCCTTGAGGTTCGAATTTCCAGTGACCAACAATGAGGCGGAGTACGAGGCCCTAGTCGCGGGACTCAAACTCGCCAGGGAGCTCGGCATCCGGCGTCTGAAAGTCTTCACCGACTCCCAGCTGGTGGTCGGGCAGGTTCGAGGGGAGTTCGAGGCGCGGAGCCCGACCATGCAGAGCTACGTCCGGAAGGTGCAAACACTCATTCCCGACCTCGGCAGTGTTGACATTCAGCAGGTCCCGAGGAGCGAAAATGCCAGGGCCGACAGGTTGTCCCGCCTAGTGGACGCAGACGCGCACAACTTGTCGAGGGCAATCTACCTGGAGACCCTGGATGCCCCGAGCATTGACGGGGCTGGAGCGGTGATGGCAATTGATCCGGAGCCGTCTTGGATGGACCCGCTCGTCGCCTACCTCGCCGAAGGAATCCTCCCTGAAGACGAAGATCAGGCCCGGCGGCTTGTAAAGAAGTCCGCCCACTACGTACTTTATGAAGGGAGGCTGTATCGGACCTCGTTTACCGCCCCCCTCTTAAGGTGCCTCCGCCCCGCGGAAGCGGCCTACGCCCTCGGCGAAGTCCACGAAGGCATCTGCGGATCGCACTTGGGGGCTAGGTCCTTGGCGCATAAGATCATGAGGCAAGGCTACTATTGGCCGACCTTGTTGGAGGACTCGAAGGACCACGTGCGGAAATGCGACGCCTGCCAGCGCCACGCCAACGTCCAGAGAGTCCCCTCTGTCCCCTTGGCGCCAATCACCGCGCCCTGGCCCTTCGCACAGTGGGGAATGGATATCCTCGGACCATTCCCCGTCGCTTCGGCCCAGCGGAAATTTTTGATTGTCGCCATCGACTACTTCACCAAGTGGGTGGAGGCAGAGCCACTGGCCACCATCACGGAGGCACAAGTCCGGAAGTTCGTGAAGAAGAACATCATTGTCCGATTTGGAGTACCTCGGGTCCTCATCTCGGATAACGGTCGACAGTTTGATAACAAGCACTTCCGGGACTTCTGCGAGGAATTCGGGATCGAGCATCGGTTCACATCCGTGTCGCATCCCCAAACCAACGGCGAGGCCGAGGTCACAAATCGGACAATCCTCCAAGGTATCAAAGCGCGGATCGGCCGGACGGGGCAAGCTTGGGTCGAGGAACTCGAGAATGTCCTTTGGGCGTATCGGACCACACAACGGACTCCTACTGGAGAGACGCCTTTCAGCCTAACCTATGGCACGGAAGCCGTTGCCCCCGTGGAGCTCGGACTCCCCTCGCCTCGGGTGGCCGCGCACCGACCCGAGGCCAATTCAGAGCAACTCCGAGGGAACTTGGATCTCTTGGAAGAGGCAAGGGAAATGGCTCAGGTACGGATGGCAATGTATCAGCAGAGGGTGGCCCGATATTACAACTCCAAAGTCCGACCGAAGCTTTTCAGAATTGGAGATCTGGTGCTGAGGCGAGCTAAGGCATCTCAACCTACGGAAGGTGGGAAGCTAGCGCCAAATTGGGAAGGCCCGTATAAAGTTCGTTGGGTAAACCAACCTGGCTCCTACCAGTTGGAAGCCCTAGATGGCCGAGAAATTCCAAGGGGCTGGAATTCCGCTAACCTGCGGATGTATTACCAGTAGAACAACAAGGCCAGAAAGACAATTTAAAAAGGTGCAATACTTTTCATTTCAATAATTTCTGGTTACAGTGGCGTGCTCGTGTGATTACAAGGAATTCCCAGAGGGGAATTAGGGAGTAAAGAAAGTAAAGAAGAGGTGGGGACCCAAACCCTCAACCCAGGGCGGCTGCAGTCCCACCAGAAGTGGGTGCTTCTAACCGGAGGCGCCATCCAGCACCTCACCAAAAAGAGGAGGAGCCGCCGCAGAAGAAGCTCCCGCTGCCCCCAGGGGAACGCCGCCTCCAAAGGATATTCCCATCTTCCCCAGTGGTAGGGAAGAGAAGGGATTCGAGGGGGAAGAGTATATGGAGGCGTGGTCCCGGATTGAGCGTCCGGTGCAGAGCTCAACCGGGAGGCTGAACTTCAAGGAGGGGAGATGTGATCCCGGATGAAACGCCTAGAGCGGAGTTCCGCCGGGGAGACCCTCCTTGTTGATCCCAGATGAAACGGCTAGTTGGCTGAAGTTGTAAGGGGAGCGCCTCCCCTTTCCTTCGACAGGAGTCTCTCAGTCATATGCCAAGGAGGAGGTCCGCGATCCATGGCAACCTGCAGCTCCGGCTTGGCAAATTCCATCGTACCTGCACCTGTATTTATAGCCAAGCTGCGGCCCCCTGGTAGTTCCGATACGGGTGGCTCCAATAAATGCAGGCGCACTGAATCCGGAGCCGTTCCGGCTCCCGAGGCGTATCTCCCCGCGATTTCCTAAGCGTCATTCTCCTTAAATCGCATTCTTTGTGCAGGACGATCCGGGTGACGTATACCCCTAGGTCCACGTGTCTCCGCTCGCGCCCAGGCCGCATCCTCCTCGAAGAACCCGCGTATCGCGGCCGCTCAGCTAACACTCCTCACCAGCAGCAACTGGCGATCCGATTTCCCAGGTAACGCATTAATTAGCGTTTAATACCCTTCTCGTGTTCCCCCCAGGCAACGCTTGGAGGAGAGGAGAAACACGGTCGCGGCTGGGCACAGAGAAACCCCGATGGGCGGCGAGCGACAAGTGGCCGACCAACGAGTGGAATGTCCCGAGGCTCGGCCCTCGGATGCCTGGCTAACCCGATGATCATCCCGGGAGCAGACTAGCCGGAAGCCCCGACCGGTCGCCTCGGCTTGCGCCAGCCTAGGCCGACCAACGAGTGGAATCTCCCGAGGCTCGGCCCTCGGATGCCTGGCTAACCCGATGATCATCCCGGGAGCAGACTAGCCGGAAGCCCCGACCGGTCGCCTCGGCTTGCGCCAGCCTAGGCCGACCAACGAGTGGAATCTCCCGAGGCTCGGCCCTCGGATGCCTGGCTAACCCGATGATCATCCCGGGAGCAGACTAGCCGGAAGCCCCGACCGGTCGCCTCGGCTTGCGCCAGCCTAGGCCGACCAACGAGTGGAATCTCCCGAGGCTCGGCCCTCGGATGCCTGGCTAACCCGATGATCATCCCGGGAGCAGACTAGCCGGAAGCCCCGACCGGTCGCCTCGGCTTGCGCCAGCCTTGGCCGACCAACGAGCGGAATTTCCCTGAGGCTTGACAACCCTCAGATGCCTGGCTAACCCGATGATCATCCCGGGAGCAGACTAGCCGGAAGCCCCGACCGGTCGCCTCGGCTTGCGCCAGCCTTGGCCGACCAACGAGCGGAATTTCCCTGAGGCTTGACAACCCTCAGATGCCTGGCTAACCCGATGATCATCCCGGGAGCAGACTAGCCGGAAGCCCCGACCGGTCGCCTCGGCTTGCGCCAGCCTTGGCCGACCAACGAGCGGAATTTCCCTGAGGCTTGACAACCCTCAGATGCCTGGCTAACCCGATGATCATCCCGGGAGCAGACTAGCCGGAAGCCCCGACCGGTCGCCTCGGCTTGCGCCAGCCTAGGCCGACCAACGAGTGGAATCTCCCGAGGCTCGGCCCTCGGATGCCTGGCTAACCCGATGATCATCCCGGGAGCAGACTAGCCGGAAGCCCCGACCGGTCGCCTCGGCTTGCGCCAGCCTAGGCCGACCAACGAGTGGAATCTCCCGAGGCTCGGCCCTCGGATGCCTGGCTAACCCGATGATCATCCCGGGAGCAGACTCGCCGGAAGCCCCGACCGGTCGCCTCGGCTTGCGCCAGCCTTGGCCGACCAACGAGCGGAATTTCCTTGAGGCTTGACAACCCTCAGATGCCTGGCTAACCCGATGATCATCCCGGGAGCAGACTAGCCGGAAGCCCCGACCGGTCGCCTCGGCTTGCGCCAGCCTAGGCCGACCAACGAGTGGAATCTCCCGAGGCTCGGCCCTCGGATGCCTGGCTAACCCGATGATCATCCCGGGAGCAGACTAGCCGGAAGCCCCGACCGGTCGCCTCGGCTTGCGCCAGCCTTGGCCGACCAACGAGCGGAATTTTCTTGAGGCTTGACAACCCTCAGATGCCTGGCTAACCCGATGATCATCCCGGGAGCAGACTAGCCGGAAGCCCCGACCGGTCGCTTCGGCTTGCGCCAGCCTTGGCCGACCAGCGAGCGGAAGAATTTCCTGAGGCCTAACCCTCGGATGCCTGGCTTAGCGCCGGAAGAATTTCCTGAGGACTAACCCTCGGATGCCTGGCCTAGCGCCGGAAGAGTTGCCTGAGGCCTAACCCTCGGATGCCTGGCTCAGCGCCGGAAGAGTTTCCTGAGGCCTAACCCTCGGATGCCTGGCTTAGCGCCGGAAGAATTTCCTGAGGCCTAACCCTCGGATGCCTGGCTTAGCGCCGGAAGAGTTTCCTGAGGCCTAACCCTCGGATGCCTGGCCTAGCGCCGGAAGAGTTTCCTGAGGCCTAACCCTCGGATGCCTGGCTCAGCGCCGGAAGAGTTTCCTGAGGCCTAACCCTCGGATGCCTGGCTTAGCGCCGGAAGAATTTCCTGAGGCCTAACCCTCGGATGCCTGGCTTAGCGCCGGAAGAATTTCCTGAGGCCTAACCCTCGGATGCCTGGCTTAGCGCCGGAAGAGTTTCCTGAGGTTTAACCCTCGGATGCCTGGCCTAGCGCCGGAAGAACTTCGGGAATCAAAAGTCAGCAAGAAGCAACCAAGAGCTAAAAAAAAAAAAAAAAAAGAGGACGAGGGCGAGATGAAGAAATATTCAACGTGCATTAATTTTCAGGGCCGAGGCCCATACAATTGGGCAAAACGCCGACATACAAAAATAAAAAAGACAATGAAAGGTACAAGAGGTCAGCTTGGAGGAACTCCCGGGTCGGGAACGCCGGGCTCGTCCGCGGGAGGTAGGGAAGCAGCAGGAGAACCAGCAGGCGATGGCGCCGGAGAGGAGTCCAGGAGGGAGATCTCGCTCAGGTCAACTTCGGGATACTTAGCCGACACCCTTGCCAGGCCCTCCTCGAAGCCCAAGGTGAAGGCTTCGGCCCCCGCGTCCGACGCGTCATGGACAAACTCGTCAGACTGGCGATAGGTCCGCACTGCCTCCGACATATCATGGGCGAACTCGGCGGACTGGCGATAAGCCTCTACCGCCTGACGCCCGATTTCCGCCCTCTTCTCGGCCAGCTCCGCCTCAGCTCGCTCCATAATCTGAGCCTTGGCCTCCAAGACCTTCGCCACAATCCGGCCTTCGGCCTCAGAGGAGACCCTCAGCAGATCAGCCTGAGCCTCTTTATGCTTCGCCTCGGTAGCAACCCGAGCGGCCTCGGCTTCCTTCAGGCGCGAACGGAGCTCTTGGACGTCCGTGCATGACTTCTCCAGGGCCGACTCCAGTTCGCCTAGTTTGGCTTCAAAAGAGCGGATTCGGTCGCAGGCGTTGTCGGCAGACCGCTGGGCCTTCTCCCACCGCTCTCGATAGTCCGCGATCTTCCGGGACTGCTTTTCAGCCCGTTCCTCCGCCTTCTTGACCCTGCTTTCAAGGCCCGAGGCGGCTTTGAGTTGCTCCCGAGCCTCTGACAGTTGCTCCTCCAGGGCGGCGAAGCCGAGTGCCCGCTCTTCGGCCTCCCGGAGCCTCGCCTCGAGGTCCCCGGTCGTCCTGCCTGCCGCAGCCCGGCCTCCCTCTTCCATTGCTTTCAGCCGGTCCTCGGCCTTCGCCAAAAGCCCCGCCTGTTCCTTGTAGCACTCCTCCAGACGGATCATGTACTGGGCGAGCTAAGAAATAGGAAAAATAAGGGAGTCAGGCGGAGAACAACAGAGCCAATAAATGGTGAAAGACGGCCAGAAGAACACTCACCGACATGAGACAGACGCAGCTGGCGGCCCCAACGTCAGAGACATCCAACTCTCGGACCCGCCGACGGTCCTTCTCCAGCAACACTATTTCGATGAGATTTCGGGCGCCATCGGTAGTGAAGGCAGACCCCGATTTCTCCCCGGAGCCGGATGGTGGTTCTGCAGCCTTACCCTTATCCATCGCCTGGGGAAGAGTCCGGCTGATCGCGCTCGGGGCGGGGGTCGCCCCAGGAATTGATAGGGTCCCGCTCGGCCGGGGCCTCGGCGCGTCCCTCCTTGAGTCATCAGGAGCCGACCGAGTCGAAGGCCGGGTCGGGGACCGATCACGTCCGACCCGTCCGTCTTGAACAGGCTCAGGTGGCACCTCCGGAGTAGCGGCAACCTTACCACCGGAGGGCTGATACAGCGTCAGCTGCCGGTCGGTGCCCACGACATCTCCCTGACCGGTGGGCCCGGACTCGTCGGTCGGCATCGGAGGTATCTCCTTACGGGACTTCTTCGCCGGTGGGGCCCCGCTCGGAAGAGCTCGTTTCCTCCTCCGGACTGCTTCCAGCAGGGACGCCCTACCAACAGCCTTCGACTTCACCGACCGCATGACGTCGTCGACCTCTGCAAGAAGGACGGGATGGTCAGGGACTGAGAAACCGAAAGAAAGAAGGAACGAAAGAGAAGAAAAGAGCTAAAGAAACGATGGCGGACTCACGGTCGGTGGGGACCGAGCTCAAACCGACGTTCACCAAGGTATCCTCAGAAATAAGGCGGCCCACCGGGGGAAGCTGGCCCTCGGCGACCAACCCCTTCAAGGCGGCGACGCCCTCGGATTCCTCCCTCGACAACTTCGACAGGCCAATTGGGGACTTCACCGGCGTCCCCCAGATTGCCCTGATTTCCCAGGAGGGGTCTGCATCAACGAAAAAGAAGCGCTCCTTCCAGTGGTGAATGGAGGTAGGACCCTCCTTGACAAGGCCGCACCCTCGCCGCGCTGCGAAGCACCACCACCCTTTGTCCTGGGGGTGGCCGCTCAGGCCGTAGAGCTCCCAGAAAACGTTCAAGGTGGCGGAAATCGCATGCAAGCGACAGAGAACCTGGAAGACCGTCAGAGCACGCCACGAGTTCGGCACCAGTTGCGTCGGTGCCATTCCTAAACCCCGGAGCACCTGTAAGACTAGGTCTGAAGGGGGAAAGCGGAACCCGGCCTGGAGGATGCCCTCATTGATGGCGATCTTCCCTCGAGGAGGATGAGACATCCTCTCCTCAGGCCCTGGGAGCGTGACATTGCAGGCCTCGGGAAGGTGGTACCGAGCCACAAATCCGTCTAAGTCCTCGGCGACCAGTTTTGACTTGATGCTATCTGCTCCCACTTCGCCCATCCCTAATGGCCAATCTACGGTCAGGACGGGGTCAAGAAGGAGGGAAAGGCCGGAACGACTGGGGTGCACTAGTACAAAAAGAAAAAGTATGAAGAGCTCAAAGTGGAAGAGTGGGAAACTCACTTGAAGAGGAGGAAGAACGGCTCCGAGAGCGTCAAAGGAAAAGCAAGCGAACGTTTCGGCGGCAACAATGGTAGCGCAAAGGAGAAACTCGAAAATGTCCGTAAAGAAGAAGACGGACGGGGGAGGGCCCCCGATTAAATAGGCGAGAGGGCAAGTGACACCTCGATGACGCCAGAAGACGCCTGGCCGCCGAAGGGTCGCTCGCACCCCAAAGGCGAATCGACACCATTAAGGAAGGATGTCCGCCGAAATCCTCAGGTTGCCAGGTCAGCAGCAACCGCCATACGCCATAAAGAAGGCGGGAAGCTTGAAGCGCGCGCGCCTCTCCGAAGGATGGCGGCAATCTCGAAACATCACTCCCTTCACCTGTTCCCCTTCTGGTTCCAGGCTCGGAAGTGGGGGGCTACTGTTATGGGGGAATTGAGCCGCCATGCCCCACGTGATCGGCACGCGTATCCAGGAAAGCTACAGCTGCCCTATGATCCAGCACTCCGACCCCGAGTCGGACCTCCTCGGCTCCGCAGCCCGACCCCGGGTCGGCTGCCCTATGATCCAGCACTCCGACTCCGAGTCGGACCTCCTCGGCTCCGCAGCCCGACCCCGGGTCGGCTGCCCTATGATCCAGCACTCCGACCCCGAGTCGGACCTCCTCGGCTTCGCAGCCCGACCCCGGGTCGGCTGCCCTATGATCCAGCATTCCGACCCCGAGTCGGAGATCTTTTGATAACGACAGGCTATTCTCCAGAGGCACGCCGCGGCCTCCTGCTCCACTACTCCCTGCAACGGCTGTACCCGATGCTGCCCACGATCTCCTGTATCAACCGTACAAAGCGGAGCTCCACTACGCCCTGCCATGACCGTACCCAGCGCTGCTCCACGACGCCCCGTAACGGCCATGTCAGTGGCCATTCTATCGTGCCCCACGACGACAAACCCCCCTGAGAGACCTCCCAGCCAGGTATATATGCGGCTGGGGGGAGAAGGGGGGGGGTAAGCAATACCTCCCAGAGCACTCTCTCCCACTTGTGATTATCATCTCTCCTCCTCCAATCTCCTCTGACTTGACCGTCGGAGGGCCATCACCACCCTGGTGGTGGTGCAAGGCTTGTTTGCAGGTTCCTTGGCGGAAGGTGGAGCGCAACCAGCACCAACCAAGACAACTCAGGCGGAACCCCGTTCACACCGTCGTGTCAATCGTTCTCGGTTTGGACCACCAGCAACACTATCCAAGTAGGGAGACTGGCAGATGCGGGTGTGAACAACTCATTCAAAGTTCTAATATGTTCACCCATTGCAGAGATTGACGGTTGGTTTACAGTTCGCAGGTTGTGATGAAAAGTTCTGTCAATCTTAGGATCAAATGGGGTTAACATATCCCTTAATGACCTTCTACCATGCATACATTATCAACAATTCATTAGATTTGACTCCTAAAATGAACGAAATCCTAAGAGAAGTGAAGGGTTAGACACAGATGACCACAATCAACACCACACAATAGATTGGCTCTTTAATCTTGAGGTTAAAGAAGGTTTAGTAGCTTTTAATCTAGTTGCACAGAGATTTATCAGGTTAAAAAGTTCCTGAAATTCTCTCCTAGATTAGACAGCTCCTAATCTCCCTTTCAGATTAAGCTTGAGCTTACCAGTTAAGCGATCCAGTAACCAGTGACCAGAAAAGTCCCGGGGTGTGTGGTGGTGCCAGAAGGGATACACCGATACCACAATACCCGTAACAGTTCTCACTGTTGTAAAACTTTTCTAGACATCACCAATTACTAAATTCTCACTGGAGTGGCTTTCAGCCGAAAATCCTAAGGCCAACGTCTAATTGATTTTAATTTAATTTGGCTTAGGATATGTATGCAAGGTGGTGATTTTTGGGCTAAGGACAGGTAATGACTTTCCGACCTTATCTTTTTAATGGGTTTTGCCCTTAAATTATTTTATGCAAATGCTTAATACTAAATGCAGCAAATATTCAATGAATTTTTTTGTAAAGTTTATGAAATGTCATTAGGTTGTACTGATTAAATAAGCAAGCAAATTTTTTTTATATTTACTATATATATTTTTTTATTTTTATTAATTTTTTTTAAAAAAAATTTATATAGCAATAACTTGAATGTAAACTAAACATAATTCTTATGCATCAGTCAATCTTCGAATGCCCATTGATTAAGCTCTGTAGATTACTCCGTGAGGAGCCCTAATAGAGGTATGATAACCTCGGAGGATTGCTCCCTATCAATTACTAGCAAAAATAATAATTTTTTTTAATTTTTTTTTGATTTAATTAATTAATTTTTTTAAAACTTTTTTTAAAATTTAAATTTCAAATTTTGAATCTCAGAATTCAAATTTTGAATTTAAATTTTTGAATTTTTGAATTTTGGAAATTTTTTCAATTTTTTTTTTACTTTTTTTAGAAAACTTTAAATTTCGAATTTCAAATTTCAGAATTTAATAACTACGAAATTATTAACTAAAAATAATCAAAATAAGAAAAATTAATAAAAATAAAAACTTACTACCGGAGTGCGTTCACTCCGGGCATCCAAAATCCAATTTGATCTTCGTGATCGTTCTTGCTTCTCGACTTGCCTTTCCAGCAACGGCGCGAAAATTCTGTTCGTCTGATTCCTGTTTACCTAAAAATATGCTAAACAGATCGTTGTTAGAACCGATAAACAAAGTTTAAATTTAATTTACTCTTACCTGTTCTACTCGAAGAATAGCGGTTGTAAGAGATCGATTCACAGGGAGGCGATTGGAGTTGCATAAAAATTAGAACATTCACTCCGATTTGAAATCGATTTTTGAATAACGAAAGAAAAACATTACGTTGGAGATGTTGACGGATTCTCTGGTCTACCGGAGAATGTTTTTTACTTAAAATTAACGGCAAGACAGGTACTTAAATTCAAGGATCATTTATATATTTAATGAAAAAGAAAGCTCTGGCATAAAATGGATGAAAACAGTGCTAGGAATATTGAAGACTAGAACATCGATTGCATGAAGGAAGATTTAATTGTATTGCATAAAAAAGAAGAAAGATTACAGAATTTGGAGAACGAAAATTAAAAATAATAGAAATTTAAAACTTTAGCACAAATAGATCTCTCTATTAAACTAAAACTAAAATTCCAAAACAACATGCTCTCAAAATAAAACTCTTACTAAAAACATTGCTCTCAACTAAAATTAAAAAAATAAATAAGTACAACATGATACTCAAAACAGGACGACTAAACACAAATTAAAACATAACCTCTTAAAAAAAAAAACTAAAAAGAAAACACAAGAAACGTAATGCTCTGTTTTCAGATTGAAAACAGAGCACTGCTCGTCCGCCTCCCCCTTCTTCGTTCCCGAGCTCCCCTTTTATAGATCGCCCCCACCCCTTGAAGCCGACGATGGATCCCCTGATGGAGGGGTAACAGACGCTCGTTCGGGAAAGAGGATGGGTCGCCGGGATGCGTGATCAATGGCTTCGGATTGGCCGCGGGATCGCTGGAAAGAGCTGATCGTGGAAGAGGGCCGAAGAAGAAGCGGCTGGATCACGGGAAGGAGGGAATCGTGGAAGAGATCCAGTGCGGATGAATACGGACGAGGGGCGCTGTGAGACCGTTGGGAGGAGAAACGGATGCTGGGAGGCTGGGATTGCGGAGAATTTGGAGATGCCTTGCAGCTGGGACGCGGCTTCGCCAGCGAACGCGATGGACGATTGCGTGGAAGGCGGGGACGGCTGCTGATGGTGGCATACTCGGGCTGCTGGGCGGCGGAGGAGCCGGTCATGGCTTGATGGGCGTTGGGAGCGTGGAGATGGGAGGCAAGACGGGCTGATCCTGGGAATCCGGAAGAGGGTGCTGCAATCAGGTGCGGGAGGCTGGGGATGCTTCGAACGGGCACCTGGGATCGAAGGAAATCTGGGATGCTGCATAGATCGCGTTGATGGCGTGGTCTGGAATGATGCTTGGGGGATCCGATTGCTGGGATTCCGATCACGGGATGCTGTGGGCTGCGATGATGGCGTGATCCGTGGGATGCTAGGAGGACTCTTTGAAGATGCGGACGGAATGGATTTATTTGGGATGTTGATGATTGGCTGGGCAGATGGCCGAGAAGGAAATGATCGCAGGGTCTTGATGCGGGACTGATTTGGAAGGTGATCTGGGGACGGCGCGGGATTTCATGCTTGCATGGCAGCTGAAAAATTTGTTGAGTTCGGGCTGCCAGGCATTGGGCTCAAACCCAATGTTATTTGGGTCTCTTGGATTCCTTGCACTCAAACACAAATACAACGTTAATTAATTAATTTTATCATTAAAGATTAACTATAATACTAATTAAGATGGTACGACGATTACACTTTTGTGCTCTCATCAATGAACTTCACTAGCTTACCCTTATTCTTGTGGGGAGATGCCCTACTTACAGCTATCTACATATTGAATAGAGTTTTCTCTAAGTCCGTTCCTACCACACCGTAAGAGATATGGTATGGTAAGAAACCAAATCTTGGTTATCTCAAGATTTGGGGATGTCCGGCCCAAGTCAACCGACAACAGGTAGATAAGTTAGAGACTAGGACAATTGGTGCTCATTTCATTGGATACCTAAAGAGTCATTAGGATATAATTTTTACATCCCAGAGGATCGCAAAGTGTTTGTGAGCCGACATGCCATCTTCTTGGAAAAACAGTTTATCCTTGATAGAGGCAGTGGGAGAAAAATTGAACTCGAAGAGAAAGTCTCTGAAGAGCAACGAGCAATTGAGCCTAGTGAACCTATTCATATTGAGCCAATAAATGAAGAACCTCGTCCACTTCATAGATCCAGTAGGATCTTCGATCCTCCTTAAAGATACTTAGGTATGCTTACAGAAAAAATAGGGGAAGAGTTCCTCATGGGAGAAAGAGATCATAGTGATGATCCCAAGACCTATAATGAAGCGATGTTAGACATCGACTCCGAAAAATGGATGGATGCGATGAAGTCAAAAATAGACTCCATGCATTCCAACCAAGTATGGACCTTAGTAGATCCGCCTGAAGGTATAGTACCTATTGGGTGTAAATGGATCTACAAAAGAAAAATAGGTTCGGATGGCAAGGTAGAAACCTATAAGGCAAGGTTGGTGGTAAAAGGTTATAGTCAGTGCGAAGGCATTGACTATCAGGATACCTTTTCACCGGTAGCCATGCTGAAGTCCATTCGAACGTTGCTTGTTATTGCAGCTTATCATGATTATGAGATATGACAGATGGATGTGAAAACTGCATTCCTTAATGGATATCTTGTGGAAGATATCTATATGGAACAACCTCAGGGTTTCACTTCCAGTGATGGTGATCACAAGTTCTGCAAGCTGCAAAGATCCATTTATGGACTAAAGCAAGCATCTCGGAGTTGGAACATTCGTTTCGATGATGTGATCAAATTATTTGATTTCATCAAGAACGAAGAGGAACCATGTGTGTACAAAAAGATCAGTGGGAGGGCTATAGTATTCCTCGTATTGTACGTGGATGATATACTTCTGATTGGGAATGATATTTCTATGCTCACATTGGTCAAGTTATAGTTGTCTAAGAAGTTCTCCATGAAAGACCTAGGTGAAGCATCTTATATTTTGGGGATTAAGGTCTATAGAGATAGATCTAAAAAGATGCTTGGCCTATCATAGAAAATATACATAGAGGAAGTGCTGAAGAGGTTCAGCATGGAAAACTCTAAGAGAGGATTGTTACCCCTAAGGCATGGGATAAATCTCTCCAAAAAGATGTGCCCCAAAACATTTGAAGAGATTCAGCGCATGAGTAGGATTCCTTATGCATCGGCAATAGGGAGCCTCATGTATGCCATGCTATGTACTCGACCTGATATAGCACATGCTGTGAGTGTCATGAGCAGATATCAGTCAAATCCAAATGAGGAGCACTGGATAGCTGTGAAAAATATGTTTTCGGTCTTTGGGGGTGGCACAGAATTAAAGGTAGAAGGATATACTGATTCAGACTTCATGACTGATCCTGATGATAGAAAGTCTACATCAGGATATGTATTCTTATGCAATGGAGGATCGGTAAATTGGAAGAGTTCCAAGCAACCGATTATTGCAGATTCTACCATGGAAGCAGAGTACATTGCTGCATCGGATGCTGCGAAGGAAGCATTCTGGTACAAGAAGTTTGTCGAAGAGCTAGGAATCATGTCATCAGATGCCATAATCCTTTTCTACGACAACAACGAAGCCATAGCACTAGCTAAGGAGCCGAGGTCTCACCAGAAGTCCAAGCACATAGAGCAGCGATTTCATCTAATTTGCGACTACCTCGAAAAGAAGTATGTAGAGGTGCAGAGAGTAGACTCCACTGATAACGTGGCGGACCCATTCACTAAGCAGCTGAGTCAGAAAAAATTAGAAGTCCATCTTGAGAAAATAGGACTTAAATACATGTCTGATTGGCTTTAGTGCAAGTGGAAGATTGTTAGAAGTATGCCCTAGAAGCCAACGTGGCTGACGCATATTTGTAATCTGGGGCACAAATTTGTAATTTGACTCTTATCAATAAATAAGATTGGGTAATTTGATTTTCATTCATGTTTGTATGTGTCCATGAATCATCCAAGAAATTAATAGATGATGACTCATATTCTCAAGGAGTTGAGAATTTGAGGCATGTGTCATTAGAGATTAATTTCTAAATGCTCCTGATCGATGGATCCATCACGAGGGACGGTGATCGATTCGCTGAGATTAGTGTATAGATCACTTAGTCAGATGGATGAGTCTCGAGTCCACGGTGTAGAGACACTGGAGTGATTATGCGAGTACTTGTTAGAGAACAAGGTACTGAGCGTGACCAAAGATAGTAGTCACATGGATGTCTATCCACTTGTCAGTGACTACTTATGCTGCAGTTGTATAACTGGTCCTTTGACCTGCGATGCCTCAGCTATTCACTGTGAGGTTGTCGTAGTTTGACGAGCATGTGAACTTAGGCCCTAGCCATTCGGATCCTTGTAGTGCGGATTGGCTACAGTAGGTTCGTTTTGGAATAGGGTTGCATCTAGATGGGATCTATCGATCTAGATAGATTAGGAGTGATCCTATGTGATTTATGAGACTGAGTTCGATAAATTCCTGGCCAGGTATTTTGGAAAAAGAGTTTTCCATATCTCGAACTGGAAGTCGTATAAATTTAACATATGACGGACGATAGGGTTTGACGAGATATCCATAACCTCCGTCACGTCGGGATCCATGATAGAGGGACTGTATCATACGCTAACTGCACCTAAAGGTTTAGACATTTCATTCTGCTGGGTTGCCACCACATACTGCTAGGTGTCACTAGTGGATTGTGAGATTCGAAGGCATTCACTTAGTGATCAGTGAACCCTGAGAGTAGAACTGAAATCATTTCAGTCCACTGAAAGGAGTTTCAGTGATATTGAGATGGAGATCTCAATATGTCTCACTACCAGTCAGAATAGAACCTACGAAATCACACACATAGAGGATTTAATTAGTCAGACTATCATAATTGTGATTTGGAATCACAATAGAAATCAATTATCAATATGATTGGTGATTGAATTAACCTACTAAGTGTTAATGAGTTAATGGAAGAATAATTAAGTGAAATTGATTGCAATTGGATTGCAATTGGGCTGATTTAATGAGCCAAATCAAATTGGGTTCGACTCAAATTGATTTGGGTTCATGATTGGGTCAATTTGATTAAACCAAGGATTGTGTCGATTTTAAAGACCACATGTTGTCGTAGGATGAATATGACTTAAGTCGTGTTCACACTATGCGGACTTTAAAGTCCACATGGCGTCATAGGATGCATGCTCCCAAATCAATTAATTCTCCTAATGAGATTAGGAATCCTAATGTGATTAGAAAATTAATCAATTGATTAAGTGGACACATGTCATGCATATATGAGCACAAGGATTGGACACTTGGCATTAATCCAAGGATGGGTTATTGTCCCATATTGGGAATTGTATCCTAAATGTCAATCGTCAGCATGTCGATGATTAAATGAATTGACAAATTAATAAAGTATTATTTGGCATTATTTATCATTTCATCTTCAAATGAACTCTTATATGATGAAGTCCTTAGGACTTATGTTATGATAAAGGAGGATTTATCTTTGAGTCCTTAAACTTGTTCGCCACCAAATGATATGTTGTTACTAGGACGACAACATTATCGAGATTAGGTCGTTGTGTGACATATACGTTGGTTGTCCTCTTAACCAAGGAGTGTGGAGACACTGGTATGCCATACAGGTAAAGTGTAGGAGTACATTTCACTGAACGTGACCAATTTCGGAATGCTGTACTGTCGAGAGATGTTCCGAGTGGATATGGGTATAAGTTTGGCCCTCTGACCTGAGATCGCAACCTGTGACTAGCAAGCAACTCACTGTACTTTGGTACCGGACTACCTGAATTTCTAATTCAGTGACGGAAGGTCACTGGGTGCAGTCAAGTACTTGCGCAGTCAGTTGTGAGTCGAGATGGAATTGGCGCCTCCTGGAAACAGAAGATAATGTCTTGTGATTAATTTAGCAAAACCTTGGCCAGGGTAATCCCAGTGAGGAGTCACAGGATATCTAAAGTTAATCACATAATGGATATACTAATTATAGGGTTGACAGTGAGCTCTAGGTCATCCTGGCATTAGGAGTCAAAGGGATTGAATTATACAGTAACCATAGTCCAGGGTTCCAGAATATTTGCTTCGCATATATTCGGTCTATCCGGACGTCGGGTACCATTACTAGATGGTCACATCGATTAGTATAGGAAGACGTTCCTATACTACCGGCTTAGGTTCGAACCTATGAGGTCACACGCATAGAAGTTTCTAGGTTGATCAAATGGCAGATTGATGATTAAGAATCATTCAGGGGTAATTTGGTCAATTTGATTGACAAATTATCCTAAGCAAAAGTTGCATTAAAATAATTATTGAATTATTTGAGGATTAATTAGCAATTAGATTGCTAATGAACTCAATTTGATTGGTTAATTAAGCTTAGGTTGAGCCAAATTGAATAGGATTCAATTTGGGCTACATCAGGGTTTGACTTAATTGGATTGGGTTCAACCCAAGTAGATTGAGCTTGACCCAATTGATGGGACTTGACCCAATTGGATTGGGCTTGATCCAAATCAATTAGAAAACCTTATTTGATGAGGATTATGAGTCCAAATAATCAGAATTGGATAAGGAGAAGAATCCCTAAATTTTAGGAACCCATCCTTATCTTCTTGGAGAAGAATGACACCTTAATTTATCCCCAATATTTTCTATGCCTATCCTCTTTATTTTTGGCCAAAAATTGGCGTGAGAAGAGAGGAGGCGTGGGGCTATATTTCCTATAAAAATGGCACCTTAAATATTTCTAAAAAGATTTAGATGAATTTCCTAATTTGTAGGGATTGCATGGTGCATGAAATACGGTGGTCTGCGGCTGAACTTTGGACGCATGAGTTCCCATCTTTTAGGGATTCAAAATGCACAAAATTTGGATATGTTTATCTCCTCTTAGCTGCCAAACCACCAGAATTTTTTGGATATTTTATCAGCCAAATTAGTTGGCTAAAATAGGTGTGAGGCGTGGGATGGTCTTTTGGCTATAAAAGACCCCCATGCCTTGGGTTCAAGATATACCATATTTAGACGTTTCAAAAAATTCTGAAAAAATTCTCTGAGGGCCTCCATCTCTTCTTCTTCTTCTTCCTCACTTCCATCCTCCATCTCCTTGAAGAACAATCAAAGGTTGAGTGTTTAGAAGGAGAAAACTTCAGCCATTGCTGTGTTCCTACGTGAGCTAGCACTCCCGCGGAAGACGATCTACCTAGGGCTTTGCGTGTACTTCTCATAGAGGCCATTCGTATGCGTGGCTGCGAAGTCAAGGATCAGATCCATAAGTTTCTTCCATCATAAAAGGTATTAATCCTACATCAATATTTTATTTTGGAGTCAGGGTCTAGGTCTGATTCTCCGAGATTTTACCCTCCTTTGGGGCTCCTCATGGAGTTATCTCCAGAATCTATTTGATGGATATTCGGAGATTAATCGGAATAGAGTTCTTAAGTTTCAGATCTGATAGTTAATCATGCATGAAAGTTTTAGCATAATTGTTTAAACGATTCCGGCATAATCCTATGTGTTCTTAAGGTGCTGATTTCTAGATTTGATCTTGTAAGCATGCATGAATTAAATTATTTGATTCGATTTTTCCGCTGCATTTTAAAACTTAAAAAGAACTACGTATGGCTTGATCTCCCTTATGAAGGGGTACGTAGGCAACCCAATCAGGTTCAGCCATGGTTTTTTTTAAAAAAAAATCAGCATGCTTAACACCGAAGAACCTAGGATTCACTTTCACCATACTCCTAATAAGATTAGGAGAAGTCCTAAACCCAATCTATAAAAGGGTAGCAAGGGAGACATTATGAATGAATTCTCTCCTCTTCCTCTCCACACCTCCCTTTCTCTTTTCTTCTCCCTTCCCACGGCAGCAAGAGGCTTCCCTTCTGTTAGATGTATGCCTTAGAAGCCAATCTGGCTGACACATTGTTAATTCTAGGGACATAATTTTGTACTTGACTATTTATTATTGAATAAATAAAAGGCATCTTTTCATTCATATTATTTATGTGTCTATAAATCGTCCAAGAAATTAATAAGATGATGATGCATATTCTCAAGAGTTGAGAATTTGAGCCATGTATCATTGGTGATTAATTTCTAAATGCTCCTGATCAATAGATCATCACGAGGACGGTGATCGATCCGATCAGTGCACAGATCATTTTTCTTATGGATGGACGAGACTTGAGTCCACAGTATAGGGACACTGAAGTGATAGTGCAGGTGCTTGTTAGAGAACAAGGGTACTGAGCGTGACCAAGACAAAGAAGTCACTTGGATGTCTATCCATTCGTCAGTGACTTGCTTGATGTTGCGGTAGTATGACTGGTCCTTTGACCTGCAGTGCTTCAGCTACTCACAGTGAGGTTATTGTAGTTTGACTACACGTATACTTGGTCTCTAGTCATATGGGTCCTTGTAGTGTAGATTGGTTGCAGTAAGTTCACTGTAGGAGTAGGGTATGCACTCACATGGAATCTATCGACCTTGATAGAAGAGGAGTGATCCTATGTGATTTGTTAGACTGAGTTCTAAGACCTTGGCCAGGGCAGTAATATAAAGTGGAGAAAGAGTTTTCCACTAACAAACTCGAGTCGAATAAATCTTGACATATGACAGACGAAGGGGTTTGACGAGTTATCCATGACCTCCATCCTGTAGGGATCCACGATAGTAGGACTGTATCATATGATAACTGCACCTAGAGGTTCATCATTCTATTCTACTGGGTAGCCACTACATGCTGCTAGGTGTTACTAGTGGATGGTGGGACTCACAGGGATTATCTCGATGATCGATAAACCCTAATGAGTAGAGTTGGAATCGTTCCAATCCATTGAAAGGAGTTTTCAATGATATTGTGATAGAGATCATAATATATCTCACTACCAGTCAGAGTAGAACCTATGGGGTCACACACACTAGAAGTATTGACCGATCCGATGGTTGAATCGTGATTAGGAATCACAAGTAATCAATTAGATTGATATTCAGTTGAAGAAGGAACAAAGGAAATTAATTAATTGGACTTGAAACAAGAGTCCTACTTTGAGTAGGATTCCTAGAGTCCTAATTGGATTAGGACTGGAAATCCTAGTTGGAGTAGGACTGGAATTCCTACTTGAAATAGGATTCCTACAATCCTAATTAGATTAGGAGTTTTGAATTAAAATTGGATTCCTACTTGGAATAGGATTCCTAGAATACCTAATTGGATTAGGACTTCGAATTCAAATAAGAGTCCTAATTGGATTAGGACTAAAATTAAATATGTCCTAATTTGGATTAGGGTTTCTTATGTCACAATTAATTATTAATCTAAATGAATCAATAAGACTCCTAATTAGATTAGGATTGAAGAGTTCAATTAGGTCAAAATTGATTTATGTTCTAATTGGATTAGGACTTACCTAGATTGGATCCAAATTGGTTCACCCTTGGGCTAAGCCTAATTGGATTAGGGCTAAACCACATTAGGGCCACCCAATCCTCATTAGATGAGGATTAGGGCATCACAAGAAGGAGGGGATCACACCCCTCCTCCTTGATTCCTTTGGTGCGGCAAGGAGAGAGGGAGGCGCCCCACATGGCATAACATCAAGGGCTCCTAATTTGTGGGAGCCCTAGATGCTTTAAAAGGGGGTAAAGAGGAGGCGCCCTAATTGATAGATGGCTTCTCCTTTTCAGCCGTGAACTCCACCCTCCTCTCCTCTCTTTTCAGCCGCAAGCAAGAAAGGATCAAAAGAAGTGTGGTGGCGGCCTTCTTCCCTCTCCATCTTGGTTCCAACGCAAGGGAGAAAAAGAAGACTGCGGGGCTTCGTTCCTCTTCTTCTCCTCTTTCATCTTCTTCCTCCTCCCTCTAGCATTCAAGGGTTGATTGAAAGGGAGGAAATCAGTCATCCAAAGTTGTCTCTGCAAGGGATCTAGCACCCCGGGGAGACAAGGAAGCTTTGATCGGTTTCTGCTTTGTGTGGATACCTGTAGAGGCCGGGCACTTGAACGGCTTCAAGCGAACCTTCATCCTTAACCACGATCATCAGTTTGCGGTGATCATCTACCCGCACAAGGTGAAGATCTGATCTTCTAATGTTTTAAAAAAATTTTAATCCTTATCTATCTACGAACGGTTTTTGAACAACGTTCATGCGATGAACGGTTGATCCTGCGCATGCCTCTTCCGCTGCATCTGAATTTTTTAAAATTTCAGTGGCATAATCGGGGTTTTCTAACACCCTCTTCTTCCCACGGTATTAAGGGAGATCAAGTTCATCTTCTTCCAAGTGTTGGAAAGAAAGAAAGAAGAAGAACCTAGGAAGAGATCAATTCGCCCAAGGAAAGAAGGAGTTCTTTCCTCCACGCCCAAGTCCATTCTTCCTCCTTCTCCACGGCAGCAAGGGGGTCCTCTGCATCCTCTTCTTCCACGGCATCAAGGCAAGGAAGATCCACGTGCAAAGGTTCCTCCTTCCTCTTCCTCCGTTGCGAGTAAGATCAAAGAAGAAAGGGTTCTTCTTCAAGGAGGTATGTTATAGATTTCTTCCAATCTATTTGATAGTCATAAGAGGTCTTTGCAAGGAGCTAGCATTTCAGTAAGACCCTACCTCAGATGATTAGATCCTCATGTGGATACCTATAGAGGCCGGACACATGTGCGGCTTAACCAGGAACCTAGAAAGATCATCGGGCTGCGGTGTTCTACACCTGCAGAATTTTTGAAGATGAGATCTTCAAATTTATATCTTCTGATTTTTGTTTCAGTTTTATAAATCTTAATCAACCCTCCTCAGATCCTAATCTTCCCTCCCTAATGAGTTCAAAGATCTTCTGGATTTGGATCCAGAAAATTTTTTGAATTCTACGATCCGAGGCGCGTTCATACGATGAACGACGTTCCGTTCGAATTCCACTACGAACGTCGCATCGAACAGGGCGTAACTCATCAAATACAACTTTTGCTTAGGATAATTTGTCAATCAAATTGACCAAATTACCCCTTAATGATTTTTAATCATCAATCAGCCATTTGATCAACCTAGAAACTTCTATGCGTGTGACCCCATAGGTTCGAACCTAAGCCGATAGTACAAGAACAACTTCTTGTACTAATCGAAATGACCATCTAGCAATGGTACCCGACGTCCGGATAGCCCAAATGATTGCAAAGCAACATTCAAGAACCCTTGGACTATAGTTACATGTAATTCATCCCTATGACTCTAAATGCTCAGGACGACTTCAGAGTTCACTGTCAACTCTGTAATAAGTACATCCTATATGTGATCAACTTTAGAAATCCTGTGACTCGTCACACGGATTATCCTAACCAAGGTTTTGCTAAATTGAACACAAAACACTATCTTCTGTTTCCAAGAGGGGTCAATTCCATCTTGACTCACACACCACTTCGCAAGTACTTGACTGCACCCAGTAACCTTCCGTCACTGAATTAGAAACTCAGATAGTCTGATACTAAAGTACAGTAGTTGCTTGCTGGTCACCGTGGTGATCTCAGATCGGAGGGACACATATATCCATATCCACTCGGAACATCTCTTGACAGTAGAGCATTCCGAAATTGATCACGTTCAGTGAAATGTATCCCTACACTTCACTTGTGTGACATATCAGTGTCTCCACACTCCTTGGTTAAGAGGACAACCAACGTATATGTTACACAACGATCTAATCTCGATTATGTTGTCGTCCTAGGTAACAGCATATCATTTGGTCACGAATAGGTTTAAGGACTCGAAGATAAATCCTCCTTTAACATAAAATAAGTCCTAAGGACTTCATCATATAAGAATTCATTTGAAGATGTTCAATAAAATGATGAATAATGCCAAATAATACTTTATTAATTTATCAATTTATTTACAAAATTCTATCATCAATATGCTGATGATTGACTTTTAGGATACAATTCCCAACAACTTCCACTTAACCTAAAGCCAATCGGCACAGTATCTAATACCCATCTTCGACTTGTATTCGTTGAACTCTTTGATGCCGAGGACTTTGGTAAATGGGTCAGCCAGATTTTCCTTCAAGGTACTCTGCCTCGCACACTGAGTCAGCACCACGTTTCAGGGTATATAACCCGACACACTCTTGCTATCATCTCGATCCGATTGAAAACTGAAATCAGTGTATCCTACTAGTTTCAAGTCAGTATCACCGTAGATAAGCTACTGGTCCTTAGTATTTCTTAAATACTTAAGGATGGTTTTTACAACCTTCCAGTGGTTGCTAGCTGTATCAGACTGGTATCTACTCACTACCCCTAGTGAATATGCCGTGTCTGGTCTAGTGCATGTCATGTCGTATATTATAGATCCCACTGTCGAAGCATATGAAAATTCTATCCATACTCTCTCTTTCTTGAGAAGTTGTCGGACAATCCTTCTTAGAGAGGTTAATTCCATGGCCCATCAGAAGATAGCCTTTCTTGGAATTAATCATGTTGAACCTCTTCAGTATAGTATCAATGTACGTAGATTGGGATAATCCAAGCAATCTTTTAGATCTATCTCTATAGATCTTCATCCCAAGGATGTAAGATGTTTCATCCAAATCTTTCATGGCAAATTGAGATGATAACCAGACATTTATTCCTTTTAATGCAGGGACATCATTCCCAATTAATAGAATATCATCCATATACAAAACTAGAAATATAATTACTGAACCATTGACCCATTTATAAATGCAGGGTTCTTCTTCATTCCTAATGAAGCCATATGTTTTGATTACCTTATCAAAACGTATATTCCAACTCCGTGAAGCTTGCTTTAATCCATAAATGGATTTTTGAAGCTTGCAAACTTTAGACTCATCTACAGATGTAAAACCTTCAGGTTGTATCATATAAACTTCCTCATTTAGAAAGACGGTTTTAACATCCATCTGCCAGATCTCATAATCTAAATGTGCTGCTATCGCAAGCATAATCCGAATGAACTTGAGCGTTGCCACAGAAGAAAATGTCTCATCATAGTCAATATCATAATGCTAACGATATCCCTTGGCAACCAGACAAGCTTTATAGGTTTCCACCTTTCTGTCTGCACCTCGTTTTCTTTTGAAAATCCACTTACACCCTATGGGTTTAATGTTAGATGTATGCCCTAGAAGCCAATTTTGGCTGACACATTATTAATTCTAGGACATAATTTGTACTTGACTTTATTATTATTGAATAAATGAAAGGCATCTTTTTCATTCATATTATTATTGTGTCTATGAATCGTCCAAGGAATTAATAAGATGATGATGCATATTCTCAAGAGTTGAGAATTTGAGCCATGTATCATTCATTAGTGATTAATTTCTAAACGCTCCTGATCGATGGATCATCACGAGGACGGTGATCGATCCGATGAGATCAGTGCACAGATTACTTTCCTTATGGATGGACGAGACTCGAGTCCACAGTGTAGCGACACTGAAGTAATAGTGCAGGTGCTTGTTAAGAACAAGGATGATGACCCAAAGATTGATTCATAGATTGATTTTGATGATCACAAAACCTTGAAGTGTAGATACTAATGTTTATGTTGCAAGGAGAAAGATATTTATTTTGCAAGGAACATAGCAAGTTGGAAGAACACAAGAAGGCCTCCAAAAGCTCTCAAGAAAAGTTAGAAGAAAGCTACAATTCATTGGCCCAAGTTTAAAGTTCAAAAGGTTCAAATTGGAGGAGTAAAATCAAAGGAAAAATTCGAAAGAATAGTCTTCGAGTCGACTCCTGAGGAATTCGAGTCGACTCCAATGTTTACCGAGTCGACTCCGGGGAAGTATGAGTCGACTCCTAGGAGTCACAGGCAGAAAAGTCAGAGAGCAGTTTTCGGGTCTGAAATTCGAGTCGACTCCAGTGGAACGCGAGTCGACTCCGATGGTTGGCAGGTCGACTCCAAAGAAAGCAAGAGTCGACTCTCAGCGGTACATAAAGAAAAAGTCAGAGAGCATTTCATGGACTCTGAGATTCGAGTCGACTCCCGCAACACACGAGTCGACTCCGAGACTGCGCGACCATCAACAGACAGAAGATCAAGTTACTGCCTCTGAGATTCGAGTCGACTCCCAGACAGCTCGAGTCGACTCCACGATAGCTTCACGTCAAAAGGCAGAAGACCAACTTTCAGAAACTGAGAGCCGAGTCGACTCCGAGGAAGTTCGAGTCGACTCCAAGACTGGATGAGCCAAAAGACAGAGGATCGGGAGTTCGGGCTCTGAGATTCGAGTCGACTCCCAGGACAGTCGAGTCGACTCGAGTGGATCAAATTCAAAATTGGATCCACGGACTTCAGTGGATGAGCCGACTCCGAAATTGCCAAGTCAGCTCCAGAAGTTGGCGAGTCGACTCCAGGTTAAGACGAGTCGACTCCCAGTCAAGGCATGCACTTTAATTCAAATTTGGAACAGTGGCCGAGTCGTCTCCAGTAAAGCACGAGCTGACTCCTGCAACAGGCGAGTCGACTCCTGATCGCGCGAGTCGACTCCGATCCCAACGGTAATATTGTCAGGAAGTGCAGACTGTGTCCAACGGCTCTATTTTTGTCTCTAACGGCTATATTCTTGTTTCCACGCCATCTAAAGCTATAAAAACAAGAAGAGAGCTAGGGGAGAAATCATGGAAGTGGGAGAGATCATCTAGGAAAGAGATCTCAAAGAGATTACAAAGGAAATCTCCCACAAGCACAAAAGGGCCATCCAAAACGAAATAGAGAGAAGAAGAGCATCCAAGTGAATCCGAAAGCTTCCTCTCCATCCGTGTGCTGCCTCGGGGATCCTCTACTTCATGCCAAATCAGAGGAGGATCAAGTAAAGAAGAAGCCGAGCTCCTCCATCTTCAAAACTCGTTTGAGGGCTTCTCTTTACTCTATTTGTTTATATTGTCATATCTGCTTGTTTAAGAAGCTTTGATTTGTTTTTATTCTTTGTTTTAATATCTTGTAACTTGATTCAATCAAGGGATTGAATCAAGGGGTTAAAGGTTTGTTGGTGAGCCAAAGGGAAAACCAACGGTGTAAGGTTTGTTGGTGAGCCAAAGGGAAAACCAACGGGATTAAGGTTTGTTGGTGAGCCAAAGGGAAAACCAACGGGATTAAGGTTTGTTGGTGAGCCAAAGGAAAAACCAACGGGGTTTAGGTTTGTTGGTGAGCCGAGGGTAAAACCAACGTGTAAGGGTTTGATTGTGAGCCCGGGAAAACAATCGGGATTGGTTCTAGTCGGTGAGCCTGGGAAAACCGACCGAGTTCGTTGTGCGCTCGTAAAACAACAAGTTGGGTTGTGAGCTTGTAAAACAACCGGCTGTAATCGGTAGGATTATAGTGAAATTCTCAAGAGGTCTTGGGGAGTGGATGTAGGTGCTGGGGTGCACCGAACCACTATATGTCCTTTGTGTTTGTAATGCCTCTAGTTATTGTCTAACTAACACACTTACTTACTTAGATAAATTGCTTGCTTAATTCTTATCCACACATCCTTTAGTTGCAAGCATATTTAATCAAGTCGAAGTCTATACATCAAACCCTTGCTAAGTTTAACTTTCACTGTGCATCTATACAACTTAGCATAGTTAATCAAAAAGTTTTAGAAGCAGCATAAAAGTTTTAAAAGACCCAATTCACCCCCCCTCTTGGGTTGTATCTACTGGGCAACAAGTGGTATCAGAGCAAGTGCTCTAAGTTTAATTATTGATCTCACGATCAAGAGCCAAAGATCATGACAACTCAAATAGATAGTTTTCTAGGAGAAGGACAATCAATTGATACACCTCCACTATTTAATGGCATAAACTATACACATTGGAAAATACGCATGCGCATTTTTATTCAATCACAAAACTATTATTTATGAAAATTCATAATAAATGACCTTCACACACTCTCTCAAACTTTTAATGAAAAGGACTTAGCACAATTGAATGCTAATGCTATGAACATATTATATTGTGCTATTCAAGAAACAAAGTTTAATGAAATTTCTGCATGCTTATCTGCTAAGGAGATCTGGAATACTTTAGAAAATATTTATGATAAATCTCAGACTAGCTCACATGTGCTTCAATTACCTACTAACAATGAGACTGCAGAAAAAGGTGTTGAATCTCCCACCTCAGTCGAGTCGACTCCAAGTATTCCAGAGTTAACCCTCAAGTTAACCGAGTCGACTCCAATAAGGTCCGAGTCGACTCTGAGGCAAATCAGCTTCCTAAAGACAAAGAAGAAGAGGAAGCAAGAAGAAAGGAAGAAAGAGATAAAAAGGAAGAAAGCCTTGACCAAGAAAGAGTCTAGCAAGAAAATAAAAGTTAGGAGCAACAATGATGATATTAGCTCCAAGGAACTACAAGAGGTAACTAACGTGTGCTTTATGGCACAAGAAGACAAGGTAAAGACTGAATCTACTCTTACCTCAAATGATTTTCAAGAAGAATTCTCTTATGATGAATTATTAAATGCTTTTCATGATTTGTATAGTGAATGTAGAAAATTAGCTGTGAAGAATAAAAATCTTAAGAAACTAAATCTGAAAATTTCAAAAGAAAAAAATTCTAATGATGAAATACAAGATTCTGAAAATAAAAGCTTAAGGTTAAATTTAGAACAATTGATTCAGAAAAATCAAAATTTAATTAAAGAAAATCAAAACTTAAGCGAAGAAATTAACCAATTAAGATGTTTTATTAACAAATTCACTGTAAGTTCAGAAAGATTAAAAAAGATGTTTGAAAGCCAACATGCTGATTTTGATAAATCAAAATTTAGCTTGACTCCTTCACTTAGCCATAAATCTCTAGAGAAAAAGGTTATCAATTCACCAAGCAAACCATTAAATAAGATAACTTATTTCAAACATGAAAAGAATGGGCATAACAACTTTACCTATCGTTCTAAAACAATTAAATCAAATAGTAAAGTTATTACTATTAAACAGATTTGGATTCCAAAAGGAACCATATGTCCTAACTCTCAAGGACCCAAGCAAGCTTGGGTACCCAAAATGAAATTATGAGGATGCAGACATAGGTGTGTCAAGATACCCATGGAACAAATAGAACTTTCATACAAATGGGTGCTCTAGACACATGTCAAAAATGAAACTTAAAATATACTTATGAAAAGTAATTTTAAATAAAATAATAATAATAATGAAATCAGTAATATTTGCATCTGCATGTATTGATCAATATTGTGATACAGAAAATACTTTTGGAAATATAATCAAATCACTTCATAGTATACTTTACTCACTATTGGATAAGTTGCAAAATGATTAATTTATTAAGAATAATTTTATGAATTCTCTATATGCTTGATTGAGAGTTTTTATCCATGGCATTATTGTTTATTGATCATAGATATGATAATGTGTACTTGGTATGTTTTTAAATATATGCACTATGAATACCAAGATTAAAGAAACCATCTTTAGCATACAAAATCAACTCATGCTAGTATATACTTAATCTCAAAAGACCTTGCCATTGGCTTACTTAAATTATCTTCTTAAAGGTCAAAGTTTTGCTATGCATGCTAACTAAGGAAACAACCAAAAATCATTTCTAAATCTAAAGATGTTGTTTCCATCTCTAAGTTCTCAAAAGCTTACATTGGATTTGTTCTTGGAAAATAAACTTGAAAATATTTTCTGTATTTGCTGAATCTTGTAAAAGTGTTTCAAATGATAAAGGTTTCCTAACTGTGAAGATAAAGAGTATCATGGCACAGTGTTGAAAACCAAAATCCTGATAAAGTTTATGCAGAAATTAACTATTTCAGCACCAAGGACATCTTAAGTAAAATAGGGGTAATAGAATTCTTGAAGAAATGAAAAAGACAATTGTGTATGATAGTCATCTACTTAAATGATTTTTAAAAAGCTATCATCACTGCTTGTCATACATATGATTTCTATTAGATCTATTTTAGATGAAAACTCCTTTTGATCTTCTAAAAAATGGAAAATGAACCATTGCATATCTTTCATATTTTTCAGTCGTACATGTTATGCTTGATATGTTCTTATGAAAAATAATGCCAAATCTGATAAAGATATGTCTATCCTTGGATATCATTCATCAAGCAATGCATATAGAATATTCAATGAAAAGATTTTAGTTGCAAAAATATCAAGTCGTCTTATTCTCTATGAGACTAATGATTTACTGTCAAGATACTAAGATCAAATTATATATGGTTAATCTTTTACATATAACAATCTGAAAACTTGTTAATAATTATAACAAAATTGAGTTTTTCAGAAATGCACTTAATGAAGAAAAATTGATAACTACTAAAAGACTGAATCAAGAAAAGATGAAATAGATCTTGATTCTTGTATGATTAAAAGTAAAGATCACCACTATCATTTGCTTGACTCATGAGCTTTATATTCTGTCAAATGAATGTGTAGAATTCACTCCTATGTGGTTATTTCATTAAAAAGTAGATCTATGTTAAATAACCACCATATTTAAAAATTACACATTACATATATGATAAAGCAATATGTGATTTAAAACAAGCATCAAAAGCTTGATATATAAAAGCTTAGGTAACCTTGTTGATAGAAAGTAATAGTGATAAATCTATGCATCAAAAAGAAGAATCTATGATATCTTGCTTGCTCATAGCACACATTGATGACATCATTTTTGGTTCTACTAATGAAGAGTTATATTGCAAAGTGAGTTTGAAATATGATGAATGAATTAACATCTTCTCTCAAACTCCAAATTAAGACAAACAGGAAAGGGGATCTTCATTGACCAACGTTAGTCCACAAGAAAACTCTTATAGAAGATTGGCGTGAAGAAGGTATATCTATGACCCCATCTTGTAGAAATTGTAAAGGATGAGCAAAGTAGATCTATTGTTTAAAGCTGTATTGAAGCATGATAGAATAATTATTTTATCATACAGCTAGTAGACCAGATTGTATGCTCATTATGTGACCTTGTGCAAGACTTCAATCTAACTTTAATTAATCATATTTTATTGATAACAAATACGTCATAATCTGAATTTTGATAGAAACAAACGTTTAAGATAAGTTGATTAAAACTTAGTTAACACATCTTATTGATAATTATCTTAAGCAAATAGAATCTAAACTAAATTGATTTGACCTTGATAAATCTGTCTATTGCCTCACATGCTTGTCCTTGAACTATCTTGGTTAATGAATCTATCTCTTTAGTTCAAGTGATATGTGCTTGCTTATATTTAGGCAATCTCTTGAATAAAGTGACTCAACATGCAACTATTGTCATATCTCATATTGAGTCATCTAATTAAAAAATATATATATGTTGGATGAATGCTTTGTATCTTAAAGAAACTAATGACCTTCATGTAAGATACACTAAACATTCACATGCAAACAAGAGAGAGGATCTTCTTCAGCCAAAAGTTCACACATAAGAAATCTAGTTTGGCTTGAAGAACATATAATGAATAGGTAATTTTAGATACCTTTCTCACAAATTAATTGAGCAAAGTCAATAACTTAAATCCTATTATGGCATGATTAAATTCTTTAATTATTAATTTTTGATATCATGTCTATATGTGTATTGACTGACTTATACTTTTAGAAATTGTTTCATGGTTTGCTCAATCTAAAATATTTCTATGGCTGTATCATAACCATGAAATACACAAGTATATGATTAAAACTCTGATTTAGAATGACTTGTGAGAAGCTACGAATTCTTGGGCATAATGAAAATAGTGTTTGCATGATATACCTCTATACGATACATTTCATTATTTCTTTATTCTGCTCTTTCATGTAGATTACTTGAGAATAACAAAAAGAGAGAGAGATAAAGAAAAGAAAATGGACATTGTTCAAGAGATGAAAAATCTGAGCAAAGGCAAGTACTTCAATCTTAAGGAAAAGCAAAACAAGCATAATATATTCGGCACATTTGGAAGGGATAAAATCTATAATTAATTACACTCAAACAGGGAGAGTTTGAAGTAAACATTTTAACCTTTCTATATTGCTCATCATAGGGATGGTGCCAATGGGGAGGCTAGTGGTAGTACCCGGCACTATTTGACCCAACTATTCGGTGTAAGGCATATTAGGGATGGCACAAGAGGGAGGCTAGTGGTAGTACCTCGTGCCCCTTCCCAACTCCGCCGGATAGGGAGCAAATAGAGTATAGAGCATAAGAAAGTAAAAATGAAAGACAAAGTAAATGAAAGTATATAAGAAGAATCAAGTTTTTTTTTTTTTTTCACTTGAAAACATAATTTAAGGATGAAATCAATGCAAGATAATATTTAAATAGGAGGAGTTTATTTGAAAAGAATTGATTTTGATCCTTGACATGCTTGTTCTTATTATTTTAATGTATGACTTAACACTTAATATAGTGTGCATATGGTATGATGTCTTGATTTATGGGTTCTCAATGTTTTACAATGCTTCATGCTTGGATAATTTGATTGAATATTTGGAATACTATATAAATTTTTTTTGTATTGTTAAAAAGAAATTTCAGATTTGTCATTCACAATCATCGTTAAAATCTGAAAGGTGAATAAATTTGTAAAAAGGAGAAGAGAAGGATATTTCTATTTAGGCAAAATGAATTGAGTTTGTTCTATCCTTCAAACCTTGGTATATAATGTGCTAAACATAAATACAAATATTCTGAATATCCTCTTATATGTGTGAAATATGTGTCTTCAATCATAATAATTTAAGATGAGCTACAATGTGGAAGATCCATATCTCAAATTATGACTTTAAAAGCCTCTATTGAAAATCTTTATGAAATTCAGAATCTGATTTTGTATAAAAACTTAAACTCAATATGATTTCTAAATAAAATCTTAATTTAAGAAAAACAGAATTAATTTTGATGCCTTGGTTGATTGCTCCGATACGCATCCGAAACATATCATTTCTTATCTTCAAAGTATACTAATATTGGTCTAAATGATGTGTCTTTCAATGATCTTAATTGCAAACAAATATTTTTAAATATATGAGTTTATTTTGATATTAAAAAGATTTATTATGCTTCATGTATCCATTGCAGAAAAACTATAATTAAGAAATTGAGTTCTATAAATAGATATACTTCAATGATCATCTATATGTTTTTCTCTCCTACATTATTAAAGACTTCCATCAATAGAGTGAATGATCTTAAAACTAGAAATATTTCAGTTCACTCAAATGACTCTAAAAGAAAGAAAATGTAAATGCTTTTGAAAGAAATTGAGCTTCAAATGAATCATTTTCTGATTAATATTTCTATACATTTTCTCTAAGATTAAGAGAAAGTATAACTTGTTCGTAAAGGATTAGAAAGAGTAATTACTACAAATTTTGGAATAATACTAGATTACTCTACATTCTCGATATTACAGAATTTCAGTGTTATTCACGTTTATCACTAAAATCTAAAATTCAACAATTTAAAATGATTAAAGAAGAATGCATCTTTTGAGGGGGAGCTTTAGATATTCAGTATCCTATCCCAAAGACACTTTATTTTGATGAATACTTTGAATTTTATGGATTGATTTTGATGAACCTCCTTATATTGCAAGACATGCTTTAATTTCCTTGAGATGAGTTCTATAAAGGTTGTCTTATCTCAAACCTTGAGTCTTATGAAAATAAGCTGAAATATATTTTTGAGATTGACAATCTTATTGAACATTATCTTAGGATTCTAAACTCTTAAATGGAATGATCAATTGAGGGGGAGAAAGAAAATTTCAGAAGGAGAGGTCTTATGGAACTTAATCGCATAAATCTATAACTAAAGGAGAGAGAAAGAACACTAAATGAAAAGTGATTCTAATACTCTCCAATATGTATCATCTGAAATTTAAATCTGAAAATCTGTATGATACACCTTGAGGCATGTTATTTGGTTAGTATATCTCATGCATCACTCTTGAACCAAATTGCAAATCTTAAGAGCCTCTAATTTAATGAAAAAGGGGGAGAATAATGTGTTAAATTTTCTTGAGTATCTCTTAGAAAATCTATTTTTGGAACTTCACTAATGAGCTCTAATTGGCTTGCTTTTTGGAACTTCAATTTTGTGCAAATTCATTATTTATGTATCAAATTGTGCTTATTTTCTAAAGAAATAAAAGAAAGTCTTTAAAAGAGCTCTAAGATGTATCAAAAATTGCATGAATGTATATTTTGATATTTGTGCCCCAATGCTCCTATTATCATAAAAGAACTTTGAAGTCATTAAGAAAATTAATTAAATTGCTCTCATGGTTGATAAAATACTTAATAGATTGGGCAAAAGGTCTTAAACGAACAAGCTTTCATACTCAGTGAAGAGAGGTTAGATTTCCACTCATGTTTTTCCTTGAATATCATTTGTAGTACTTCTTGAATTAACCTAAGGAAGATTCCACCTACACTTGATTAGAAAACTATCTGTGGTATCAAATTAGAAAACCTCTTGAATTCACACTCGATGTGTTCTGCTCTGATCTTTGTGCTTAATGTTTCACTATCTTTTTGATATTGTCCAAAAGGGGGAGAAATATCTAAGTATATGCTATATATACTCATAATGCTTTATTACTTTGAATTGAATACAAATCAGCTTAAAATTTAAATATGTTAATTGTGTTAAGCTGATTAAATCTAAAGCATTATCATGAAGTATGTTTTTATATATATATGTTTTCTACTTCATGCAACTTAGCTATGTATTACTTCTAGAAATCAATATCTTTTATATTGCATATACTCCAAGTTTTGTCATCATCAAAAAGGGGGAGATTGATGACCCAAAGATTGATTCATAGATTGATTTTGATGATCACAAAACCTTGAAGTATAGATACTAATGTTTATGTTGCAAGGAGAAAGATATTTATTTTGCAAGGAACATAGCAAGTTGGAAGAACACAAGAAGGCCTCCAAAAGCTCTCAAGAAAAGTTAGAAGAAAGCTACAATTCATTGGCCCAAGTTTAAAGTTCAAAAGGTTCAAATTGGAGGAGTAAAATCAAAGGAAAAATTCGAAAGAATAGTCTTCGAGTCGACTCCTGAGGAATTCGAGTCAACTCCAATGTTTACCGAGTCGACTCCGGGGAAGTATGAGTCGACTCCTAGGAGTCACAGGCAGAAAAGTCAGAGAGCAGTTTTCGGGTCTGAAATTCGAGTCGACTCCAGTGGAACGCGAGTCGACTCCGATGGTTGGCAGGTCGACTCCAAAGAAAGCAAGAGTCGACTCTCAGCGGTACATAAAGAAAAAGTCAGAGAGCATTTCATGGACTCTGAGATTCGAGTCGACTCCCGCAATACACGAGTCGACTCCGAGACTGCACGACCATCAACAGACAGAAGATCAAGTTACTGCCTCTGAGATTCGAGTCGACTCCCAGACAGCTCGAGTCGACTCCACGATAGCTTCACGTCAAAAGGCAGAAGACCAACTTTCAGAAACTGAGAGCCGAGTCGACTCCGAGGAAGTTCGAGTCGACTCCAAGACTGGATGAGCCAAAAGACAGAGGATCGGGAGTTCGGGCTCTGAGATTCGAGTCGACTCCCAGGACAGTCGAGTCGACTCGAGTGGATCAAATTCAAAATTGGATCCACGGACTTCAGTGGATGAGCCGACTCCGAAATTGCCAAGTCAGCTCCAGAAGTTGGCGAGTCGACTCCAGGTTAAGACGAGTCGACTCCCAGTCAAGGCATGCACTTTAATTCAAATTTGGAACAGTGGCCGAGTCGTCTCCAGTAAAGCACGAGCCGACTCCTGCAACAGGCGAGTCGACTCCTGATCGCGCGAGTCGACTCCGATCCCAACGGTAATATTGTCAGGAAGTGCAGACTGTGTCCAACGGCTCTATTTTTGTCTCTAACGGCTATATTCTTGTTTCCACGCCATCTAAAGCTATAAAAACAAGAAGAGAGCTAGGGGAGAAATCATGGAAGTGGGAGAGATCATCTAGGAAAGAGATCTCAAAGAGATTACAAAGGAAATCTCCCACAAGCACAAAAGGGCCATCCAAAACGAAATAGAGAGAAGAAGAGCATCCAAGTGAATCCGAAAGCTTCCTCTCCATCCGTGTGCTGCCTCGGGGATCCTCTACTTCATGCCAAATCAGAGGAGGATCAAGTAAAGAAGAAGCCGAGCTCCTCCATCTTCAAAACTCGTTTGAGGGCTTCTCTTTACTCTATTTGTTTATATTGTCATATCTGCTTGTTTAAGAAGCTTTGATTTGTTTTTATTCTTTGTTTTAATATCTTGTAACTTGATTCAATCAAGGGATTGAATCAAGGGGTTAAAGGTTTGTTGGTGAGCCAAAGGAAAAACCAACGGTGTAAGGTTTGTTGGTGAGCCAAAGGGAAAACCAACGGGATTAAGGTTTGTTGGTGAGCCAAAGGGAAAACCAACAGGATTAAGGTTTGTTGGTGAGCCAAAGGAAAAACCAACGGGGTTTAGGTTTGTTGGTGAGCCGAGGGTAAAACCAACGTGTAAGGGTTTGATTGTGAGCTCGGAAAAACAATCGGGGTTGGTTCTAGTCGGTGAGCCTGGGAAAACCGACCGAGTTCGTTGTGCGCTCGTAAAACAACAAGTTGGGTTGTGAGCTTGTAAAACAACCGGCTGTAATCGGTAGGATTATAGTGAAATTCCCAAGAGGTCTTGGGGAGTGGATGTAGGTGCTGGGGTGCACCGAACCACTATATGTCCTTTGTGTTTGTAATGCCTCTAGTTATTGTCTAACTAACACACTTACTTACTTAGATAAATTGCTTGCTTAATTCTTATCCACATATCCTTTAGTTGCAAGCATATTTAATCAAGTCGAAGTCTATACATCAAACCCTTGCTAAGTTTAACTTTCACTGTGCATCTATACAACTTAGCATAGTTAATCAAAAAGTTTTAGAAGCAGCATAAAAGTTTTAAAAGACCCAATTCACCCCCCCTCTTGGGTTGTATCTACTGGGCAACAAAGGATACTGAGCGTGACCAATACAAGAAGTCACTTGGATGTCTATCCACTCGTCAGTGACTTGCTTGATGTTGCAGTAGTGTGACTGGTCCTTTGACCTGCGGTGCTTCGGCTACTCACAGTGAGGTTATTGTAGTTTGACTGCACACATACATGGTCTCTAGCCATATGGGTCCATGCAGTGTAGATTGGCTGCAGTAAGTTCACTGTAGGAGTAGGGTATGCACCTATAAGGAATTTATCGACCTTGATAGATAAGGAGAGATCCTATGTGATTTATAAGACTGAGTTCGTAAGACCTCGGCCGGGGCAGTATGCACAGTGGAGAAAGAGTTTTCCACTCTCGAACTTAAGTCGAATAAATCTTCACATATGACAGACGATGGGGTTTGACGAGTTGTCCATGACCTCCGTCCTGTAGGGATCCACGATAGTAGGACTGTATCACATGATAACTGCACCTAGAGGTTCATCATTCTAATCTACTGGGTAGCCACTACATGCTGCTAGGTGTCACTGGTGGATGGTGGGACTCACAGGGATTATCTCGATGATCGATAAATCCTAATGAGTAGAGCTGGAATCGTTCCAATCCATTGAAAGGAGTTTTCAATGATATTATGATAGAGATCATAATATATCTCACTACCAGTCAGAGTAGAACCTATGGGGTTACACACACTAGAAATATTGACCGATCCGATGGTTGGATCGTGATTAGGAATCACAAGTAATCAATTCGATTGATATTTAGTTGAAGAAGGAACAAAGGGAATTAATTAATTGGACTTGAAACAAGAGTCCTACTTCGAGTAGGATTCCTAGAGTCCTAATTGGGTTAGGACTGGAAATCCTAGTTGGAGTAGGACTGGGATTCCTACTTGAAATAGGATTCCTACAATCCTAATTAGATTAGGAGTTTTGAATTAAAATTGGATTCCTACTTGGAATAGGATTCCTAGAAGACCTAATTGGATTAGGACTTCGAATTCAAATAAGAGTCCTAATTGGATTAGGACTAAAATTAAATATGTCCTAATTTGGATTAGGATTTCTTAAGTCACAATTAATTATTAATCTAATGAATCAATAAGACTCCTAATTGGATTAGGATTGAAGAGTTCAATTGAGTCAAAATTGATTTAAGTTCTAATTAGATTAGGACTTACTTAGATTGGATCCAAATTGGTTCACCCTTGGGCTAAGCCTAATTGGATTAGGGCTTGACCACATTAGGGCAACCAAAACCTTACTTAATGAGGATTAGGGCAACATAAGAGGGAGGGGCTCACGCCCCTCCTCTTTTGATCTCATGGTGCGGCATGAAGAGAGGGGGCCGGCGCCCCCTCTTTGGAAACTTGTCTAGGGCTCCAAATTTGTAGGAGCCCTAGATGGCTTTATAAGGAGGCATGAGGCCGGCGCCCTAGTGAGTGCTCTCCCTCTCCTTGCTGCCGTACGCCTCCCTCTCCTCTCCTCTTGGTTCAGCCGCAAGCAAGGAAGAACAAGTCCAAGGTGTTGGCGGCATCCTCTTCCTCCCTTCTTCCTTCCAACGCAGGGAAAAGAAAGAGGGCTGCAAGGGCTGTGTTCTTCTTCATTGGTTGCTTCTTCTTCTTCCTCCTCTCAAGCACAATCAAGGGTTGATTGATAGAGAGGAAATCAGCCATCAAAAGAAGTCTTTGCAAAGGAGCTAGCACCCCGGGAAGATTAGAGAGCTTTGATCGGATCTCTGCTTCGTGTGGACACCCGTAGAGGCCGGGCTCTTGAACGGCTTCAAGCGAACCCTCTTCCTAAAACCACGAACTCAGATTTGCGGTGATCATCTACCCGCACAAGGTGAAGATCTGATCTTCTTAAAGTTATTAAAAGTTTTTAATCCTTACCTATCTACGAACGGTTCATGAAACAACGTTCATGAGATGAACGTCGATCCCGCACATGCCTCTTCCGCTGCCATCTGATTTTATTTTTGAAATATCAGCGGCATGGGCGGGTTCCCAACAGTGGTATCAGAGCCTAGGCTTCGTAGATTAAGATAAGAATTAATTATAAATAGGCTTATTAGATCTGAAAATTGAATGATCATGCATGCTGAAAATTTTCTGCATGCAGATTTTTCCTAGGGTGCTGATTTTTGCATGCTGATTTTTATATGATAAAAGGATGATTCTAATTGCATTGTTAATGGGATTACAAAGTTTAGAATCATGATTAGCATGATCAGCAACCTATGTCATAAGATAATCAATTAGTTTTCAGATCTGAAAATTATAATTGCTGCATGTGGTGATGATCATAGGATTCAAACCCTTTTGGTATCAAATGTAATGACCTGCGATGTGATCTGTAATGTCATGTAATTTTTCAGATGCTTGCATGCATCTTATTTGATATTTTGAGAGGCCTGCTTGCCTCCTAAAAGGGGATGTAATTTATTTTTATTTTTATTTTATATCTGGTTGTATATCTGTGATGTGATGTACGTCAACGATCAAGTCGAAGATGATGCATGAGATGAACAGGGGTCTAAGCGGTTGATGGCGATTGGATCAAGAGTTGGTCAAGGATCGAGTCAAGGAGGCTTGGAACCAATTCAAGAGTTGAAGACCAGTTGATCGATTGACGTGCATGTGCTTGTAATACGACCTAACTAGAATCTATGATCATCACCTATTTAAAGTTTAGCTTTAATTATTGCTGCGATTATAACTGCCTGCAATGTGCCGTTTGCATGTGATGTGAATGTGAGTCGGGTAGATAGGGTTACATGTGATGTAGCAAACCAAATGAGACCTAAACTAAAACCTCCTCAATCAAGTCGAGAGTGAACCGATATGAGCAAGTCATATTAGATTAATTGATCTAATTGGTGTCTAGGAAAGCATGAAAGGTGGTTACTTAATTAGGACCTTACTTGTGGAGTGATTGATTAAAACCCTATTTGATTTTGATGAGATCAAAGCAATTGAGTATATTTCTTGTTTACTAATGAATTCAATTAAGTGTTTCAGTGAAAATCTTGTCTAAGTGTCTCAAGACTTGGTTCATAATTTTTGGATAAGTTAAGAAGTCAGCTTGAACTAAAGTCTGAGACTCGAGTCGACTCCAGAGTATCACGAGTCGACTTCAAGCGTATCAAGTTCACTAGCACGGGCTCGAGTCGACTCCAGCTCTGTACGAGTCGACTTCGACCGAGAACAGACAGAAGAACAGAAAGCTTCAACTCAGAACCTGTCAACGAGTCGACTCCCAAAGTGCGCGAGTCGACTCCGATGTTCACCGAGTCGACTCCAGGATAGTAAGAGTCGACTCCAAGAGGAACACAAAGAAAAAGTCAGAGAGCAGTTTTCGGGTCTGAGATTCGAGTCGACTCCAGTGAAACGCGAGTCGACTCCGATGGATGGCAAGTCGACTCCAAAGAAGGTGAGAGTCGACTCTCAGAGGAACACAAGAAAAAGTCAGAGAGCAATTTTCGGACTCTGAGATTCGAGTCGACTCCCGCAATATGCGAGTCGACTCCAAGACTCCGCGACCATCAACAGACAGAAGACCAAGTTACTGCCTCTGAGATTCGAGTCGACTCCCAGACAGCTCGAGTCGACTCCAAGACAGCTTCACATCAAAAAGGCAGAAGACCAAGTTTCGGAAACTGAGAGCCGAGTCGACTCCGAGGAAGTTCGAGTCGACTCCAAGACTGGACGAGCCAAAAGACAGAGAATCGGGAGTTCGGGCTTTGAGATTCGAGTCGACTCCCAGGACAGTCGAGTCGACTCGAGTGGATCAAATTCAAAATTGGATCCACGGACTTCAGTGGATGAGCCGACTCCGAAATTGCCAAGTCAGCTCCAGAAGTTGGCGAGTCGACTCCAGGTCAAGACGAGTCGACTCCCAGTCGTGAAGGCAACTTTAATTCAAATTTGGAACAGTTGCCGAGTCGACTCCGGAAAAGCTTGAGTCGACTCCCGCTACAGCCGAGTCGACTCCTGATCGCGCGAGTTGACTCTAACCCACCAACGGACACATTGTCAGGCTGCGCAGAGTGTGCAGAACGGGCAGAAAAAGCTCTCTAACGGCTAGTTTCCGTGGGGGTTGGTTTAAATAGCCACAGAAGACTGTAGCAAGGGAGAGAAGAACCATTCCACTCCAACTAATCAAGCATTCAAGCTCTGCAACGTGTTCTTCAACGAAAAAGAGGAAGATCTGCATTTACTGCATCCACCTACATCTTCTCAGCAATTAAAAGCCTTCTCCTCCTGCATTCAAGTCGACTACTCACTCAAGAGGAGACCAGAAGTTTAAGAAGCCCTTCCTCTTCTCCAACTTAAAAGCGTTTGAGGGCTCTTAACTTCGTTATTGTTCATATTGCCATTTATCTGCTTTTGAGAAGCTGTATTTTTCTGTTTGTCTCTTTTATCTACACCTTTATCTTTGCTTGGTTCAATCGGGGCATTGAATCAAGAGTATTGAGGTTGGTTGGTGAGCCGAGTGTAAAACCAACGTGTAAGGGTTCGATTGTGATCCCGGGAAAACAATCGGGGTTGGTTCTAGTCGGTGAGCCTGGAAAAACCGACCGAGTTCGTTGTGAGCTCGTAAAACAACAAGTTTGGTTGTGAGCTTGGAAAACAACCGGCTGTAATCCAAGGGGTTATAGTGAATTCCCAAGAGAGACTTGGGGAGTGGACGTAGGAGCAAGGGTTAGCTCCGAACCACTATAAAAGCTTTGTGTTTGTGATTGCTTGTCTCTTACCATTACTCTCATTTCATACACATCACAGCAACTAATTAATCATCTTGTAAAAAGCATTAATTAGTCACCCACAAACGCTTTAATAGTTAAAATTATTTTAAAACCCAATTCACCACCCCTCTTGGGTTGTCTATCTGGGCAACAAGTGGTATCAGAGCCTAAACTCTTCCACCCAAGAGTTAAAAGATCAAAATGACAACCCCATTTGGATCTTCCCACATTGAGGGTCAGTCCACCCAAAGACCCCCTTTCTTTAATGGATCCGACTACTCATACTGGAAGGCTAGGATGAGAATATTCATCCAAGCCCAAGACTATGAGATGTGGACCATTGTAGTAAATGGCCCATACATCCCATCCACATATGTAGAGGGTATCACGGTACCCAAATTAGAAAAGGATTGGGATGAACATGACATGAGAAAGGCACAACTAAATTCTAAAGCTATGAATGTGTTTTACTGTGCCTTAGACAGAAATGAATTCAATAGGGTCTCTACTTGCAACTCTGCAAAAGAGATCTGGGATAGACTTGAAGTGACCCATGAGGGCACAAATCAAGTTAAAGAATCCAAAATTAATATATTGGTTCATAAGTATGAACTATTTAAAATGGATTCTAATGAGACAATCTCTAGCATGTTCACTAGGTTTACTGACATTGTCAATGGCCTAAAAAGCCTTGGCAAGAACTATACTAACAGTGAGCTTGTCAGGAAAATCCTTCGGTGTCTACCAAGGTCGTGGGAAGCTAAAGTGATGGCAATCCAAGAAGCCAAGGACTTGAACAAATTACCACTCGAGGAGCTTCTTGGATCCTTAATGACGCACGAGCTAACCATGAAGCAACACAACGAGGAAGAGTCCTCCCACAAGAAAAAGGTAATAGCTCTGAAATCTACTTCATCTAACAAGGAATTATCTTGCAGTAGCAGCAGTGAAGGAGAAGAACATGAGGAAGATGATGGTGAGGCACTTCTTGTGCGCAAGTTCAAAAAATTCATCAACCACAAGAAGGCTTATCATCAAAGGAGAGGCCCCTCAAATTCCTACCGCAAGGACAAAGGTAAGGAAAGGGAAAATGAGGGGATTGGGTGCTATGAGTGCAAAAAGCCGGGACACATCAGAGCTGAGTGTCCCTTACTAAAGAAGGGCAGCAAGTACAAGAAGAAGAAAGCCCTTGTCACCACCCTATCGGACTCCGACACATCATCTTCATCATCGGATGAAGAACAAGAAGAGAAGGCCAATTTCTGCTTCATGGCCAATGAAAATGAGGTAACTTCCGAAACACAGCTTGATTTTACATTTGATGAACTTTATGATGCTTTTAATGAATTAATGATAGAATATAAGGCAATAAATCTTAAGAATAAAGAACTAAAAATAACTAATCAATCATACCTACATAAATACGATAAATTAGTTAAGGATAAGGATTTAATCACCAAAGAAAATATAGAACTTAAGACAAGCAACCAACTTTTAACTCAAAAGACTAATACCTTAACTAAAGATAATGAAAAACTAACTAAGGAATTTTCAGAATTTAAAAACCACAAACAAATCTTAAACAAGGATCTAACAAATAAACTAAATGATCTAAAAACAGAAAATCAAACACTAACTAAAGAACTTAACAAATACAAACCCTTAGTTGAAAAATTTACATATAGTTCTGAAAAGTTAAATATGATACTCAATAGTCAACGAGCAGTATTTAATAAAGCGGGTTTAGGATATAAACCAAGAAATAAACAAAAACTTCTTAGTAACTTCTTCGTTAAAGCTGGAAAAACTAAAACTAAGAAAATAACCTGCTTTTGTTGTGGAACTATAGGTCATAAAGCAAATGTGTGTAATTTTAGGAAAGGTAAATCAAGAAGGAAAATTAAAAGGGTATGGGTTCCAAAAGGAACCAACTTGACTAACCATGAAGGACCCAAGAAAACTTGGGTACCTAAGTTGACATGATTTGCTTGTGTAGGAGTGTCTTGCAGCCAAGGTCAACAAAAACTGCTGGTATTTGGATAGTGGCTGCTCAAGGCACATGACGGGTGATAAGGATCAATTTTTCACCCTTGAAGCTAAGAAGGGAGGTGCTGTGACTTTTGGAGACAACAACCAATGTCACATCATTGGTATTGGTAAAGTTCAAATCACCCCTTCAACTTTTATAGATAATGTTAGATATGTTGATGGTCTTAAGCATAACTTGTTAAGCATTAGTCAATTATGTGATAAAGGATATGATGTTATGTTTAAACCATCACTATGCATTATAACAAACCCTAATGATAGTAGTTTAGTTTTTAAAGGGATTAGACGTGGAAATGTATATGTTGTTGACCTAGAAGATCTTACAAAACATAACCAATGTTTAGTTGTTAATGAAACTAAAGATAATGATGCTAGTTGGTTATGGCACCGTAAGTTAGGTCATGCAAGCATGGACACAATAACTAAACTAGTTAAAAGAGATTTCGTGATAGGTTTGCCAAAATTAAAATTTGAAAAGAACAAAATATGTGAAGCATGTCAATTTGGCAAACAATCTAGGAACTCATTTAAATCCATAAAATGTGTCTCTACCTCTAGACCTCTAGAATTATTACACATGGACCTATTCGGACCAACTAGAACAACAAGCCTAGGTGGAAATAAATATGGTCTAGTTATTGTAGATGATTATTCTAGGTACACTTGGGTTATTTTCTTAGCACATAAAGATCAAGCTTTTTCAGTATTTAAAAAGTTTCATAAGGAAGTAACCAATGCTAGAGATACTTCAGTAATAGCCATTAGAAGTGACCATGGTACCGAATTTGAAAATCATTATTCAATGAGTTTTGTAGTAAAAAGGGAATAACTCATAATTTTTCTGCACCTAGGACACCACAACAAAATGAAGTTGTGGAAAGAAAAAATAGGACTCTAGAGAAAATGGCTAGAACTATGTTATGTGAAAGTAACCTCCCTAAGTACTTTTGGGGAGAAGCCATTAATACTTCTTGCCATATATTAAATAGAGTTTTATTAAGACCCATCATAAAGAAAACACCTTATGAACTTTGGAAAAACAGAAAACCAAAAGTTAATTACTTTCATGTTTTTGGATGTAGGTGTTTTGTTCATAATAATGGGAAAGATAATCTAGGTAAATTTGACTCTAAATCGGATGAAGGAATATTCTTAGGTTACTCTACAATTAGTAAAGCCTATAGAGTCTTTAATAAAAGAACCTTAGTTATAGAAGAATCTATACATGTTGTATTTGATGACTCTAGTGACATCTCCTCTAGTAAGAAAGTTAATTTTGATGATGATGTTGAAATTCTTGAAGAAAAGATAGATGAGATGGCATTACAAGATGATAATCAAAAGTTGAGTGAAGGAGCATCATCAAGCCAAGAGGCTATTGTGGATCATGGGCTAACTAAAGCTTGGAGGTATGCTCACGGGCATCCTAAGGAACTAATTCTAGATGATCCATCTCAACCGGTTAGGACTAGAGCATCCCTTAGAAATTTAAATAACCATCTAGCTTTTGTCTCACACTTTGAGCCCAAACACATAGAAGAGGCCGAAAATGATGTAAATTGGATAAATGCAATGCAAGAAGAATTAAACCAATTTACTAGAAACAAGGTATGGAATCTAATAGAGAGACCTTCTGAATATCCTATTATAGGCACGAAATGGATTTATAAAAATAAACTTGATGAAAATGGAATTGTTATAAGGAATAAGGCTAGACTAGTAGCAAAGGGTTATAATCAAGAAGAAGGTATAGATTTTGATGAAACCTTTGCTCCTGTAGCTAGACTTGAGGCTATTAGACTATTATTAGCATATGCATGCTCTAAGGACTTCAAACTTTTTCAAATGAATGTAAAAAGTGCATTTTTAAATGGGTATATTAATGAGGAGGTATATGTAGAACAACCTCCTGGTTTTGAAAATCATCAATACCCTAATCATGTATATAAACTGAACAAAGCACTTTATGGTTTAAAACAAGCACCTAGAGCATGGTATGAGAGACTTAGCAAATTCCTATTAGAACATGAATTCTCTAGGGGAAATGTAGATACAACCCTATTTCTAAAAAAGCAAAACAAAGACATGTTATTAGTACAGATTTATGTTGATGATATCGTTTTCGGTGCTACTAACAATCGCCTCTGCGAAGAATTTGCTGATTTGATGCAGAGTGAGTTTGAGATGAGCATGATGGGAGAGCTGAACTACTTCCTCGGGCTTCAAATCAAACAGTCTGAAGGAGGCATCTTCATCAATCAAGCCAAGTATATCAAGGAGATGCTCAAGAAGTTTGATATGGAGGGAAACAAGTCAATCAGCACCCCCATGAGCTCATCATGCAAATTAGATCAAGATAAATCAGGTAAATCTGTAGATCAAAAACTTTATAGAGGTATGATAGGATCCTTATTGTATCTTACTGCAAGTAGACCTGATATTATGTTTAGTGTTTGCATGTGTGGAGTGATTGATTAAAACCTCATTTGATTTTGATGAGCTCAAAGCATTTGAGTATATCTTGTGATTACTAATGAATTCAATTGAGTGTTTCAGTGAAAATCCTGTCTGTTGCTGGTGGTCCAAACCGAGAACAATTGGCAAAGCGGTGTGAACGGGATTCCGTCTGAGTTGCCTTGGTTGGTGTTGATTGTGCTCCACCTTCCACCGGGAAACCTGCAAGCAAGCCTCGCACCACCACTGGGGTAGTGGGGGCCCTCCGACGATCAAGTCAGAGGAGATTGGAGGAGAAGGAGAGATAATTGCAGGTAGTAGGAGAGTGCTCTGGAAGTTCTTGCTTACCTCCCCCTCCTCCCCCCCGCAGCATATATACCAGGCTGGGGGGTCCTTCGGGGGGGTTGGTCATCGTGTGGCACGATGGAGTTGCCACTGACATGGCCGTTACAGGGCGTCGTGGGGCAGCGCTGGGTACGGCCGTGACAGGGCGTAGTGGAGCTCCGCCTTGTACGGCTGTTACAGGAGATCGTGGAGCAGCGCCGGATACGACCGTTGCAGGGACAGAGGGTCGTGGCGTGCTTCAGGGGAACAGCCTGTCGTTGTCGAGAGATTGCCGACTCGGGATCGGATTGCTGGATCAAGGGGCAGCCGACTCGGGGTCGGGCTGCGAAGCCGAAGATATCCGACTCGGGGTCGGGTTACTGGATCAAGGGGCAGCTGTAGTCTTCTTGGGCGCGCGTGTCGGTCACGTGGGGCATGGTGGCTGAGTTCCCCCGTAACAGTAGCCCCCCACTTCCGAGCCTGGAACCAGAAGGGGAACGAGTGAAGGAAGTGATGCTTCGAGATTGCCGCCATCCCTCGGAGAGGCGCGCGCGCTTCGAGCTCCCCGTCTTCTTTATGGCATATGGCGGTTGTTGCTGACCTGGCAGTCTGAGGATTTCGGCGGACATCCTTCCTTAATGGCGTCGATTCGCCTTTGGGGCGCGAGCGACCCTTCGGCAGCCAGGCGTCCTCTGGCGTCACCGGGGCGTCACCCACCTTTCCGCCTATTTAACCGGGGGTCCTCCTCCGTCCGCCTTTCTCTTTACAGACATCTTCGAGTTTCTCCTTTGCGCTGCCGTCATCGCCGTCGGACTGTTCGCTTGCTCCTCCTTTGACGCTCTCGGAGCTGTTTTTCCTTCTCTTCCGGTGAGTTGCTCCATTCTTTAATTTAGGGCTCTCCATACTCTCCTTTTGTATTAATGTACTCCAGTCGTTCCGGTCTTTTCCCCCTTTTCGACCCTGTCCTGACCGTAGATTCACTGGCCATTAGGGATGGGCGAAGTGAGAGCAGACCGCATTAAGTCGGAGTTGGCCGCCGAAGACCTAGATAGGTTCGTGGCTCGATACCACCTTCCCGAGGCCTGCAATGTTACACTCCCGGGGCCTGAGGAGAGGATGTCCCATCCTCCTCCAGGGAAGGTTGCCATCAATGAGGGCATTCTTCAGGCCGGGTTCCGCTTTCCCCCCTCGGACTTAGTCGTTCAGGTGCTTCGGGGTTTAAGAGTGGCGCCGACGCAGCTGGTGCCGAACTCATGGCGCGCCCTGACAGCCTTTCAGGTTCTCTGCCGCATGCACGAGGTTCCCGCCACCCTGAATGTCTTTTGGGAATGCTACGGCCTGAGTGGCCACCCCCAGGATAAAGGGTGGTGGTGCTTTGCGGCGCGGCGAGGGTGCGGCCTCGTCAAGGAGGCTCCCACCTCCATTCACGGCTGGAAGGAGCGCTTCTTTTTCGTTGACGCAGATCCCTCTTGGGGAATCAGGGCAACCTGGGAAACGCCGATGAAGTCCCCGATTGGCCTATCGAGGTTGTCGAGGGAGGAATCCGACGGCGTCGCCGTCTTGAAGGAGTTGGTTGCCGAGGGTCGGCTCCCCCCGGTGTGTCGCCTTATTTCCGAGGATACCTTGGTGAACGTCGGTCTGAGCTCGGTCCCCACTGACCGTGAGCCCGCCACCATTTCTTTTTAGCTCTTTTCTCCTCTTTCGTTTCGTTCTTTCCTTCAGTTTCTCAACCTCCGACCACCTCGTCCTTTTTGCAGAGATCGACGACGTCATGCGGTCGGACAAGGCAACGGCTGTTGGTAGGACGTCCCTACTGGAAGCAGTCCGGAGGAAGAAACGAGCTCCTCCGAGCGAGGCTCCACCGGCGAAGAAGTCCCGCCGGCAGGCGACTCCGACGCCGACAGATGGGTCCAGACCCACCGATCAGGGGGACGCCGCGGGCGCGGTCCGGGAGTTGACGCTGTATCAGCCCTCCGATGCCGAGACAACCGTTTCTCCGGAGGCATCACCCGGGCGCGCCCAAGATGGACGGGTCGGACGTGATCGGTCTCCAGCCCAGCCTTCGACTCGGTCGGCTCCGGATGATACGAGGAGGGACGCGCCGAGGCCCCGGCCGAGCAGGACCCTGTCAATTCCAGGGGCGGCCCCCGCCCCGAGCGTGGTCAGCATGGCTCTTCCCCAAGCGATGGGTAAGGGTAAGGCTGCGGAACCACCGTCCGACTCCGGGGAGAAGTCGGGGTCGGCCTTCACTTTCGCCGGCGCCCGAAACCTCATCGAGACGGTACTGCTGGAGAAGGACCGCAGGCAGGTCCGGGAGATGAGGGTCCCTGACGTTGGGGCTGCCAGCTGCGTCTGTCTCATGTCGGTGAGTGTTCTTTTGGTCGCTTTCATCATTTATAGGCTCTGTTGATCCCCGCCTGATGCCCTCGTTTTTCCTATCTCTTAGCTCGCCCAGTACATGATCCGCCTGGAGGAGTGCTACGAGGAACAGGCGAGGCTTCTGGCGAGGGCCGAGAGCCAACTGAAGGCAACAGAAGAGGGAGGTCAGGCTGCGGCGGGGAGGACGACCAGGGACCTCGAGACGAGGCTCCAGGTAGCCGAAGAGCGGGCACTCGGCTTCGCCACCCTCGAGAAGCAACTGTTGGAGGCTCGGGAGCAACTCAAGGTTGCCTCAGGTCTCGAGGGCGAGATCAAGAAGGCGGAGGAGCGGGCCGAGAAGCAGTCCCGGAAGGCTGCCGACTACCGGGAGAGGTGGGAGAAGGCCCAGTGGTCAGCCGACAACGCCCGCAACCGGACCCGGTCTCTTGAAGCCAAGCTGGGCGAATTGGAGTCGGCTTTGGAGAAGTCCCGCGCGAGCGACCAGGAGCTTCATTCGCGCCTGGAGGAGGCTGAGGCTGCTCGCATCGCTGCCGAGGCGAAGCACAAGGAGGCCCAGGCTGATCTGCTGAGGGTCTCCTCCGAGGCGGATGACCGGATTGTGGCAAAGGTCTTGGAGGCAAAAGCTCAGATTATGGAGCGAGCAGAGGCGAAGCTGGCCGAGAAGAGTGCGGAGATCGGGCGTCAGGCGGTACAGGCTTATCGTCAGTCCGCCGAGTTCACCCGTGATATGTCGGAGGCGGTACAGGCCTATCGTCAGTCCGACGAGTTCGTCCGTGATATGTCGGACGCGGGGTCCGACTCCTTTGTCTTAGGCTTCGAGGAAGGCCTGGCAAGGGTGTCGGCTAAGTACCCCGAAATTGACCTGAGTGGGATCTCCCTTCTCGACTCCCCTCCGGCGCCATTGCCTGCTGCTTCTCCAACCGTCTCCTTACCCCTTACGGACGTGCCCGACGTTCTCGACCCGGGGGTTCCTCCAAGCTGACCTTCTGTATTTTGTTCTTTTCTTTGTGTGTTGGCATTTTGCCAAGTTGTACGGGTCTCAGCCCTGAAACAATGAAAGTTAATGCAAATAGAGTTTCTTCATTTCACTTTCGTCCTTCTTCTTTTTAACTCTTGGTAGCGTCTCGCTGACTCCCGACTCTTGAAATTCTTCCAGCGCTAAGCCAGGCATCCGTGGGTTAGGCCTCAGGAAATTCCTCCGGCGCTAAGCCAGGCATCCGAGGGTTAGGCCTCAGGAAATTCCTCCGGCGCTAAGCCAGGCATCCGAGGGTTAGACCTCAGGAAATTCTTCCGGCGCTAAGCCAGGCATCCGAGGGTTAGGCCTCAGAAAATTCTTCCGGCGCTAAGCCAGGCATCCGAGGGTTAGGCCTCAGGAAATTCTTCCGGCGCTAAGCCAGGCATCCGAGGGTTAGGCCTCAGAAAATTCTTCCGGCGCTAAGCCAGGCATCCGAGGGTTAGGCCTCAGGAAATTCTTCCGGCGCTAAGCCAGGCATCCGAGGGTTAGGCCTCAGGAAATTCTTCCGGCGCTAAGCCAGGCATCCGAGGGTTAGGCCTCAGGAAATTCTTCCGGCGCTAAGCCAGGCATCCGAGGGTTAGGCCTCAGAAAATTCTTCCGGCGCTAAGCCAGGCATCCGAGGGTTAGGCCTCAGGCTAGTCTGCTCCCGGGATGATCATCGGGTTAGCCTGGCATCCAAGGGCCGAGCCTCGGAAAATTCCGCTCGTTGGTCGGCCAAGGCTGGCGCAAGCCGAGGCGACCGGTCGGGGCTTCAGGCTAGTCTGCTCCCGGGATGGTCATCGGGTTAGCCTGGCATCCAAGGGCCGAGCCTCGGAAAATTCCGCTCGTTGGTCGGCCAAGGCTGGCGCAAGCCGAGGCGACCGGTCGGAGCTTCAGGCTAGTCTGCTCCCGGGATGATCATCGGGTTAGCCTGGCATCCAAGGGCCGAGCCTCGGAAAATTCCGCTCGTTGGTCGGCCAAGGCTGGCGCAAGCCGAGGAGACCGGTCGGGGCTTCAGGCTAGTCTGCTCCCGGGATGATCATCGGATTAGCCTGGCATCCAAGGGCCGAGCCTCGGGAAATTCCGCTCGTTGGTCGGCCAAGGCTGGCGCAAGCCGACGCGACCGGTCGGGGCTTCAGGCTAGTCTGCTCCCGGGATGATCATCGGGTTAGCCTGGCATCCAAGGGCCGAGCCTCGGGAAATTCCGCTCGTTGGTCGGCCAAGGCTGGCGCAAGCCGAGGCGACCGGTCGGAGCTTCAGGCTAGTCTGCTCCCGGGATGATCATCGGGTTAGCCTGGCATCCAAGGGCCGAGCCTCGAAAAATTCCGCTCATTGGTCGGCCAAGGCTGGCGCAAGCCGAGGCGACCGGTCGGGGCTTCAGGCTAGTCTGCTCCCGGGATGATCATCGGGTTAGCCTGGCATCCAAGGGCCGAGCCTCGGGAAATTCCGCTCGTTGGTCGGCCAAGGCTGGCGCAAGCCGAGGCGACCGGTCGGGGCTTCTGGCTAGTCTGCTCCCGGGATGATCATCGGGTTAGCCTGGCATCCAAGGGCCGAGCCTCGGGAAATTCCGCTCGTTGGTCGGCCAAGGCTGGCGCAAGCCGAGGCGACCGGTCGGGGCTTCAGGCTAGTCTGCTCCCGGGATGATCATCGGGTTAGCCTGGCATCCAAGGGCCGAGCCTCGGAAAATTCCGCTCGTTGGTCGGCCAAGGCTGGCGCAAGCCGAGGCGACCGGTCGGGGCTTCAGGCTAGTCTGCTCCCGAGATGATCATCGGGTTAGCCTAGCATCCAAGGGCCGAGCCTCGGGAAATTCCGCTCGCTGGTCGTGCGCCTGTCGCTCGCCGCCCGACGGGATTTCTCCATGGCCAGCTGCGATTGTATTTCTCCTCCTCTCCAAGCATCGCCTAGGGAACACCAGATGGGCATTAAGTGCTAATTAAGGGGTTACCTGAGAAATCGGATCGCCAGTTGCTGCTTGCGAGGAGTGTCAGTTAAGCGGCCGCGATACGCGCGTTCTTCGAGGCGGATGCGGCTTGGGGCGCGAGCGGAGATACGTGGACCTAGGGGTACAGGCCACCCGGAGTGTCCTGCACAAAAAATGCGATTAAGGAGAATGACGCTTAGAAAATCGCGGGAAGATACGCCTTGAGAGCCGGATCGGCTCCGGATTCAATGCGCCCGCATTTATTGGAGCCACCCGTATCGGAATGACCGGGGGGCCGCAGTTTAGCTATAAATATAGGTGCAGGTGCGATGGAGCCTGCCAAGCCGGAGCTGTTCAGGTTGCCATGGATCGTGGGCCTCCTCTCCGGCGCATGGTTGAGAGACCCCTGCCGAAGGAACAGGAGGCGCGCCCTTCGCGACTTCCGCCAACTAGCCGTTTCATCTGGGATCAACAAGGAGGTTTTCCCCGACGGAACTCCGCTCTAGGCGTTTCATCCGGGATCACGTCTCCCCTTCTTGAAGTTCGGCCTCCCGATTGAGCTCCGCACCAGGTGCTTGATCCGGGACCGCGCCTCCATATGCTCTTCCCCCTTGTATTCCTTCTCTCCCCTAACACTGGGGAGGACCGGAATATCCCTTGGAGGTGGCGTTCCCCTGGAGGCAGCGGGAGCTTCGTCTGCGGCGGCTCCTCGTCCTCTTCGTGGGGCGTGGATGGCGCCTCCGGTAGGAGGCAGCGTGGACTTCTCCTTCGTCCACCTCTTCTTCATCCGCGCCGGCTCTTCGTCTCTTTCGTGAGACGCCGATGGCGCCTCCGGTTGGAAGCACCCACTTCCGACGGGATTGCAACCGCTTCAGATGGAGGTTTCGGGATCCCAGATCTTCAGCTCCTCGGAGTCTCCACCTCTTCTTTACTTTCTTTACACCCTAATTCCCCTCTGGGAATTCCTTGTAATTACACGAGCACGCCGTTGTAACCAGAAATTATTGAAATGCAAAGTGTTATACATTTTTGAACTGTCTTTCTGGCATCGTCGTTCTACTGGTAATACATCTACAGGTTAGCGGAATTCCAGCTCCTTAGAATTTCTCGACCATCTAGGGCCTCCAACTGGTAGGAGCCAGGTCGCTTTACCCAGCGAACCTTATACGGGCCTTCCCAATTTGGCGCTAGCTTCCCACCTTCCGCAGGTCGAGATGCTTTAGCTCGCCTTAGCACCAGGTCTCCGATTCTGAAAAGCTTCGGTCGGACCATGGAGTTGTAATATCGGGCCACCCTCCGCTGATACATCGCCATCCGAACCTGCGCCATTTCCCTCGCTTCTTCCAAGAGATCCAGGTTCCCTCGGAGTTGTTCCGGATTGGCCTCGGGTCGGTGCGCGGCCACCCGAGGTGAGGGGAGTCCGAGCTCCACGGGGACAACGGCTTCCGTGCCATAGGTTAGGCTGAAAGGCGTCTCCCCGGTAGGGGTCCGATGCGTGGTCCGATACGCCCAAAGGACATTCTCGAGTTCTTCGACCCAAGCTTGCCCCGTCCGACCAATTCGCGCTTTGATTCCTTGGAGGATTGTCCGATTTGTGACCTCGGCCTCGCCGTTGGTTTGGGGATGCGACACAGATGTGAACCAATGCTCGATCCCGAACTCCTCGCAGAAGTCACGGAAATGCCTGTTGTCGAACTGTCGGCCATTATCCGAGATGAGGACCCGAGGTACCCCGAATCGGACAATGATGTTCTTCTTCACGAACTTCCGGACTTGCACCTCCGTGATAGTGGCCAGCGGCTCGGCCTCCACCCACTTGGTGAAGTAGTCGATTGCAACAATCAAAAATTTCCGCTGAGCTGAAGCGACGGGGAATGGTCCGAGGATATCCATTCCCCACTGGGCGAAGGGCCAGGGTGCAGTGATTGGTGCCAAGGGGACAGAAGGGACTCTCTGGACGTTGGCGTGGCGCTGGCAGGCGTCGCATTTCCGTACATGATCCTTTGAGTCCTCCAACAAGGTAGGCCAATAATAGCCTTGCCTCATGATCTTGTGCGCCAAGGACCTATCTCCCAAGTGGGATCCGCAAACGCCTTCGTGGACTTCGCCGAGGACGTAGGCCGCTTCCGAGGGGCGGAGGCACTTTAAGAGGGGGGCGGTGAACGAGGTCCGATACAGCCTCCCTTCGTTGAGTACGTAGTGGGCGGACTTCATAACAAGTCGCCGAGCTTGATCTTTGTCTTCAGGGAGGATCCCTTCGGCGAGGTAGGCGACAAGCGGGTCCATCCAAGACGGCTCCGGGTCAATCGCCATCACCGCTCCAGCCTCGCCGATGCTCGGGGCATCCAGGGTCTCCAGGTAGATCGCCCTCGACAAGTTGTGCGCGTCTGCGCTCACTAAGCGGGACAGCCTGTCGGCCCTGGCATTTTCACTTCTTGGGACCTGCTGGATGTCGACACTGCCGAGGTCGGGAATGAGTGCTTGCACCTTCCGGACGTAATTCTGCATGGTCGGGTTCCGGGCTTCGAACTCCCCACGGACCTGCCCGACCACCAACTGGGAGTCGGTGAAGACCTTCAGGCGCCGGATGCCGAGCTCCTTGGTGAGTTTGAGTCCCGTGACTAGGGCCTCGTACTCCGCCTCGTTGTTGGTCACTGGAAATCCGAACCTCAAGGCATACTCGGCTATCACTCCATCAGGGCTGGTGAGGACCAGCCCGGCCCCTCCACCTTCGGGGTTCGACGACCCATCGATGTGAAGCGTCCAAATCGGGAGGTCGAGGCTAGGTGTTTCCGGCGACCTAGGTTCCACCTCCTGCACCGTGCACTCAGCGAGGAAATCCGCGAGCGCCTGGGCCTTGATAGCGGGTCGGGGCTGGTAGTGGATGTCGAACTCACCAAGTTCTACTGCCCACTTCACCAGCCGTCCTGCATTCTCAGGATTGCTAAGGATCTGCCGCAGCGGTTGATCGGTCAAGAGGGTGACAGAATGGGCCTGGAAATAGGGGCGAAGCCTCCTGGTCGCGGTCAACAGCGCGAAGGCGATCTTTTCAGCCTTCGTATACCGCGTCTCGGCATCCCGTAAGACCCGGCTAATGTAGTACACAGGCTTCTGGAACTTTGCCTCTTCCCGAACCAGTACCGCACTGACTGCGGTTGGGGAGACCGCCAGATAAAGGTAGAGCATCTCCCCTTCTTGCGGCTTGGACAGCAGGGAAGGAGACGCCAAGTATTCCTTGAGCTGGTCGAATGCTGCTTGACATTCGGCCGTCCAGAGGAAGTCTTTCGGGCGTTTCAACACCTTGAAGAAAGGTTGGCAGCGTTCGGCCGACTTTGCCACAAATCGTCCGAGCGCGGCGACCCTCCCAGCGAGCTCCTGAACCTCCTTCACTTTGGTCGGAGGGGACATATCTTGGATGGCCTTGATTTTGTCAGGGTTGGCTTCGATCCCCCGCTGGTTGACAACGAAACCGAGGAACCTCCCGGCCGAAGCGCCAAAGGCGCACTTCGCTGGGTTCAGCTTCATGCGAAACTTCCGCAGGGTGGCAAAAGTCTCCTCCAGATCCGCGATGTGCTGGTCTGCATGGCGGCTCTTCACCAGCATATCGTCCACGTACACCTCCATGTTCCGGCCGATTTGCTCTTTGAAGATTTTGTTGACGAGGCGCTGGTAAGTGGCGCCAGCATTCTTCAGACCGAAGGGCATTACCTTGTAACAGTACAGCCCCCGGTCTGTTATAAAGGCAGTTTTCTCCTCGTCCTGTGGAGCCATCATTATCTGGTTGTAGCCGGAGAAGGCGTCCATGAAAGACAGCAGCTGATATCCGGAAGTCGCGTCGACCAGTTGGTCTATCCGCGGAAGCGGAAAGCTATCCTTGGGGCATGCCTTGTTCAGGTCGGTGTAGTCGACGCACATCCTCCACTTTCCGCTCGCCTTCCGGACAAGTACGACATTTGCCAGCCATTCGGGGTAGCTGACCTCCCTTATGAATCCTGCCTCCAAGAGCTTGTCTACCTCCTGGTCGACCACTCGGATCCGATCCGGGGCACAGTGTCTCTTCTTCTGCTTTACTGGTCGGTGGGTTGGGTCGACGTTGAGGGCGTGAGAAATGACCTCCGGGTCGATCCCAGGTACATCGGCCGCCGACCAGGCAAATACATCGGCGTTGGCTCGGAGGAATTCCACCAACCGAGCCCGAGCTCCCGGGTCGAGATTGGTGCCGACCCGGACCGTCCGGTCCGGGCGACCTTCCTCGAGGGGAACTTCGATCACACCTTCGGCCGGCTCCCCGTGCCGCAAGGCCACCTCGTCTCTGGCGTCGAGGGACTCGACGCTTAAGGCTTCCACGGGCTTCTTCCCTTTGAGAGTTGCTAGGAAACATTGCCTTGCGGTCGGTTGGTCACCTCGGACCTCTCCAATCCCGGCCGCCGTGGGGAACCGCATGAGCAAGTGGTACGTTGAGACCACCGCGCGAAGGGCGTTCAGTCCGGGTCGTCCGAGGATAGCGTTGTAGGCCGAGGGAACACGGACGACCAAGAACCCAAGCCGGACCGTGGCTTCTGCGGGTGCAACGCCTGCAGTCACAGGCAGCTCAACGACACCTTCGGCCGAGACAGCGTCTCCAGTGAATCCTATGAGGGGGGTGGATGTTTTGTGCAACAATTGTCTGGACAAGCTCATTTTTTGGAAGGCCTCGTAAAACAAAATATCAGCTGAGCTTCCACTATCCACAAGAACACGCCTTACATCATAGTTTGCCATAGTGAGGGAGATCACCATGGCGTCGTCGTGGGGGGTCTGAACCCCCTTTACATCTTCATCACAAAAAGTGATTACATTACCGACCCTCTGCCTCTTTGCGACGGCTGCCCTTGATGCTTCAGTCGAGCCCCCCGCGTTCCTCTCGGGCCGGGGGCAGCCCCCAGTAATAGTATGGATCACGCCCGCGGCGGGTCGATTCTGCTCCCGAGGCTCCGGAGGGGCCGGGTCGGCCGGACGCGAGTCTGCGGGGGGACGTCGGTCGTTCACATATCGACCAAGACGCCCTCGGCAGATGAGAGCCTCGATCTCGTCCCGAAGCTGGAAGCAGTCTTCGGTGTCGTGGCCGTGGTCCCGGTGGTACTCACAGTACGCCCGAGAGGGCCTCCTCCCTGGGATCTTCTTCATCTGTCTCGGGATCGGGAGGTCCTCCCGTCCCTTGATTTCCATGAGGATCTGGGCCCGGGGAGTCAGGAGAGGAGTGTACCGGTTGAAACGTCGGGGCGGAGAACGAGGGCGTAGGGCGCCGTGGTTCCTCGCCGGCGACAGGCTTCTGCGCCGACGCTGAGGCGTCGGGCTCCTCCCCTGGCGTGCCTCTTTTCGCCTTTTCTTCCCGAGCTTTGGAGGGATCTCGGCGGCCTCCTTGCTCCGGTGGGCGGCCGCCTCCTCGGCGTCCGCATACTGGTTCGCCCGGGACAACAGCTCCGGGAAGCTCCGCGGCAGGCGTTTGTCCAGGGAGAAGGTGAGTCTGCCCTTTCGGAAGCCACGCTTCAGGGCTGAAAGAGCCACCTCCTGGCTCAGGTTCCGGACTTCCAACGTAGCCTTGTTGAAGCGGGTAAGATAATCCCGCAAGCTTTCTCCCTCGTTTTGCCGGACATCAAAGAGGGAGTCGGAGACCAGTCGCCGCCGGCTACTGACGGCGAAATGGGTGATGAAGAGGCGGGTAAACTGATCGAAGGTCTGGATCGAGTTAGCCTCCAAGCCGGCGAACCACGCCCTTGCCGGGCCACGGAGGGTCGCCGGGAAAGCCTTGCAGAGGAGAGGACCTGATGCTCCGTGGAGGAGCATAAGGGTCCTGAAACTCTCGACGTGATCCCGCGGGTCCGCCGCCCCGTCATAGGGCTCGATCGCCGGCATTTTAAACCCCGGCGGATTCGGGGTCCGCAGGATCCTCGAGGCAAGCGCCGGTTGGGAGGAGATCTCCAAGTCGGCGAAGGGATCTTTAGAGTGGCCCTTCAGGACCTGGAGTTGTCGGTGGAGATCGTCCACCCGCCGGTCCAGGGAGCGCGACCGATGGGTGGGAGACAAGGAGCACCGAGAGGGGGACCGACTGGAGCGCGGGTTCCTTGAGGACTGGGGGGTCTGGGAACGCGCCCGGGCCCGCTTCTCGTACCCCGCGCAGCTCCGATGGGACGGTCCCGGCAGAATGGACCGTGCTCGAGAATCTTCCTCGCGCCGGCGCTCCTCCCCATGGGAGAGGAAGGAGCGCGGGTTAAGGAGGACAGGTGAGCGCTCAGGGAGCAGCGGCTCCTGGGCCCGCTGCGGCGCCCGAGACATCACACCCTGCAGGTTCTGCACCGCCTCCGCGAGGGTGCGAACCTGCTGGGCTAACTGGTCGAACTGAGCGGCTTCGACCATCTGAATGGGGGGTGGAACGGTGGAGTGTTGCTGAGAATGTGTTGGAGACGCAGCGGCCTCCCGGCCGGAGGCGCGAGATGTAGGGTTCTAGCATGTCATAATGGGCAGCGGAAGCTAGGGATTTTAAAATTTTCTTAATAAAGTCCCTATGCATGAAACCCTTTTAAGCCTAGATCACCTTAATGATTACAATCAAATAATATAAAATAAATACAGAATTAGTAGAATACCTCAAACGCTAATCCAAAGTGTACAATCTCCACGAGGCGTCCAAGTGTCCGCCCTCCAATGGTGATCCACACGAAAACTTGATCAAGACTTTAGCTCCAAAGACTTTTGATCCTTAATGCAGAATTCTTCTAAAGAACTCTAATGGCTTGCTTTCCTTCCTTTCTATTTTTCTTTAGCCTTCTAAAATCTCTTCTAATCCTTTTGTCCTAATGAAGACCACCTTGTCTTGGCTTAGGACACACTAGAAGCAATGTTAGAAAGAAAGAAACTAATGTAAGAAAGAAGGGATATGAGAGAGAGAGAGTTGGATTGATTTTCGATGATTAGAAAACACCGGGAGCATTCCTATTTATAGATGGCGTGGGGATGCATCACCAAAGGATGCATCCCATCCACACATCCTTCAGATGGGGCGTGATAAGAGGAGAGAAGGCGCCACAAAAATAGGGAGAGGCGTATCAAAAGTGGTTATGATAAGATCAAGCGCTTATGATGTGGCGCTTGATTCCCTAAGCACCTCTTCATGAAAATGCGCCGTACTCTTTCCTTTTTTCACTTCTTCTCACGCAAGAAAAATAGGAACCAACCTTATCCATTCATCAAGGGTTGATGATGATCCAAAGGCCATGAAAGAAGGCGCCATATATCCCTTAGGCGTGATGAAGAGAGAAGAGAGAGAATGGATAAGATCAAATAAATGGTTCATCCTTATCCATTTAATCTTCACGTATTCTCTCTCTTTCCTTCACCTATTTTTCATCTCCACGCCTCCCAATGATATCCATCACGTCATCATGATCTCCCATCATCCTATGATGAAAATCCAATGGCTCCAATTCATGGTGCCATCCATTTGATCCATCTCTTCATCCAAATGTTGATCCAACGGTCAAAAATGAATGATTTATCAAATCTAATCCAATTAGACTCAAACCAAGCCAATTAGGAGCCAACTCTTGGCTAACCCATATTAGAATATGATCTAATCAAATTAGATCAATTAAGAATCAGATTCGAATCCAGTTCGAATCAGATTCGAATTCAGTTCGAATCAGATTCGAATCCAGTTCGAATCAGGAGCTAAGGTTTGCAACACCTGCTAGGATGTTTATCTTGCAAACATGATCTAATCCAATTAGACCCTTGATAAGTTTTCTTGTGTGTGACCCATTGGGTTCCATACTTAGCCAGCAATAGGTGTGAGTGCGAGTTGACCCAACTTGATTAGAACTCTTCTAATCGATTTAAGTCCAAACTGCGCGAACCCGAACTTAACAATTAGAATCCTTTCTAATTGGTGATCGAATTAAACTCTTTAATTCGATCAAACCTATAAGACAAGATTGACGTCTAGCAACGTGTCATGTCTACCCGGAAAATATGGAATTTGGTGGAAATACCAAAAATACCCTTCAGTGGCAAGTTACCATGCAATTCAATCCTTTAATCAAACTGCATCCCAAATATGTATATGAGTATGAATATATGTCAAACTCAATTTCATATTCATATTTTTCTCAATCTTTTAATGATAATTCAAATAATGAAACATTAGAAACTCTTTCTAATTTTCATTCTGCTTTGATCAAAGGCTTCCTGAATTATCATATGATTAGAATAAATAGGATGCTATCTTCTCTTACTAGAAGTGATTAATTCCTTGTTGATCTACTCATAATCTTCGTACACAATCCACCATATCCAGAAGACCTCGTACATAACTTATTGTCATGAATGAGTGTAAACCAAAACATAGGTTCATGTGCACAAGATACCATGGTGATCTCAGGTCAAAGGATCAGTTGTACAACTCCCACTAAGAGAATCATCTTTTGACATGTAAGTAAGACTTCATAAGATTTCTCTTTGTAGGTCAATTCAGTGAACTCATTCTTCTAATGAGCACCCATATCTTTGTATTAGTGTCTCCACACAAATGATTGTGAGATCAATCATCCTCTGCATCGAGCATACATAAGACATGCTAGTCTTTCCGGTAATCATTGATCCCCGACTCAATGTACCAATGACTGGGAATATTTAAGATTAGGATTTTAGGATTTTAAGTCTCACTAGTATGATCTCATCATAGTCTTAAAACCATTGCCCTAATCTAAGGAGTTTATCATAAATATAATCAACAGCATATGATAAAACATAACGCCTTTATTCATATTTAAATGTCATGTACATGATTTGGACAAATCAAAAGAAAAACCCTTCGCAATACATATTGCGATTGGCTTGTAGGGCATCTACTCTTTCAATCTCCCACTTGCACTAAAGCCAATCGCTCTTATATTTTATCCCCATACAATCGAGGTGGCGATCGAACTGCTGTTGTGGTAGAGCTTTAGTAAACGGGTCTGCTAGGTTGTTCTTGGTGTCTACTCGTTCAATGACTATGTCTTGTCTCTCGACAATCTCTCGAACAAGATGGAAGCGTCTTAGAATGTGCTTGGATTTGTGATGAGACCTTGGTTCCTTCGCTTGAGCAACAGCTCCAGTGTTATCACAATAAACTGGGACTGGTCCAGCAATCTCGGGAACTACTCCTAACTCAGAGATGAACTTCTTCATCCAGACAGCTTCCTTAGCGGCTTCACTTACAGCAATGTATTCTGCCTCAGTAGTTGAGTCAGCTACAGTTTGCTGTTTGGAACTCTTCCTGCTCACTGCACCACCATTTAGGGTAAAGACATACCCTGAAGTGGACTTGCTATCATCTGGGTCTGATTGAAAACTAGAATCAGAAAATCCTTCTAGTTTCAACTCAGATCCTCCATAAACTAGAAAAATATCTTTAGTCCTTCTCAAGTACTTAAGAATATTTTTCACAGCTATCCAATGATCCTCTCCTGGATCAGCCTGAAATCTACTTGTTATGCCTAAGGCATAAGCAACATCAGGCCTAGTACATAGCATAGCATACATAATCGATCCTACTGCCGAAGCATAGGGAATAGAATTCATTCTATTCCTCTCTTCAGATGTCTTAGGAGACATCTTCTTAGAGAGACGTATGCCATGACTCATAGGCAAATAACCTCTTTTACTTTCTTCCATGCTGAATCTTTTCAGCACATTATCTATGTACCTAGACTGGGACAAGCCTAGCATCCTTTTAGATCTATCCCTATAGATCTTTATACCAAGTATATAGGATGCTTCTCCCAAGTCTTTCATGAAAAAGCTTTTTGACAGCCAAGTCTTGACGATTGTAACATTGGAATATCATTTCCAATGATCAGTATGTCATCTACATACAATATTAAGAAGACAATGGCACTCCCACTAGTCTTCTTGTACACACATGGTTCATCCACATTTTTGATAAAACCAAACTCTTTGACTGTTGTATCAAAACGGATGTTCCAACTCCTCGATGCTTGCTTTAATCCATAAATGGATCTCTTAAGCTTGCATACTTGATTTGCTCTCTTACTTGAGACAAATCCTTCTGGCTGTGTCATGTAAACCTCTTCCTCAAGATAACCATTAAGGAAGGCGGTTTTGACATCCATCTGCCAGATTTCATAATCATAGTATGCAGCTATTGCAAGCAAAATCCGAATAGATTTGAGCATAGCTACTGGCGAAAAAGTTTCATCATAGTCAATTCCTTGCTTTTGCCTGAAACCTTTTGCCACCAATCTAGCCTTGTAGGTTTCTACTTGGCCATCTGCTCCAATCTTTTTCTTATAGACCCATTTGCAACCTATAGGGTTTACACCCTCTGGTGCATCAACCAAAGTCCATACTTGGTTAGTATACATAGAATCTATTTCGGATTTCATGGCTTCTAGCCATTTGTCAGAGTCACTACTCATGACAGCTTCCGAATAGGTCAGAGGATCATTATTCTGAACAATGTGGGCTTCATCATTCTCAATGATGAACCCATACCTCTCAGGTGCTCTTCGCACTCTATCTGACCTTCGGAGAGGAGATGTGTGTTGTGGTTGTACCTCATCAATGGGTACATCTGGTTGAAGAATTTCTTGTGTTTCTATTTGTAGGTTTTGAACTTCTTCAAGTTCAATTTTTCTATCCTTGCCCTTTTCTAAGATAAACTCTTTTTCTAAGAAAATGGCATGCCTACCTACAAAAACTTTTTGTTCGGTAGGATGATAGAAGATGTATCCTATACTATCTTTAGGATAACCTACAAAAATACATTTATCTGATCTAGCACTTAGCTTGTGTCCAAAATTTCTTTTGACATAAGCTTGACAACCCCATATCTTAAGATACTTAAGATTAGGCTTCTTTCCTCTCCATATCTCATATGGAGTGCTATGTACAGACTTAGAAGGTACCCTGTTTAATATTAGTGCAGCAGTCTCTAGGGCAAAACCCCAGAAGGAAATAGGAAGATCAGTAAAGCACATCATGGACCGTACCATATCTAATAAAGTACGATTCCTCCGTTCAGCTACACCATTTAATTGTGGCGTATACGGAGGTGTCCATTCAGAGAGAATGCCCTTTTCTTTAAGATGATTTAAAAACTCACTAGAAAGGTATTCACCTCCTCGATCAGATCGAAGGATTTTAATACACTTTCCGGTTTGTTTTTCAACCATACTTTGATACTCTTTAAACTTATCAAAAGCTTCGGATTTATGTTTCATAAGATACACATATCCGAACCTTGATAAATCATCAGTGAATGTGATGAAGTAAGAGTATCCACCTCTAGCTGGAGTTGTCATAGGACCACATACATCTGTGTGTATAAGTCCTAATAACTCACTTGCCCTTTCTCCATGTCCAGTGAATGGAGACTTAGTCATTTTACCCATAAGACAAGATTCACAAGTTCCTAATGATTCATAATCATAAGGATCAAAGAACTCTTCTTTGTATAACTTGTTGATTCTTGATTCACTTATGTGACCAAGTCGGCAATGCCAAAGAAGGGTGTTATTTACTTCCTCTCTCTTTCTTTTATTGCTTTTATTAATATGAAAGACATTGTCATTAAGTAATAAAACAAGAAGACCATTTTCCATAATGCCATTGCAAAGATGCTTATTAGAAAAATAAATAGAGCAACCATTGCCCTTTCCATTAATTTCAAATCCTTTCTTTAACAACAAAGGAATGGAAATTACATTTCTAATAATTTTGGGCATATAATAACAATCTTCTAATTGTAGGAGCTCTCCCGAAGGTAACTCCAAGTTGTAGGTTCCAACAGCTTCAGCCTGGATGGACTCTCCTCCAGCGCCATACAGCTCGAAGTCACCTTTCTTCAAAATTTTAATTTTCTGTAGTCCATGCAAAGATTTGCAAATGTGAAAACCACAGCCGGTATCCAATACCCATGAATTTGAATTTGAAGAACTTAATGACAAGTTGGCATGTAACATAAACATACCTTTTGATGCAACTCTTGCATCGGTCTTCATACTTGCAAGAAAACTCTTGCAATTCCTTTTCCAGTGGCCAGCTTTGCCGCAATGAAAACAGGTACTTGATCCGGAGTTTTTCTTTCCTTTTTTCTTTTTGATGCTACTCTTAGGGTTCAATCATTTCTTAGAACCCTTATTGCCCGATTTTCTCTTAGAGGTGCCATCTATAAGAAGGAGTGGACCTTTATCCTTCTTAATATGGCCTTCAGCTGTTTTGAGCATATTTAACAGCTCGGGCAGAGAGGTGTTCAGCTTGTTCATGTGAAAGTTCACAACAAACTGAGAGAATGAATCAGGCAGTGATTGCAGGATCAAATCCTGACTGAGCTCACTATCCATAGCAAAACCTAATTGACTTAATCTAGTGATTAAGTCTATAACCATAAGAACATGGTTTTGCACTGGAGTTCCTTTATTCATTCTAGCACGGAACAACTGCTTAGATATCTCATACCTAGCAGTCCTGCTTTGTTCTCCATACAACTCTTTTAGATTGAGAAGTATGGATTGAGTGTCCATGCCTTCATGTTGCCTCTGTAATTCATTACTCATAGAGGCAAGTATGATACATTTGACAGTCAAACTGTCATTTTTCCACATCTTATGTGTGGCAACCTCCTCTTCTGTAGCATCATCCCCTAGATCTCCAAGATCAGGGGTTTCAAGTATATAGAAAATTTTCTCCTGAGTGAGTACTATCTTTAAATTCCTCAACCAGTCCACATAATTTGGTCCGGTCAACTTGTTGGCATCTAAGATGCCTCTTAGTGAAAGTGAAGCCATTTAATAATTCTACATATGCAAGAACATAACTAATATAAGCAGACCAATCATGATGACATGTTTGCAACTAGATAAGGACTTTAATCTAATTTGTCTCCTACTATTTTTATCGAATATCATAGCCCTCTCCTATGATAAACGTGAAAATATAATTTTTCTTAGTAGGGTTGAGATCCTAATTCATCATAAAAAGCCTTGTGTTTACACAACAAACTCTTATGAGTTCAAAGGTAGGAAACTCTTTCCAATTGCATCTCATGCAATTCTCAACTTTATCTTGTCCTCTTAAAATACTTATTGCCTTGTGTTAGCACAACAAACAATAATATTTTAGTTAAGTCAAACCCTTCGTTTCCATATAGTCATATTCGAATAATATTGCCCTTGTGGTTACACAACAAGGCAATATATTAAAATATGCCATAAGCATCTTAATGCACCAAGACAGTATAACATCAGTCCCCATTGCAAGTTTTGTGTTAGCACAACAAACTAGCATGGATCTTGACATAATAATATCGAGGCATGAAGGAAGGCTATCAATAGTGTTATATCAATATTAAGCTTCTCCATAATAGACAATCAAACAATTGGCCAGGTAAGCAGGTGGGAGGCTCCCCTTACTCAAAGAGTAAGGTCCTAATTAAGTAACCACCTTTAGTGCTTTCCTTAGACACCAATTAGATTAATTGTTCTAGAATGGGTTAGCTCAAAATTTTTTAACACTATGACTTAATATAATTTTTATTGAGGGCTTACTAGTCTCTAGCACATTCTTTAATTGTAACATATATTTAACATATCTAAAATAAGCTATCATGCATCATAGCTATCTCATAGCATGTATAAATCATAAGCAACTAATTAACATGCTTCAACATATTTTCATATGGAAAATATCATATCATGACATTTTATTACATATCATATCATATATGAATCATATATTTCAGCATTTCATTAAGCATATGACATTACTATCTCATAGTAAATTAATAATCATACATCATGCATTATTATTTGATTGAACCAATTAAGGATAGCTCTGATACCACTGTAGGGTTCTAGCATGTCATAATGGGCAGCGGAAGCTAGGGATTTTAAAATTTTCTTAATAAAGTCCCTATGCATGAAACCCTTTTAAGCCTAGATCACCTTAATGATTACAATCAAATAATATAAAATAAATATAGAATTAGTAGAATACCTCAAACGCTAATCCAAAGTGTACAATCTCCACGAGGCGTCCAAGTGTCCGCCCTCCAATGGTGATCCACACGAAAACTTGATCAAGACTTTAGCTCCAAAGACTTTTGATCCTTAATGCAGAATTCTTTTAAAGAACTCTAATGGCTTGCTTTCCTTCCTTTCTATTTTTCTTTAGCCTTCTAAAATCACTTCTAATCCTTTTGTCCTAATGAAGACCACCTTGTCTTGGCTTAGGACACACTAGAAGCAATGTTAGAAAGAAAGAAACTAATGTAAGAAAGAAGGGATATGAGAGAGAGAGAGTTGGATTGATTTTCGATGATTAGAAAACACCGGGAGCATTCCTATTTATAGATGGCGTGGGGATGCATCACCAAAGGATGCATCCCATCCACACATCCTTCAGATGGGGCGTGATAAGAGGAGAGAAGGCGCCACAAAAATAGGGAGAGGCGTATCAAAAGTGGTTATGATAAGATCAAGCGCTTATGATGTGGCGCTTGATTTCCTAAGCACCTCTTCATGAAAATGCGCCGTACTCTTCCCTTTTTTCACTTCTTCTCACGCAAGAAAAATAGGAACCAACCTTATCCATTCATCAAGGGTTGATGATGATCCAAAGGCCATGAAAGAAGGCGCCATATATCCCTTAGGCGTGATGAAGAGAGAAGAGAGAGAATGGATAAGATCAAATAAATGGTTCATCCTTATCCATTTAATCTTCACGTATTCTCTCTCTTTCCTTCACCTATTTTTCATCTCCACGCCTCCCAATGATATCCATCACGTCATCATGATCTCCCATCATCCTATGATGAAAATCCAATGGCTCCAATTCATGGTGCCATCCATTTGATCCATCTCTTCATCCAAATGTTGATCCAACGGTCAAAAATGAATGATTTATCAAATCTAATCCAATTAGACTCAAACCAAGCCAATTAGGAGCCAACTCTTGGCTAACCCATATTAGAATATGATCTAATCAAATTAGATCAATTAAGAATCAGATTCGAATTCAATTCGAATCAGATTCGAATCCAGTTCGAATCAGGAGCTAAGGTTTGCAACACCTGCTAGGATGTTTATCTTGCAAACATGATCTAATCCAATTAGACCCTTGATAAGTTTTCTTGTGTGTGACCCATTGGGTTCCATACTTAGCCAGCAATAGGTGTGAGTGCGAGTTGACCCAACTTGATTAGAACTCTTCTAATCGATTTAAGTCCAAACTGCGCGAACCCGAACTTAACAATTAGAATCCTTTCTAATTGGTGATCGAATTAAACTCTTTAATTCGATCAAACCTATAAGACAAGATTGACGTCTAGCAACGTGTCATGTCTACCCGAAAAATATGGAATTTGGTGGAAATACCAAAAATACCCTTCAGTGGCAAGTTACCATGCAATTCAATCCTTTAATCAAACTGCATCCCAAATATGTATATGAGTATGAATATATGTCAAACTCAATTTCATATTCATATTTTTCTCAATCTTTTAATGATAATTCAAATAATGAAACATTAGAAACTCTTTCTAATTTTCATTCTGCTTTGATCAAAGGCTTCCTGAATTATCATATGATTAGAATAAATAGGATGCTATCTTCTCTTACTAGAAGTGATTAATTCCTTGTTGATCTACTCATAATCTTCGTACACAATCCACCATATCCAGAAGACCTCGTACATAACTTATTGTCATGAATGAGTGTAAACCAAAACATAGGTTCATGTGCACAAGATACCATGGTGATCTCAGGTCAAAGGATCAGTTGTACAACTCCCACTAAGAAAATCATCTTTTGACATGTAAGTAAGACTTCATAAGATTTCTCTTTGTAGGTCAATTCAGTGAACTCATTCTTCTAATGAGCACCCATATCTTTGTATTAGTGTCTCCACACAAATGATTGTGAGATCAATCATCCTCTGCATCGAGCATACATAAGACATGCTAGTCTTTCCGGTAATCATTGATCCCCGACTCAATGTACCAATGACTGGGAATATTTAAGATTAGGATTTTAGGATTTTAAGTCTCACTAGTATGATCTCATCATAGTCTTAAAACCATTGCCCTAATCTAAGGAGTTTATCATAAATATAATCAACAGCATATGATAAAACATAACGCCTTTATTCATATTTAAATGTCATGTATATGATTTGGACAAATCAAAAGAAAAACCCTTCGCAATACATATTGCGATTGGCTTGTAGGGCATCTACTCTTTCACGAGAGGCCCCGCGACCGGAGGCATTGGAAGCTCCACGACCACCTCGCCGTGCCATTACGATCGCTCTAAGATTGGTCCCTTCCTCTAGCGCCAACTGTTGCTGGTGGTCCAAACCGAGAACGATTGGCACAGCGGTGTGAACGGGATTCCGTCTGAGTTGCCTTGGTTGGTGTTGATTGTGCTCCACCTTCCACCGGAAAACCTGCAAGCAAGCCTCGCACCACCACTGGGGTAGTGGGGGCCCTCCGACGATCAAGTCAGAGGAGATTGGAGGAGAAGGAGAGATAATTGCAGGTAGTAGGGGAGTGCTCTGGAAGTTCTTGCTTACCTCCCCCCTCCTCCCCCCCGCAGCATATATACCAGGCTGGGGGGTCCTTCGGGGGGGTTGGTCATCGTGTGGCACGATGGAGTTGCCACTGACATGGCCGTTACAGGGCGTCGTGGGGCAGCGCTGGGTACGGCCGTGACAGGGCGTAGTGGAGCTCCGCCTTGTACGGCTGTTACAGGAGATCGTGGAGCAGCGCCGGATACGACCGTTGCAGGGACAGAGGGTCGTGGCGTGCTTCAGGGGAACAGCCTGTCGTTGTCGAGAGATTGCCGACTCGGGATCGGATTGCTGGATCAAGGGGCAGCCGACTCGGGGTCGGGCTGCGAAGCCGAAGATATCTGACTCGGGGTCGGGTTACTGGATCAAGGGGCAGCTGTAGTCTTCTTGGGCGCGCGTGTCGGTCACGTGGGGCATGGTGGCTGAGTTCCCCCGTAACACTGTCCAAGTGTCTCTAGATTTGGTTCATAGTATTTTGGATAAGTTAAGAAGTCTGCTGAACCAAAGTCTGAGACTCGAGTCGACTCCCGAGTATCACGAGTCGACTCCAAGCGTATCAAGTTCACTGGCACGAGCTCGAGTCGACTCCAGACTAGTACGAGTCGACTCCGACTGAGAACAGAAAGAAGAACAGAAAGCCTCATCTCAGAATCTGTCAACGAGTCGACTCCTGAAGTGCGCGAGTCGACTCCAATGTTTAACGAGTCGACTCCAGGGTAGTAAGAGTCGACTCCAAGAGGTACACAAAGAAAAGTCAGAGAGCAGTTTTCGAGTCTGAGATTCGAGTCGACTCCCAGACAGCTCGAGTCGACTCCAAGACAAGCTTCACGTCAAAAGGCAGAAGACCAACTTTCGGAAACTGAGAGTCGAGTCGACTCCAAGGAAGTTCGAGTCGACTCCAAGACTGGATGAGCCAAAAGACAGAGAATCGGGAGTTCGGGCTCTGAGATTCGAGTCGACTCCAAGGACAGTCGAGTCGACTCGAGTGGACAAAATTCAAAATTGGATCCACGGACTTCAGTGGATGAGCCGACACCAAAATTGCCAGGTCAGCTCCAGAAGTTGGCGAGTCGACTCCGGGTCAAGACGAGTCGACTCCCAGTCGTGACGGCAACTTTAATTCAAATTTGGAACAGTTGCCGAGTCGACTCCGGAAAAGCTTGAGTCGACTCCCGCTACAGCCGAGTCGACTCCTGATCGCGCGAGTCGACTCCAACCCACCAACGGTCATATTGTTAGGCTGCGCAGAGTGTGCAGAACGGGCAGAAAAAGCAGTGTAACGGCTAGTTTTCGTGGGGGTTGGCTTAAATAGCCACAGAAGACTGTAGCAAGGCAGAGAACAGTGATTCCACTCCAACTAATCAAGGATTCAAGCTCTGCAACGTGCTCTTCAACGAAAAAGAAAAGATCTGCATTTACAGCTCCACCTACATCTTCCCAGCAATTAAAGCCTTCTCCTCCAGCATTCAAGTCGACTACACATTCGAGAGGAGACCGGAGTTCAAGAAGCCATTCCTCTACTTCAGCTTAAAAGCGTTTGAGGGCTTCTAAACTCCTCTTTTGATTATATTGTTTTACATCTGCTTTTGAGAAGCTTATTTTCCTTTCTTTCTATAACTTGTATTTACTTGGTTCAATCGGAGGATTGAATCAAGGGGACTAAGGTTGGTTGGTGAGCCAAGTTAAAAACCAACGTGTGTAAGGGTTTGATTGTGAGCCCGGAAAAACAATCGGGGTTGGTTCTAGTCGGTGAGCCTGGGAAAACCGACCGAGTTCATTGTGAGCTCGTAAAACAACAAGTTTGGTTGTGAGCTTGCAAAACAACCGGCTGTAATCCAAGGGGGTTATAGTGAATTCCCAAGAGAGACCTGGGGAGTGGACGTAGGAGCAAGGGGTAGCTCCGAACCACTATAAAACTCTGTGTTTGCATTTGTCTCTCTTCTTCTTCCCCTCACATCACTCACAGCACTTAGCATTAATTAAATAACTTGCAATAGTTTTTAATTAATCAACCACATCGTTTTAATTATCTAAATTATTTTAAAACCCAATTCACCCCCCCCTCTTGGGTTGTCTATCTGGGCAACAAGTGGTATCAGAGCCAAAAACTCCTCCACTCAAGAGTTAAAAGATCAAAATGACAACCCCATTTGGATCTTCTCACATTGAGGGTCAGTCCACCCAAAGACCCCCTTTCTTCAATGGATCCGACTACTCATACTGGAAGGCTAGGATGAGAATATTCGTCCAAGCCCAAGACTATGAGATGTGGACTATTGTAGTGAATGGCCCATACATCCCATCCACATATGTAGAGGGTGTTAAGGTACCCAAATTAGAAAAGGATTGGGATGAACATGACATGAGGAAGGCACAATTAAACTCTAAAGCTATGAATGTGTTTTATTGTGCCTTAGATAGAAATGAATTCAATAGGGTCTCTACTTGCAACTCTGCAAAAGAGATCTGGGATAGACTTGAAGTGACCCATGAGGGCACGAATCAAGTTAAAGAATCCAAAATTAATATATTGGTTCATAAGTATGAACTATTTAAAATGGATTCTAATGAGACAATCACTAGCATGTTCACTAGGTTTACTGACATTGTCAATGGCCTAAAAAGCCTTGGCAAGAGCTATACTAACAGTGATCTTGTCAGGAAAATACTTCGCTGTCTACCAAGGTCATGGGAAGCCAAAGTGACGGCAATCCAAGAAGCTAAAGACTTGAACAAGCTTCCACTCGAAGAGCTCCTTGGATCCCTAATGACTCACGAGCTAACCATGAAGCAACACAGCGAAGAAGAGTCCTCCCATAAGATAAAGGTAATAGCACTTAAATCTACTTCATCTAACAAGGACTTGTCCTGCAGTAGCAGCAGTGAAGAAGAAGAACATGAGGAAGATGATGGTGAGGCTCTTCTTGTGCGCAAGTTCAAGAGATTCATCAACCACAAGAAGTCCTATCATCAAAGGAGAGGCCCCTCAAATTTCTACCACAAGGACAAAGGTAAGGAAAGGAAAAACGAGGGGATTGGGTGTTACGAGTGCAAGAAGCCGGGTCACATAAGAGCAGAGTGCCCCTTACTGAAGAAGGGGAGTAAGTACAAGAAGAAGAAGGCTCTTGTCACTACACTATCCGACTCCGACTCATCATCCTCCTCATCAGATGATGAACAAGAAGAGAAGGCCAATTTCTGCTTCATGGCCAACGAAAACGAGGTAACTTCCGATACGCATCTTGATTTTTCTTTTGATGAACTTTATGATGCATTTAATGAGTTAATGGTAGAATATAAGGCTATAAATCTTAAGAATAAAGAACTGAAAATAGCTAATCAATCATACCTACATAAATACGATAAATTAGTTAAGGATAAGGACTTAATCACCAAAGAAAATATTGAACTTAAAACAAACAACCAACTTTTAACTCAAAAGACTAACACCTTAACTAAAGATAATGAAAAACTAACTAAGGAATTTTCAGAACTTAAAAAATATAAACAAACCTTAGATAAGGATCTTACAAAAGAACTTAATGATCTAAAAGCAGAAAATCAAACACTAACTAAAGAACTTAACAAATACAAACCCTTAGTTGAAAAATTTACATATAGTTCTGAAAAATTAAACATGATACTAAATAGTCAACGAGCAGTATTTAATAAAGCGGGTTTAGGGTATAAACCAAGAAATAAACAAAAACTTCTTAGTAACTTCTTTGTTAAAGCTGGAGAAACTAAAACTAAGAAAATAACCTGCTTTTGTTGTGGAACTATAGGACATAAGGCAAATGCATGTGACTATAGAAAAAGTAAAACAAAAAGGAAAATTAAAAGGGTATGGGTTCCAAAAGGAACCAACTTGACTAACCATGAAGGACCCAAGAAAACTTGGGTACCTAAGATGACATGATTTGCTTGTGTAGGAGTGTCTTGCAGCCAAGGTCAACAAAAACCGCTGGTATTTGGATAGTGGCTGCTCAAGGCACATGACGGGTGATAAAGATCAATTTTTCACCCTTGAAGCTAAGAAGGGAGGTGCTGTGACTTTTGGAGACAACAACCAAGGTCATATCATTGGTATTGGTAAAGTTCAAATCACCCCTTCTACTTTTATAGATAATGTTAGATATGTTGATGGTCTTAAGCATAACTTGTTAAGCATTAGTCAATTATGTGATATAGGATATGATGTTATGTTTAAACCATCACTATGCATTATAACAAATCCTAATGATAATAGTTTAGTTTTTAAAGGAATTAGACGTGGAAATGTATATGTTGTAGACCTAGAAGATCTTGCAAAACATAACCAATGTCTAGTTGTAAATGAAACTAAAGATAATGATGCTAGTTGGTTATGGCACCGTAAGTTAGGTCATGCAAGCATGGACACAATAACTAAACTAGTTAAAAGAGACTCCGTGATAGGTTTGCCAAAATTAAAATTTGAAAAGAACAAAATATGTGAAGCATGTCAATTTGGCAAACAATCTAGGAACTCTTTTAAATCCATAAAATGTGTCTCTACTTCTAGGCCTCTAGAATTACTACACATGGACCTATTTGGTCCAACTAGAACAACAAGCCTAGGTGGAAATAAATATGGTCTAGTTATAGTAAAAGATTACTCTAGGTACACATGGGTCATGTTTCTAGCACATAAGGATCAAGCATTTTCTGTTTTTAAGAAGTTCCATAAGGAAGTAACAAATGCTAGAGAGTCTTCAGTCATAGCCATTAGAAGTGACCATGGTACCGAATTCGAAAATCAATCATTTGATGAATTTTGTAGTAAAAAGGGGATAACCCATAATTTCTCAGCACCTAGGACACCACAACAAAATGGAGTTGTGGAAAGGAAGAATAGAACACTAGAGGAAATGGCTAGAACTATGTTATGTGAAAGTAACCTCCCTAAGTACTTTTGGGGAGAAGCCATTAATACCTCTTGTCACATATTAAATAGAGTTCTATTGAGACCCATTATAAAGAAAACACCTTATGAACTGTGGAAAAACAGAAAACCAAAGGTTAATTATTTTCATGTTTTTGGATGTAGGTGTTTTGTGCATAATAATGGGAAAGATAATCTAGGGAAATTTGACCCTAAATCTGATGAAGGAATATTCTTAGGTTATTCTACAACTAGTAAAGCCTATAGAGTATTTAATAAAAGAACCTTAGTCATAGAAGAATCTATACATGTAGTATTTGATGACTCTAGTGACATCTCCTCTAGTAAAAAAGTTAATTTTGATGATGATGTTGAAATACTTGAGGAAAAGATAGATGAGATGGGATTACAAGATGATAATCAAAAGTTGATTGAAGGAGAATCATCAAGCCAAGAGGCTATTGTGGATCATGGGCTAACAAAAGCTTGGAGGTATGCTCACAGGCATCTTAAGGAACTCATTCTAGATGATCCATCTCAACCGGTTAGGACTAGAGCTTCACTTAGAAATCTAAATAACCATCTAGCTTTTGTTTCACACTTTGAGCCCAAACATATAGAAGAAGCCGAAAATGATGTAAATTGGATAAATGCAATGCAAGAAGAACTAAACTAATTTACTAGAAACAAAGTGTGGGATCTAGTAGAGAGACCTTCTAAATATCCAATTATAGGTACAAAATGGATATATAAAAATAAGCTAGATGAAAATGGAATTGTTATAAGGAATAAGGCTAGACTAGTGGCAAAGGGTTATAATCAAGAAGAAGGCATAGATTTTGATGAAACCTTTGCTCCCGTAGCTAGACTTGAGGCTATTAGACTATTATTAGCATATGCATGCTCTAAGGATTTCAAACTATTTCAAATGGATGTAAAAAGTGCATTTTTAAATGGGTATATTAATGAGGAAGTGTATGTAGAACAACCTCCTGGTTTTGAAAATCATCAATACCCTAATCATGTGTATAAACTGAACAAAGCACTTTATGGATTAAAACAAGCACCTAGAGCATGGTATGAGAGACTTAGTAAATTCCTATTAGAACATGAATTCTCTAGGGGAAATGTAGACACAACATTATTTCTGAAAAAGCAAAATAAGGAGATGCTATTAGTACAGATTTATGTTGATGATATCATTTTCGGTGCTACTAACAATCGCCTCTGCGAAGAGTTTGCTGATTTGATGCAGAGTGAGTTTGAGATGAGCATGATGGGAGAGCTGAACTACTTCCTCGGGCTTCAAATCAAACAATCTGAAGGAGGCATCTTCATCAATCAAGCAAAATATGTCAAGGAGATGCTCAAGAAGTTTGATATGGAAGGAAACAAATCAATCAGCACCCCCATGAGCTCATCATGCAAATTAGATCAAGATGAATCAGGTAAATCTGTAGATCAAAAACTTTATAGAGGTATGATAGGATCTTTACTATATCTTACTGCAAGTAGATCTGATATTATGTTTAGTGTTTGCATGTGTGCTAGATATCAGGCTAATCCTAAAGAATCACACCTAGCTGCAGTTAAGAGAATTTTTAAATACTTAATAGGAACTAAGAACATAGGGCTATGGTACTCTAAAGAATCTAGCCTAAACTTAATAGGGTACACAGATTCAGACTTCGCTGGATGTAAGCTTGATAGAAAAAGTACCAGTGGGTCGTGTCAGTTTCTAGGAGAAAACCTAATCTCATGGTTTAGCAAGAAACAAAACTCGGTTGCATTATCCACTGCAGAAGCTGAATATGTGGCAGCCGGGAGTTGTTGTGCTCAAATCTTGTGGATTAAACAACAATTAGAAGATTATGGCATTAAACAAGATAAAATCCCCATTAATTGTGATAATACAAGTGCCATAAATCTAACTAAAAATCCAATTCAACATTCAAGAACTAAACACATTGAGATAAGACATCACTTCATAAGAGATCATGTATTGAATGGTGATGTGTCACTCCAATTTGTTTGTACTGATAATCAATTAGCAGATATTTTTACAAAACCCCTAAGTGAAGAGAGGTTTAGCGTGCTTAGGAGGGGATTAGGAGTGATTGATCCATCCTAGTGGGAGTTTCCACTAGATTAATTGATTTTGATGATTAGAATGCGGTTAAAATAGAGTTTACATTCAATGATCATCAAATCAGATCCCAATTAGGTGATTTTCCTTCATTTGGCACGGTTATAGCATGACTTTTAGGTGCGTGCCAAGGTTAGAGACGACTCGAGTAAGTTTCAGAGCCGGCTCCTAAGGGGGAGTCGACTCGCGCATTTGCGGGAGTCGACTCGCAAAGATGGCAGCTGAGGGGGAGTCGACTCGCACATTGTCGGGAGTCGACTCGAAGTCTACAGGCGCATAAGGAGAGTCGACTCGCGCATATTCTGGAGTCGACTCGAGGTCGAGTCGACTCGCGACTCAGGAGAGTCGACTCGCAGTCGGGATCCGACTTTTTAACCCTAGGTTTGTCGTTTCGCAAACACTTCTCTTTCAAGCCGCCACTGTTCAAAAAGCCATAGAGCCGACTCCTAGGTCTTCCCCGATCGTCTCCAACCTCTGTTCGGTCGATTTTTCACTGGTTCTTAGGGTTTTCGTCCGTTCCTAGGTCGTCTCCGGTTCGTCCCGAGTCTCCTCCGTCGCCCTTTCTCCGTCCTTTAGGTGTTTCTTCCCGTTTAGGTCAAGATGCCTCGTAAGACCGTGGTTAGGAAGAGGTCCCGTCCCAAGGCCGGTCCCGAGCGGCGCTCCAAGGCGCGGCACGATCCCGCGAGGCAACCACCTCCGGCTCGTTCCCCGCCTAGGGCGGTTCCCGCGAGGCCATTGGCCGGGAAGGTCGTCTCCACCGGGAGGTATGTCAATTTCGACTTCCTCTCCCGGGAAGGGTTCACCATAGGTGATAGGCTTAGAGCCCAGGGCTTAGAGTTCTTCCTTACATTGGACCTCCCCACATATCCAGGGCTCGTTAGAGAGTTTTACGGTACCGTCCATCGGGGAGATGGGGGTATCGAGGGCACAGTAGCCGGTGTCCCTGTATTTGTCACGGAGGATCTTATTGGCCACATCCTCCACCTTCCACTAGTAGGGGTGGCTCCCGCACACCCTGAGGATAGAGTTGAGGCCCTTACGGTCGTCTTAGGGCATCCACCTCAGTCCCCCCTAGACGAGGTATCTGCTAGCTCACTTCCTGTTGAAGTGAGAATCCTTTTGAGTATTCTGTCCAGGTCTGTCTTCCCTAAGACAGGAAGATTTGATTTTGTAAATGAGAGGGACCTAGCTATTATGTCTTACATTCTTCAGGACACCCCGGTCAACTTTCCCAAACTCATATATAGGTATATGTGTGAGCCCCTAGATAGACCTAGGCTCACCCTCCCATACGGCATGATTTTTACTCTTCTCTTTAGGGAGTACGAGATTCCCATTCCTGAGAGGGAACCCTCTCGTGCATTGCGATGGACAGATCGCTTGTGTACGGGGACCATGCACAGGATGGGGTTTTGGAAGAGAGAGGGGGTATGGGTTAGGAAGTCTACCCTCACCGCTCAGACCACCCGACCTTCACCCAGTCCTGAGCCCGATTCAGACTACCCAGACCTTCCAGACCATCCAGACCTTCCATCCACTCCTCCTGCTCCTACCACCTCCGCCGGACCTTCCTCCTTGGCACCACCCTCTATGGCGGTCCGGATTGATCCTGAGCAGCTCCGGGAGCTGCGACAGGAGATAGTCAGAGAGGTGAGGGATGAGCTGCTTCGGGAGCTCCGAGGTGCGGTGCCTGCTCCCACTCCTGCACCCGTCTCTTCTCAGTTGGTCCCTTCCTTGACAGCCGTGACTGACATGACGGCTCATGTACGGGAAGAGATCTACAATGTCCGGAGTTTGGTCCAGGCCCAGTTCCACAGCATGAGTGAGGTCACGAGCTCCACTCGACAGATGCGACAGGAGATAGGTCGTGACATGCACACCACCACCGAGGGGGCCGAGCGCTTGGCGAATGTACTCATCGACAAGCTGGACGCACTTCAGACATCGGTGACTGGGCTTCAGGCGTCGGTGACAGAGCTCTCCACTACACATAGCAGAGCCACCACGTCTATCATCACACAGCTTGGCCATGTCACAGATGCAGTCACCCTCCTCATGGAGCAGAGCCGATTGAGAGGAGGAGCACCATCCTCGAGAGGAGGAGCCACATCCTCGAGAGGAGGAGCCACATCCTCCAGAGGAGGAGATGCATCATCGAGAGGGGGAGATACATCCTCGAGGGGGGGATCTTCATCCTCGACGAGACCATAGATGTTCTTTTTGCTTTGTTTTGTATTGCTTTGCTTTACGTATTGTATGCTCAAATGTATTCACATTCATATCAATACAATGAGTAGACATCTTATCTTCATTTCTGTGCCATTTGATGATTGGTTGTGCCATTGATTGTGTGTGATTACCTCCTTTTTCGTATGATGACAAAAAGGGGGAGAAATATGTATACAATATGTAAAAGGGGAGAAATATGGATGAAATATGTAAAAGAAATCAATGGAAATCAATAAAAAGACACACAAATTTGTTCTAAGTGGATTCGGTACCTCGAGGCTCATTATCTCTCTTTTGGGGCTCCTAATGGAGTAATCTCCAGAATCTATTCAAGGGATATTCGGAGATTAGCTGAATCCTACTCAAGAACAAATTGACAGATTTTTCCTCTAAAAACAAAAAATTCAGTTCAAAAACTTCATAGCATTAAAAGGAAATTCAGAAAATCAAAACATAGTTGAATGCATATGTTGAGGGGGAGAATCTGAATTTTAATCAAGCTAAATCATTAATGACATATAAGCCAAACAATTGATTGCATAATATGAAGGCTTATATAATTCCAAATGAAAGGGAGAGCTTTAACTCTGAAATTTGCTGTTTCACTCCTTTCAAACTTGGATAAATTAAATTATCAGACATTTGAATTCATTTATGGATTTTATTTCATTATTTATTGAGCAAGTCATTTTACATATACTCAAAGTTTTGTCATCATCAAAAAAGGGGAGATTGTGGAGTGATTGATTAAAACCCCATTTGATTTTGATGAGCTCAAAGCATTTGAGTATATCTTGTGATTACTAATGAATTCAATTGAGTGTTTCAGTGAAAATCCTGTCCAAGTGTCTCTAGATTTGGTTCATAGTATTTTGGATAAGTTAAGAAGTCTGCTGAACCAAAGTCTGAGACTCGAGTCGACTCCCGAGTATCACGAGTCGACTCCAAGCGTATCAAGTTCACTGGCACGAGCTCGAGTCGACTCCAAACTAGTACGAGTCGACTCCGACTGAGAACAGAAAGAAGAACAGAAAGCCTCATCTCAGAACCTGTCAACGAGTCGACTCCTGAAGTGCGCGAGTCGACTCCAATGTTTAACGAGTCGACTCCAGGGTAGTAAGAGTCGACTCCAAGAGGTACACAAAGAAAAGTCAGAGAGCAGTTTTCGAGTCTGAGATTCGAGTCGACTCCCAGACAGCTCGAGTCGACTCCAAGACAAGCTTCACGTCAAAAGGCAGAAGACCAACTTTCGGAAACTGAGAGCCAAGTCGACTCCAAGGAAGTTCGAGTCGACTCCAAGACTGGATGAGCCAAAAGACAGAGAATCGGGAGTTCGGGCTCTGAGATTCGAGTCGACTCCAAGGACAGTCGAGTCGACTCGAGTGGACAAAATTCAAAATTGGATCCACGGACTTCAGTGGATGAGCCGACACCAAAATTGCCAGGTCAGCTCCAGAAGTTGGCGAGTCGACTCCGGGTCAAGACGAGTCGACTCCCAGTCGTGACGGCAACTTTAATTCAAATTTGGAATAGTTGCCGAGTCGACTCCGGAAAAGCTTGAGTCGACTCCCGCTACAGCCGAGTCGACTCCTGATCGCGCGAGTCGACTCCAACCCACCAACGGTCATATTGTCAGGCTGCGCAGAGTGTGCAGAACGGGCAGAAAAAGCAGTGTAACGGCTAGTTTCCGTGGGGGTTGGCTTAAATAGCCACAGAAGACTGTAGCAAGGCAGAGAACAGTGATTCCACTCCAACTAATCAAGGATTCAAGCTCTGCAACGTGCTCTTCAACGAAAAAGGGAAGATCTGCATTTACAGCTCCACCTACATCTTCCCAGCAATTAAAGCCTTCTCCTCCAGCATTCAAGTCGACTACACATTCGAGAGGAGACCGGAGTTCAAGAAGCCATTCCTCTACTGCAGCTTAAAAGCATTTGAGGGCTTCTAAACTCCTCTTTTGATTATATTGTTTTACATCTGCTTTTGAGAAGCTTATTTTCCTTTCTTTCTATAACTTGTATTTACTTGGTTCAATCGGGGGATTGAATCAAGGGGACTAAGGTTGGTTGGTGAGCCAAGTTAAAAACCAACGTGTGTAAGGGTTTGATTGTGAGCCCGGAAAAACAATCGGGGTTGGTTCTAGTCGGTGAGCCTGGGAAAACCGACCGAGTTCGTTGTGAGCTCGTAAAACAACAAGTTTGGTTGTGAGCTTGCAAAACAACCGGCTGTAATCCAAGGGGGTTATAGTGAATTCCCAAGAGAGACTTGGGGAGTGGACGTAGGAGCAAGGGGTAGCTCCGAACCACTATAAAACTCTGTGTTTGCATTTGTCTCTCTTCTTCTTCCCCTCACATCACTCACAGCACTTAGCATTAATTAAATAACTTGCAATAGTTTTTAATTAATCAACCACATCGTTTTAATTATCTAAATTATTTTAAAACCCAATTCACCCCCCCCCCTCTTGGGTTGTCTATCTGGGCAACAGCATGTGTGCTAGATATCAGGCTAATCCTAAAGAATCACATCTAGCTGCAGTTAAGAGAATTTTTAAATACTTAATAGGAACTAAGAACATAGGGCTATGGTACTCTAAAGAATCTAGCCTAAACTTAATAGGATACACAGATTCAGACTTCGCTGGATGTAAGCTTGATAGAAAAAGTACCAGTGGGTCGTGTCAATTTCTAGGAGAAAATCTTATCTCATGGTTTAGCAAGAAACAAAACTCGGTTGCATTATCTACTGCTGAAGCTGAATATGTTGCAGCCGGGAGTTGTTGTGCTCAAATCTCGTGGATTAAACAATAATTAGAAGATTATGGCATTAAACAAGATAAAATTCCCATTAATTGTGATAATACAAGTGCCATTAATCTAACTAAAAATTCAATTCAACATTCAAGAACTAAACACATTGAGATAAGACATCACTTCATAAGAGATCATGTATTGAATGGTGATGTGACACTCCAATTTGTTTGTACTGATAATCAATTAGCAGACATTTTTACAAAACCCCTAAGTGAAGAGAGGTTTAGTGTGCTTAGGAGGGGATTAGGAGTGATTGATCCATCCTAGTGGTGGTTTCCACTAGATTCATTGATTTTGATGACTAGATTGTGGTTAAAATAGAGTTTCTTTTCAATAATCATCAAATCAGATCATACTTTAGTGTTTTTCCCTCATTTGGCACGATTATAGCATGATTTTTAGGTGCGTGCCAAGGTTAGAGACGACTCAAGTAAGTTTCAGAGTCGGCTCCTAAGGGGGAGTCGACTCGCGCATTTGCGGGAGTCGACTCGCAAAGATGGCAGCAGAGGGGGAGTCGACTCGCATATAGTCGGGAGTCGACTCGAAGTCTTCAGGCGCATAAGGAGAGTCGACTCGCGCATATTCTGGAGTCGACTCGCAGTCGGGATCCGACTTTTTAACCCTAGATTTGTCGTTTCGAAAACACTTTTCTCTCAAGCCGCCACTGTTCAAAAGCCCTAGAGCCGACTCCTAGGTCGTCCCCGATCGTCTCCAACCCCTTTTCCGTCGATCTTTCACCGGTTCTTAGGTTTTTCATCCCTTCCTAGGTCGCCCCCGGTCGGTCCCAAGCCTCCTCCGTCGACCTTTCTCCGTCCTTTAGGTTTTTCATTCCGTCTAGGTCATAATGCCGCGTAAGACCGTTGTCCGGAAGAGGTCCCGACCCGAGGCCGGTCCCGAGCGGCGCTCCAAGGCGCAGCACGATCCCGCGAGGCAACCACCTCCGGCTCGTTCCCCGCCTAGGGCGGTTCCCGCGAGGCCATTGGCCGGGAAGGCCGTCACCACCGGGAGATATGTCGATTTCGACTATCTCTCCCGGGAAGGGTTCACCATAGGTGATAGGCTTAGGGCACAGGGATTAGAGTACTTCCTCACTTTAGATCTCCCCACTTACCCTGGTCTTGTTAGAGAGTTCTATGGTACCGTCCATCGGGAAGATGGGGGTATCGAGGGCACAGTAGCCGGTGTCCCTCTGTTTGTTACGGAGGATCTTATTGCCCACATCCTCCACCTTCCATTAGTAGGGGTGGCTCCCACACACCCTGAGGACAGGGTTGAGGCCCTTACGGCCGTTCTAGGGCATCCACCCCAGTCACCTCTAGACGAGGTTTCTGCTAGCTCACTTCCGATTGAGGTGAGAATCCTTTTGAGTATACTGTCTAGGTCCATCTTCCCTAAGACAGGGAGATTTGATTTTGTAAATGAGAGAGACCTAGCTCTTATGTTTTATATTCTTCAGGACACCCCGATCAACTTTCCCAAACTCATCTATAGGTATATGTGTGAGCCCCTAGATAGACCTAGGCTCACCCTCCCATACGGCATGATATTCACCCTTCTGTTTAGGGAGTACGAGATTCCCATTCCTGAGGGGGAACCCTTTCGCGCATTGCGATGGACAGATCGCATGCGAGCGGAGACCCTACACAGGATGGGGTTTCGGAAGAGAGAGGGGATCTGGGTTAGGAAGTCATCCATCACCACACAGACCACCAGACCTTCCCCCAGTCCTGAGCCCGATTCTGACTTTCCCGACGTACCAGACTTTCCATCCACTTCTGCTCCTACCACCTCCGCCGGACCCTCCTCCTCAGCTCCACCCACTCAGCCTATGGAGGTCCGGATCTCGTCTGAGCAGCTCCGGGAGCTGCGGCAGGAGATAGTCCGAGATCTGCTCCAGGAGCTCCGGGGTGCGGTGCCTACTCCCTCTCCTGCGCCCACATCTTCCGCATTGGTCCCTTCCCTGACAGCCGTGACAGACATGACGGCTGAGGTGCGGCAAGAGATATACAACATGAGGACCTTGATACAGGCTCAGTTCCACAGCATGAGTGAGGTCACGAGCACCACTCGATAGATGCGGGATGACATCGGCCGTGACATGTCCACCACCACCGCAGGGGCTGGGCGCTTGTCGAATGTGCTCATCGACAAGCTGGACGGACTGTAGAAGTCAGTACTCGAGCTGGATACGACACAGAGCAGGGCCATCCAGGCCATCATTCGCCAGCTAGAGAACGTGACCAATGAGGTCCAATCACTCGTGGAGCGCATGCCTCGAGGAGATACATCCTCGAGAGGAGGAGCCACATCCTCGAGAGGAGGAGATACATCCTCGAGAGGAGGACCTACATCCTCGAGGAGACCGTAGCTACTTTTTGTATTTTGCTTTGACATGTATTGCTTTACGTTACTTATTGTATTCTGAAATGTACTTACATACAAATTAATACAATGAGTAGCCGCATTTTTCTTCAATAATGTGCCTTTTGATCTATGTTTGATTGTGTGTTCTGTTTACCTCCTTTTTGATATGATGACAAAAAGGGGGAGAAATATGTAAAAGGAAGAAAAATATGTATAAAATATGTAAAAGGAATCAATGGAAATCAATAAAAAGATAAACTCTTAAAACACACAAATTTGTTCTAAGTGGATTCGGTACCCCGAGGCTCATTATCTCTCTTTTGGGGCTCCTAATGGAGTAATCTCCAGAATCTATTCAAGGGATATTCGGAGATTAGCTGAATCCTACTCAAGAACAAATTGACAGATTTTCCCTCTAAAAACCAAAATTTCAGTTCAAAAACTTCAAAGCATTAAAAGGAAATTCAAAGAATCAAAACAAAGTAGAATGCATATGTTGAGGGGGAGAATCTGAATTTTTAAGAAAGCTAAATCATTAAATATATATAAGCCAAATAATTGATTGCATGATATGAAGGCTTATATAATTCCAAATGAAAGGGGGAGCTTTAACTCCGAAATTTATTGTTTCACTCCTTTCAAGCTTGGATAAATTGAATTACCAGACATTTGAATTCATTTATGGATTTTATTTCATTGTTTATTGTTCAATTCACTTTACATATACTCAGTGTTTTGTCATCATCAAAAAGGGGGAGATTGTGGAGTGATTGATTAAAACCCTATTTGATTTTGATGAGATCAAAGCAATTGAGTATATTTCTTGTTTACTAATGAATTCAATTAAGTGTTTCAGTGAAAATCTTGTCTAAGTGTCTCAAGACTTGGTTCATAATTTTTGGATAAGTTAAGAAGTCAGCTTGAACCAAAGTCTGAGACTCGAGTCGACTCCAGAGTATCACGAGTCGACTCCAAGCGTATCAAGTTCACTGGCACGGGCTCGAGTCGACTCCAGCTCTGTACGAGTCGACTCCGACTGAGAACAGACAGAAGAACAGAAAGCTTCAACTCAGAACCTGTCAACGAGTCGACTCCCAAAGTGCGCGAGTCGACACCGATGTTCACCGAGTCGACTCCAGGATAGTAAGAGTCGACTCCAAGAGGAACACAAAGAAAAAGTCAGAGAGCAGTTTTCGGGTCTGAGATTCGAGTCGACTCCAGTGAAACGCGAGTCGACTCCGATGGATGGCAAGTCGACTCCAAAGAAGGTGAGAGTCGACTCTCAGAGGAACACAAGAAAAAGTCAGAGAGCAATTTTCGGACTCTGAGATTCGAGTCGACTCCCGCAATATGCGAGTCGACTCCAAGACTCCGCGACCATCAACAGACAGAAGACCAAGTTACTACCTCTGAGATTCGAGTCGACTCCCAGACAGCTCGAGTCGACTCCAAGACAGCTTCACATCAAAAAGGCAGAAGACCAAGTTTCGGAAATTGAGAGCCGAGTCGACTCCGAGGAAGTTCGAGTCGACTCCAAGACTGGACGAGCCAAAAGACAGAGAATCGGGAGTTCAGGCTCTGAGATTCGAGTCGACTCCCAAGACAGTCGAGTCGACTCGAGTGGATCAAATTCAAAATTGGATCCACGGACTTCAGTGGATGAGCCGACTCCGAAATTGCCAAGTCAGCTCCAGAAGTTGGCGAGTCGACTCCAGGTCAAGACGAGTCGATTCCCAGTCGTGAAGGCAACTTTAATTCAAATTTGGAACAGTTGCCGAGTCAACTCCGGAAAAACTTGAGTCGACTCCCGCTACAGCCGAGTCGACTCCTGATCGCGCGAGTCGACTCTAACCCACCAACGGACACATTGTCAGGCTGCGCAGAGTGTGCAGAACGGGCAGAAAAAGCTCTCTAACGGCTAGTTTCCGTGGGGGTTGGTTTAAATAGCCACAGAAGACTGTAGCAAGGGAGAGAAGAACAATTCCACTCCAACTAATCAAGCATTCAAGCTCTGCAACGTGTTCTTCAACGAAAAAGAGGAAGATCTGCATTTACTGCATCCACCTACATCTTTCCAGCAATTAAAAGCCTTCTCCTCCTGCATTCAAGTCGACTACTCACTCAAGAGGAGACCAGAAGTTTAAGAAGCCCTTCCTCTTCTCCAACTTAAAAGCGTTTGAGGGCTCTTAACTTCGTTATTGTTCATATTGCCATTTATCTGCTTTTGAGAAGCTGTATTTTTCTGTTTGTCTCTTTTATCTACACCTTTGTCTTTGCTTGGTTCAATCGGGGCATTGAATCAAGAGTATTGAGGTTGGTTGGTGAGCCGAGTGTAAAACCAACGTGTAAGGGTTCGATTGTGATCCCGGGAAAACAATCGGGGTTGGTTCTAGTCGGTGAGCCTGGGAAAACCGACCGAGTTCGTTGTGAGCTCGTAAAACAACAAGTTTGGTTGTGAGCTTGGAAAACAACCGGCTGTAATCCAAGGGGTTATAGTGAATTCCCAAGAGAGACTTGGAGAGTGGACGTAGGAGCAAGGGTTAGCTCCGAACCACTATAAAAGCTTTGTGTTTGTGATTGCTTGTCTCTTACCATTACTCTCATTTTATACACATCACAGCAACTAATTAATCATCTTGTAAAAAGCATTAATTAGTCACCCACAAACGCTTTAATAGTTAAAATTATTTTAAAACCCAATTCACCCCCCCCTCTTGGGTTGTCTATCTGGGCAACATTACACTCTGAGTAAGGGGAGCCTCCCACCTGCTTACCTGGCCAATTGTTCGATTACCTCTTATGAAGAGCTCAAGTTGCAAACACTAAGACCTGATTAACCAATATTAAGTCAATAGGTCTTCCACTGTAGTAGAGCTGCTAAGGTCTTTCTGATGTTGATTTGTCTCGGCTGGACACAGTGGGCAAATTGCATCGGGGGGCTGGACCTCTCTATAGATATGAGATGTTGTAGGGTAAAGGTGGGGTTGGGCACCAATAACTGTTAGGTGAGGACCCAATGACAACTTTATTCCTACGGTTATATGGTGGGTCTGACTTAACTAAGAAATGGGACCAATAACTGTTAGGTGAGGTTTTCATGGCTTAGAGACCAAGTTGCACTGCAACATGCTTGAGAAGCATTGTACAAGAGTTGTACATTCATCAATCTATGTGTCATCAATAACTGTTAGGTGAGGTGGCATGTAAATCGGTGGAACCGCAGTACCCACTAGAAATCCTAGTCGTGTAGGATTTCCGTTTTCCTACCAGAGGAGTGTGAGGAATTCGAGAAAATAGTGGGAGGTACATTCGTTCTAAAAGTCCTTAGAACAGATTAAGGATCAAGTACAAAAGTCTAACTAGAATCTTTACTCTCTGCAGATCATAATGTCAGCCTCAAACCCTTTGACCCGTATTCTTGAGACCAACCGATTGACCGGTACAAATTACAAGGACTGGCTTAGAAATCTCAAAATTGTTTTGAGCTGTGAGAAAATAGGCTACATACTCGATTCAGATATCCCCACACTACCAGCACGTCCTACTGATGTTCAGCGACAGATGCATCAAAAGTGGATGGATGATATTAGAGTCAAGTGCTATATGATGGCATCCATGTCCAATGAACTCCAATGCCAGCATGAGAATCTCAAGACTGCTAGGGACATACTAGCACACCTGCAAGAGTTGTATGGTGAGCAGAGTCGCACAGCTCGTTTTGAAGTGTCCAAGAGGCTCTTCAAGACAAAGATGCGCGAAGGGCAGTCCGTCCATGATCACGGTCTGACTATGATCAAGGACCTTGAGGAGCTTGAGAAGCTCGGTATGAACATGCACAAGGAATTGCAAGTTGATCTGATCCTTCAATCCCTTTCTGATTCATTTGGTCAGTTTATAGTAAACTACCACATGAATAAGATTGAATGCACTAAGACTGAACTGATAAATATGTTGGTAACTGCTGAGGGAGCCTTAAAAGGTTCAAGGGGCAATGTCCTTGCTGCTGAGTTGACTTCTGGTTCCAAGAGAAAGTCTACTTGGAAGAAAAAGAAGCCTGCGAAGAAGCAGAAGAAAGACAAGAAGCCAAAGAAGGAAGTTCAAAAGAAAAAGGCTAATGACAAAGGAAAATGTTTCCACTGCAATATCGACGGCCACTGGAAAAGAAACTGTCCTTCATACCTCGAGAGCCTGAAGAACAAGAAAGGTGACACACCTTTAGAAGGTATAGACTTGCTCATAATTGAAACTAATCTAACGGTTTCTTCTACTTCTAGTTGGGTTATAGATTCTGGTTCTAGTGCTCATTTGTGCACTACCATGCAGGGTCTCAAGGAAAGTAGAAGGCTGGCGGAAGGTGCGGTAACCCTTCGGGTTGGCAACGGGGCAAAAGTTGCTGCTGTGGCTGTGGGCACCTACCATCTGCGACTACCGTCTGGTTTTAGTTTATTACTTAGAGACTGCTATTATGTACCTGCTGCTAACAGAAATTTGATTTCTATTTCATGTCTAGCACAGGAAGGTCATGTTTTTATATTTGACAAAGACTGCTGTTCTATTTATTTCAGAAATAAAATAGTCGCACGTGGTTTTATGATTGACAGTCTCTATCATTTGCATATGGATGTATCTGTAAATGTGTCTGAGCAAGAAGTGAGTGCCAAAGGATCCAAGAGATCCAGGGATGAGATAAACCAAAAATATTTGTGGCACCTCAGGCTTGGCCATATTGGAGAAGATAGAATGAACAAAATGGATAAAGATGGGCTTCTCGGCTCATTGACTTTCGAGTTATATCCAGTTTGCGAGTCCTGTCTTCAAGGAAAAATGGCTAGATTGCCCTTTGTAGGACATGGGGAGAGGACCACTGAAATACTTACCCTGATACACACAGATGTGTGTGGCCCATTCGATGTGCAAGCCAGGAAACGTTATTCGTACTTCATTACCTTTACCGATGATTATTTACGGTATGGGTATGTGCATCTTATGAGACACAAGTCTAAATCTTTTGAAAAGTTCAAGGAGTTCAAGAATGAAGTAGAAAAACAAACTGGAAAACCTCTTAAGGCTCTTCGATCAGATCAAGGAGGAGAATACTTTAGTGGAGAATTCCGGGACTATCTCAAGGACAATGGTATAGTCTCACAATGGACTCCTTCGGGTACACCTCAACTCAACGGGGTGTCAGAGAGAAGAAATCGGACTCTATTGGATATGGTCCGGTCCATGATGAGCTTCACTGATTTACCTATGTTTCTTTGGGAAGATGCCTTACTTACCACAGTATATCTACTAAATAGAGTTTCCTCTAAATCCATTCCTACCACACCGTATGAGATATGGCATGGTAAGAAACCAAGTCCTGGTCATCTCAAGATTTAGGGATGTCCGGCCCACGTCAAAAGACTACAGGCGGACAAACTAGAGGCTAGGACCATAAGTGCTCGTTTTATAGGATATCCTAAAGAGTCATTAGGATACAATTTTTACGTCTCAGAGGATCACAATGTGTTTGTGAGCCGTCATGCCATCTTCTTGGAAAACCAGTTTATCCTTGATAGAGGCAGTGGAAGGAAAATTGAGCTTGAAGAGAAAGTCTCTGAAAAGCAACGAGTCATGGATCCTATCGAACCCATTCATACAGAACCAGTACACGATGTCCCTCATCCACCTCGCAGATTTAGTAGGATCTCCCATCCTCCCGATAGATACTTAGGTATACTAGAAGAGGATACTAAGGAAATATTCCTAGTGGGAGATAGGGATCACACACAGAATCCCAAAACCTACGACGAGGCAATATCTGATATCGATTCCGAGAAATGGTTGGAAGCTATGAAGTCAGAGTTAGACTCCATGCATTCCAACCAAGTCTGGACCCTAGTAGATCCACCAAAAGATATTGTACCTATTTGTTGCCCAGATAGACAACCCAAGAGGGGGGGGGGTGAATTGGGTTTTTAAATTAACTTAGCTAATTAAAACTTTGTGGATGATTAACTAAATACTATAGCCAGTTATTTAATTAAAGCTAAGTGCTGTGAGTAATGTGTGGGGAAGAAGATGAGAGACAATGCACTACAAACACAAGGTTTTATAGTGGTTCGGAGCTAACCCTTGCTCCTACGTCCACTCCCCAAGTCTCACTTGGGAATTTCACTATAACCCCCTTGGATTACAGCCGGTTGTTTTGCAAGCTCACAACCGAACTTGTTGTTTTACGAGCTCACAACGAACTCGGTCGGTTTTTCCAGGCTCACCGACTAGAACCAACCCCGATTGTTTTCCCGGGCTCACAATCAAATCCTTACACTCGTTGGTTTTAAACCGGCTCACCAACCAACCTTAATCCCCTTGATTCAATCCCCCGATTGAATCAAGTAAATACACGAGATAGAAGAAAATAGAAGATAGCTTCTCAAAAAGCAGATTTAAAACAATATAATCGTAAAGGAGTTAGAAGCCCTCAAACGCTTTTAAGATGGTGAAGAGGTGTGGCTTCTGGAACTCCGGTCTCCTCTTGAAGGAGTGATCGACTTGAAAGCAGGAGGAGGAAGCTTTGAATGCTGGAAAGATGTTGGTGGAGCAGTAAATGCAGATCTTCCCTTTTTCTCGTTGAAGAGCACTTAGAGAGCTTGAAGACTTGAATGCTAGGAGTGGAATGTGTGTTCTCTCTCTTGCTACAGTCTTCTGTGGCTATTTAAGCCAACCCCCACGGAAACTAGCCGTTACTCTGCTTTTTCTGGCCGTTCTGCACACTCTGCGCAGCCTGACAATGTGACCGTTGGTGGGTTGGAGTCGACTCGCGCGATCAGGAGTCGACTCGGCTGTAGCAGGAGTCGACTCGAGCTTTTCCGGAGTCGACTCGGCAACTGTTCCCAGTTTGAATTAAAGTTGTCGTCTTGACTGGGAGTCGACTCGTCTTGACCCGGAGTCGACTCGCCAACTTCTGGCGCTGACTTGGCAATTTTGGAGTCGGCTCATCCTCTGTAGTCCGTGGATCCAAATTTGAATTTTGTCCACTCGAGTCGACTCGACTGTCCTGGGAGTCGACTCGAATCTCAGAGCCCGAACTCCCGATTCTCTGTCTTTTGGCTCATCCAGTCTTGGAGTCGACTCGAACTTCCTTGGAGTCGACTCGGCTCTCAGTTTCCGAAAGTTGGTCTTCTGCCTTTTGACGTGAAGCTTGTCTTGGAGTCGACTCGAGCTGTCTGTGAGTCGACTCGAATCTCAGAGGCAGTAACATGGTCTTCTGTCTGTCGATGGTCGCACAGTCTCGGAGTCGACTCGCGTACTGCGGGAGTCGACTCGAATCTCAGAGTCCATAAAACGCTCTCTGACTTTTTCTTTGTGTACCGCTGGGAGTCGACTCGCGTTCCACTGGAGTCGACTCGAATCTCAGAGTCCATAAAACGCTCTCTGACTTTTTCTTTGTGTACCGCTGGGAGTCGACTCGCGTTCCACTGGAGTCAACTCGAATCTCAGAGTCCATAAAACGCTCTCTGACTTTTTCTGTGTGTACCGCTGGGAGTCGACTCGCATTCCACTGGAGTCGACTCGAATCTCAGACCTGAAAAACTGCTCTTCTGTCCTTCTGTCTGTTTTCAGTCGGAGTCGACTCGTACTGATCAGGAGTCGACTCGAGCTCGTGCCAGTGACCTTGATACGCTTGGAGTCGACTCGTGATACTCGGGAGTCGACTCGAGTCTCAGACATTGGTTCATGCAGACTTCTTAACTTATCCAAAATACTATGAACCAAGTCTAGAAACACTTGGACAGGATTTTCACTGAAACACTCAATTGAATTCATTAGTAATCACAAGATATACTCAATTGCTTTGAGCTCATCAAAATCAAATGGGGTTTTAATCAATCACTCCACAATCTCCCCCTTTTTGATGATGACAAAACTTTGAGTATATGTAAAATGAATTGCTCATAAAACAATGAAGTAAAATCCATAAATGAATTCAAATGTCTGATAATTTAATTTATCCAAGTTTGAAGGGAGTAAAACATTAAATTTCGGAGTTAAAGCTCCCCCTTTCATTTGGAATTATATAAGCCTTCATATTATGCAATCAATTGTTTGGCTTATATGACATTAATGATTAAGCTTGATTAAAATTCAGATTCTCCCCCTCAACATATGCATTCAACTATGTTTTGATTTTCTGAATTTCCTTTTAATGCTTTGAAATTTTTGAACTAAAATTTTTGTTTTTAGAGGAAAAATCTGTCAATTTGTTCTTGAGTAGGATTCAGCTAATCTCCGAATATCCCTTGAATAGATTCTGGAGATTACTCCATTAGGAGCCCCAAAAGAGAGATAATGAGCCTCGAGGTACCGAATCCACTTAGAACAAATTTATGTGTGTTTTTAAGAGTTTATCGTTTTATTTATTTCCATTGATTTCTTTTACATATTTTTTAATATTTCTCCCCTTTTACATATTTTATACTTACACATTTCTCCCCCTTTTTGTCATCATACCAAAAAGGAGGTAATCACACACAATCAATGGCACAAATGGCACAGTCAATCATCAAATGGCACAGAAATGAAGATAAGATGTCTACTCATTGTATTGATATGAAGGTGAATACATTTGAGCATACAATAGGTAAAGCAAGAACAATACAAAAGAAGACAAAAACACAACTCAAAATCATCTATGACCTCCTCGAGGATGTGGCTCCCCCTCTCGAGGATACATCTCCTCCTCTGGAGGATGTAGCTCCCCCTCTCGAGGATACATCTCCTCCTCTGGAGGATGTAGCTCCTCCTCTCGAGGATGTGACTCCTCCTCTCAATCGGCTCTGCTCCATGAGGAGGGCGACTACCTCTGTAACATGGCCCAGCTGCGTGATAATAGACGTGGTGGCTCTGCTATGTGTAGTGGAGAGCTCAGTCACCGACGTCTGAAGCCCAGTCACCGAGGTCTGAAGTGCGTCCAGCTTGTCGATGAGCACATTCGACAAGCGCTCGGCCCCCTCGGTGGTGGTGTGCATGTCACGGCGGATGTCATCCCGCATCCTCCTCGTGGTGCTCGTGACCTCGCTCATGCTGTGGAACTGGGCCTGCACCAGGGTCCTAATGTTGTAGATCTCCTGCCGCACCTCAGCCGTCATGTCTGTCACGGCTGTCAAAGATGGGACCAATGCTGAGGATGGAGTGGGTGCAGGAGTGGGAGCTGGCACGGAACCTCGGAGCTCCCGGAGCAGCTCGTCCCTCAAATCTCGGACGATCTCCTGCCGCAGCTCCTGGAGCTGCTTGTTGGGAACCCGCCCATGCCGCTGATATTTCAAAAATTTTTCAGATGGCAGCGGAATCGGCATGCACGAGTTCGACGTTCATCTCATGAACGTTGTTTCGAGACCTTTCGTAATTAGGTAAGAATTAAATCCTTTTAAAACTAATAGGAAGATCAAATCTTCACCTTGCGCGGGTAGATGATCACCGCGAATCTGAATTCGTGGTTTTAGGAAGAGGGTTCGCTTGAAGCCGTTCAAACGTCCGGCCTCTACGGGTATCCACATGAAGCAGAGGACCGATCAAAGCTTTCTCGTCTCCCCGGGGTGCTAGCTCCCTTGCAGAGACTTCCTTTGATGGCTGATCTCCTCTCTTTCTTTCAACTCTTGAAAGTGCTTGAGAGGAGGAAGAAGAAGAAGGGACTCAAGGAAGAAGAACACAGCTTCTGCAGCCTTCTTTCTTTTCCCTGCGTTGGAAGAAGGATTGGAGGAAGAGGATGACGCCAACGCTTGGACTTTGCTCTCCCTTTGCTTGCGGCTGAACCAAGAGAGGAGGGGGCTGGTGGCGGCAGCAAGAGGAGGAAGAGAGCTCTTAGCTAGGGCGCCGGCCTCATGCCTCCTTATAAAGCCATCTAGGGCTCCTACAATCTAGGAGCCCTAGACATATTGCCTAAGAGGGAAGGGGGGCGCCGGCCCTTCTCTTCATGCCGCACACCAGGAGAGGAGGAGGGGCGTGAACCCTCCTTCTTGTGATGCCCTAATCCTCTTCCAAAGAGGATTGGGTGCCTCTCTTATGGTTTAATCCCAATCCAATTAGGATTAGCCAAATTGGGTTCAATCTATGCTAGTCCTAATCCAATTAGGATTTGAATGAACCATGACTCAATTGAACTCTTCAATCCTAATCCAATTAGGAGTCATGTTGATTCATTAGATTAATAATTAATTTAGACTTAAGGAATCCTAATCTAATTAGGATGTATTTAATTTTAGTCCTAATCCAATTAGGACTCTATTTGAATCCGAAGTCCTAATCCAATTAGGATTTCTAGGAATCCTACTCCAAGTAGGAATCCAATTTTAATTCAAAATTCCTAATCTCATTAGGATTGTAGGAATCCTATTCCAAGTAGGAATTCCAGTCCTATTCCAACTAGGATTCCCAGCCCTAATCCAATTAGGACTCTAGGAATCCCTCCCGAAGTAGGATTTGTGTTTAAGTCTAATTAATTAATTCCCTTTGTTTCTTCTTCAACTTCTTATCAATCAAATTGATTTCTTGTGATTCCTAATCACGATTTCAACCATCGGATCGGTCAATACTTCTAGTGTGTGTGACCCCATAGGTTCTATTCTGACTGGTAGTGAGATATATTGTGATCTCTATCACTATATCATTGAAAACTCCTTTCAATGGGTTGGAACGATTCCAACTCAACTCATTAGGGTTTATCGATCATCAAGATAATCCCTATGAGTCCCACCATCCACCAGTGACACCTAGCAGCATGTAGTGGCTACCCAGCAGAATGGAATGATGAACCTCTAGGTACAGTTAACATGTGATACAGTCCTACTATCGTGGATCCCTACAGGATGGAGGTCATGGACAACTCGTCAAACCCCATCGTCTGTCATATGTCAAGATTTATTCGACTCGAGTTCGATAGTGAAAAACTCTTTCTCCACTGTGCATATTGCCCCGGCCGAGGTCTTACGAACTCAGTCTTATAAATCACATAGGATCTCTCCTTATCTATCAAGGTCGATAGATTCCATATAGGTGCATACCCTACTCCTACAGTGAACTTACTGCAGCCAATCTACACTGCATGGACCCATATGGCTAGAGACCATGTATGTGTGCAGTCAAACTACAATAACCTCACTGGGAGTAGCCGAAGCACCGCAGGTCAAAGGACCAGTCACACTACTGCAACATCAAGCAAGTCACTGACGAGTGGATAGACATCCAAGTGACTTCTTGTATTGGTCACGCTCAGTACCCTTGTTCTCTAACAAGCACCTGCACTATCACTTCAGTGTCCCTACACTGTGGACTCAAGTCTCGTCCATCCAGAAGGAGAGTGATCTGTGCACTGATCGGATCGATCACCGTCCTCGTGATGATCATTTGATCAGGAGCATTTAGAAATTAATCACCAATGATACATGGCTCAAATTCTCAACTCTTGAGAATATGTATCATCATCTTATTAATTTCTTGGACGATTCATAGACACATAAACAATATGAATGAAAAAGATGCCTTTTATTTATTCAATAATAAATAGTCAAGTACAAAATTATGTCCCTAGAATCAACAATGTGTCAGCCAAATTGGCTTCTAGGGCATACATCTAACAATCTCCCACTTGCACTAAAGCCAATTGGTCATATATCTTAGGCCCATCTTCTCAAGGTGGGCTTCAGTCTTTTGCTGACTCAGCTGCTTAGTGAAAGGGTCTGCCACGTTATCCGCGGAGTCTACTCTCTACACCTCTGCATATTTCTTCTCCACATAGTCGCGTATGAGGTGAAAGCGCCGCTCTATATGCTTAGACTTCTGATGAGACCTTGGCTCCTTAGCAAGGGCTATGGCGCCATTGTTATCGCAGTAGAGTGTTATGGCATCTGATGTCATCACATCCAGCTCTGCAATGAATTTCTTGAACCAGAAGCCTTCCTTAGCAGCTTCAGAGGCGGCGATGTATTCGGCTTCCATAGTCGAATCAGCAATGATCGGTTGTTTAGAACTCTTCCAATTCACCGTACCACCATTGCACAAGAACACGTATCCAGATGTTGACTTCCTGTCATCGACATCAGTCATGAAGTCTGAATCTGTGTACCCTTCTACCTTTAACTCTGATGATTCTCCAAAAACCAAGAATAAATCTTTAGTTCTTCTCAAGTACTTAAGAATATTCTTCACAGCTGTCCAGTGTTCTTCACCTGGATTCGACTGATATCTGCTTGTGACACTCACAGCAAGAGCTATATCAGGTCGTGTACATAGCATGGCATACATGAGGCTTCCTATTGCCGATGCATAAGGAATCTTGCTCATGCGTTGAATCTCCTCAGGTGTGTTGGGGCACATCTTCTTGGAGAGATGAATTCCATGCCTTAGGGGTAAGAGACCCCTCTTGGAGTTTTCCATGCTGAACCTCTTCAGCACCTCCTCTATGTACATTTTCTGTGACAGGCCAAGCATTCTTTTAGATCTATCTCTATAGACCTTTATTCCCAAGATATAGGATGCTTCCCCAAGGTCTTTCATGGAGAATTCTTTTGACAACCAGACCTTGACCGAGGTTAGCATGGGAATATCATTCCCAATCAGGAGAATGTCATCTACGTACAGTACGAGAAAAGCGACAGCACTCCCACTAACCTTTTTATAAACACATGGTTCCTCCTCGTTTTTGATGAAATCAAACGTTTTGATTGTATCATCGAAACGAGTGTTCCAACTCCGAGAGGCTTGCTTTAGTCCATAGATGGACCTTTGCAGCTTGCAGACCTTGTGATCTCTATCACTGGAAGTGAAACCCAAAGGCTGTTCCATATAGATATCTTCATCAAGATATCCATTCAGGAAAGCAGTTTTCACATCCATCTGCCAGATTTCATAATCATGAAATGCTGCAATGGCAAGCAATGTTCGGATGGATTTTAGCATGGCTACAGGTGAAAAGGTCTCCTGATAGTCAATGCCTTCGCGCTGACTATACCCTTTCGCCACAAGCCTTGCCTTATAGGTCTCTACCTCTCCATCCGAACCTATCTTCCTTTTGTAGATCCATTTGCATCCAATAGGTACAATACCTTCTGGTGGATCTACTAAGGTCCAGACTTGGTTGGAATGCATGGAGTCTATCTCTGACTTCATAGCTTCCAGCCATTTCTCGGAATCGATATCAGATATCGCCTCGTTGTAGGTTTTGGGATCCTGTATGTGATCCCTATCTCCCACTAGGAACATTTCCTCAGTATCCTCTTCAAGTATACCTAAGTATCTATCGGGAGGATGGGAGACCCTACTAGATCTACGAGGTGGTCGAGGGACATCGTGTACTGGCTCTGTATGAATGGGTTCTATAGGATCCATGACTCGTTGCTTTTCAGAGACTTTCTCTTCAAGCTCAATTTTCCTCCCACTGCCTCTATCAAGGATAAACTGATTTTCCAAGAAGATGGCATGACGGCTCACAAACACATTGTGATCCTCTGAGACGTAAAAATTGTATCCTAATGACTCTTTAGGATATCCTATAAAACGAGCACTTATGGTCCTAGCCTCTAACTTGTCCGCCTGTAGTCGCTTGACGTGGGCCGGACATCCCCAAATCTTGAGATGACCCAGACTTGGTTTCTTACCATGCCATATCTCATACGGTGTGGTAGGAACGGATTTAGAGGGAACTCTATTCAATAAATAAATCGCTGTGAGTAAGGCATCTCCCCAAAGGAACATAGGTAAATCAGTGAAGCTCATCATGGACCTGACCATATCCAATAGGGTCCGATTTCTCCTCTCTGACACCCCGTTGAGTTGAGGTGTACCCGGAGGTGTCCATTGTGAGACTATGCCGTTTTCTTTGAGATAGTCCCGGAATTTCCCACTAAGGTATTCTCCTCCCCGATCTGATCGAAGAGCCTTAAGAGGTTTTCCAGTTTGTTTTTCTACTTCATTCTTGAACTCTTTGAACTTTTCAAAGGATTCAGACTTGTGTCTCATAAGATACACATACCCATACCGTGAATAATCATCGGTAAAGGTAATGAAGTAAGAATAACGTCCCCTGGCTAGCACATCGAATGGGCCACATACAGATCTGTATGTACTAGGGTAAGTATTTCAGTGGTCTTCTCCCCATGTCCTACAAAGGGTAGTCTAGCCATCTTTCCTTGAAGACAGGACTCGCAAACTGGATATGACTCGGAAGTCAATGAGCCTAAGAGCCCATCTTTATCCATTTTGTTCATTCTATCTTCTCCAATATGGCCAAGTCTGAGGTGCCACAAATATCTTTGGTTTATCTCATCTCTGGATCTTTTGGATTCTTTGGCACTCACATCTTGCTCGGTAACATTCACAGATACATCCATATGTAAATGGTAGAGACTGTCAATCATAAAACCACGTGCGACTATTTTATTTCTTAAATAAATAGAACAGCAGTCTTTGTCAAATGTAAAAACATGACCTTCCTGTGCTAGACATGAAACAGAAATCAAATTTCTGCTAGCAACAGGTACATAATAACAGTCTCTAAGTATTAAACTAAATCCAGACGGTAGTCGCAGATGGTAGGTGCCCACAGCCACAGCAGCAACTTTTGCCCCGTTGCCAACCCGAAGGGTTACCGCACCTTCCGCCAGCCTTCTACTTTCCTTTAGACCCTGCATGGTAGTGCACAAATGAGCACTAGAACCAGAATCTATAACCCAACTAGAAGTAGAAGAAACCGTTAGATTAGTTTCAATTATGAGCAAGTCTATACCTTCTGAAGGTGTGTCACCTTTCTTGTTCTTTAGGCTCTCGAGGTATGAAGGATAGTTTCTCTTCCAGTGGCCTTCGACATTGCAGTGGAAACATTTTCCTTTGTCGTTAGCCTTTTTCTTTTGAACTTCCTTCTTTGGCTTCTTGTCTTTCTTCTGCTTCTTTGTAGGCTTCTTTTTCTTCCAAGTAGACTTTCTCTTGGAACCAGAAGTCAACTCAGCAGCGAGGACATTGCCCCTTGAACCTTTCAAGGCTCCCTCAGCAGTTACCAACATGTTGATTAGTTCAGTCTTAGTGTATTCAATCTTATTCATGTGGTAGTTTACTATAAACTGACCAAATGAATCAGGAAGTGACTGTATGATCAAATCCACTTGCAATTCCTTGTGCATGTCCATACCGAGCTTCTCAAGCTCCTCTAAGTCCTTGATCATGGTCAGACCGTGATCATGGACAGACTGCCCTTCGCGCATCTTCGCTTTGAAAAGCCTCTTGGACACTTCAAAACGAGCTGTGCGACTCTGCTCACCATACAACTCTTGTAGGTGTGCCAGTATGTCCCTAGCAGTCTTTATATTTTCATGCTGGCATTGGAGTTCATTAGACATAGATGCCATCATATAGCATTTTACTCTAATGTCATCGTCCAACCACTTTTTATGCATCTCACGCTGAACATCAGTGGGACGTGCTGGTAATGTGGGGATATCTAAATCGAGTATATAGCCTATCTTCTCACAGTCCAAAACTATTTTGAGATTTCTAAGCCAGTCCTTGTAATTGGTTCCGGTCAGTCGGTTGGTCTCAAGAATACGGGTCAAAGGGTTTGAAGCCGACATTGTATCTGCAGAGAGTAAAGATTCTAGTTAGACTCTTGTACTTGATCCTAATCTGTTCTAAGGTCTTTTAGAACAAATATGACTCCCACTATTTTCTCGAATTCCTCACACTCCCCTGGTAGGAAAAACGGAAATCCCACACGACTAGGGTTTCTAGTGGGTACTGCGGTCCCACCAATTCACATGCCACCTCACCTAACAGTTATTGGTGACACATAGATGGATGAGTGTACAACTCTTGTACAATGCTTCTCAAGCATGTTGCAGTGCAACTTGGTCTCTAAGCCATGAAGACCTCACCTAACAGTTATTGGTCCCATTTCTTAGTTAAGTCAGACCCACCGTATAACCGTAGGAATAAAGTCGTCATTGGGTCCTCACCTAACAGTTATTAGTGCCCAACCCCACCTTAACCCTACAACATCTCATGTCTATAGAGAGGTCCAGCCCCCCAATGCAACTTGACCACTGTATCCAGCCGAGACAAGTCAACATCAGAAAGGCCTTAGCAGCTCTACTACAGTGGAAGACCTATTGACTTAATATTGGTTAATCAGGTCTTAGTGTTTGCAACTTGAGCCTTTCATAAGAGGTAATCGAACAATTGGCCAGGTAAGCAGGTGGGAGGCTCCCCTTACTCAGAGAGTAAGGTCCTAATTAAGTAACCACCTTTCATGCTTTCCTAGACACCAATTAGATCAATTAATCTAATATGACTTGCTCATGTCGGTTCACTCTCGACTTGATTGAGGAGGTTTTAATTTAGGTCTCAATTGGGTTTGCTACATCATATGTAGACCTATCTACCCGACTCTCATTCACATCACATGCAAACGGCGCATTGCAGGCAGTTATAATCGCGGCAATAATTAAAGCTAAACTTTAACTAGGTGATGATCATGGATTCTAATTAGGTCGTATTACAAGCACATGCACATCAATCGATCAAGTGGTCTTCAACTCTTGAATTGGATCCAAGCTTCCTTGATTCGATCCTTGATCAACTCTTGATCCCATCGCCATCAACTGCTTAGACCCCTGTTCATCTCATGCATCGTCTTCGACTTGATCGTTGATGTACATTACATCACAGAAATACAACCAGATGTAAAATAAAAATAAAAATAATTTACATCTCCTTTTAGGGGGCACGCAGGCCTCTCAAAACATCAAATAAGATGCATGCAAGCATCTGAAAAATTACATGACATCGCAGATCACATCGCAGGTCATTACATTTGATACCAAAAGGGGTTGAATCCTATGATCATCACCGTATGCTACAATTATAATTTTCAGATCTGAAACTTAACTGATTATATCATTACATAGGTCGCTGATCATGCTAATCATGATTCTAAACTTTGTAATCCCATTAACAATGCAATTAGAATCATCTTTTTATCACATAAAAATCAGCATGTAAAAATTCAGCACCCCTGAAAAAATCTGCATGCAGAATTTTTCAGCATGCATGATCAATCAATTTTCAGATCTAATAAGCCTTTAAATATTTAATTCTTACCTTAATCTACGAAGCCTAGGCTCTGATACCACTGTTGGGAACCCGCCCATGCCGCTGATATTTCAAAAATTTTTCAGATGGCAGCGGAATCGGCATGCACGAGTTCGACGTTCATCTCATGAACGTTGTTTCGAGACCTTTCGTAATTAGGTAAGAATTAAATCCTTTTAAAACTAATAGGAAGATCAAATCTTCACCTTGCGCGGGTAGATGATCACCGCAAATCTGAATTCGTGGTTTTAGGAAGAGGGTTCGCTTGAAGCCGTTCAAACGTCCGGCCTCTACGGGTATCCACACGAAGCAGAGGACCGATCAAAGCTTTCTCGTCTCCCCGGGGTGCTAGCTCCCTTGCAGAGACTTCCTTTGATGGCTGATCTCCTCTCTTTCTTTCAACTCTTGAAAGTGCTTGAGAGGAGGAAGAAGAAGAAGGGACTCAAGGAAGAAGAACACAGCTTCTGCAGCCTTCTTTCTTTTCCCTGCGTTGGAAGAAGGATTGGAGGAAGAGGATGACGCCAACGCTTGGACTTTGCTCTCCCTTTGCTTGCGGCTGAACCAAGAGAGGAGGGGGCTGGTGGCGGCAGCAAGAGGAGGAAGAGAGCTCTTAGCTAGGGCGCCGGCCTCATGCCTCCTTATAAAGCCATCTAGGGCTCCTACAATCTAGGAGCCCTAGACATATTGCCTAAGAGGGAAGGGGGGCGCCGGCCCTTCTCTTCATGCCGCACACCAGGAGAGGAGGAGGGGCGTGAACCCTCCTTCTTGTGATGCCCTAATCCTCTTCCAAAGAGGATTGGGTGCCTCTCTTATGGTTTAATCCCAATCCAATTAGGATTAGCCAAATTGGGTTCAATCTATGCTAGTCCTAATCCAATTAGGATTTGAATGAACCATGACTCAATTGAACTCTTCAATCCTAATCCAATTAGGAGTCATGTTGATTCATTAGATTAATAATTAATTTAGACTTAAGGAATCCTAATCTAATTAGGATGTATTTAATTTTAGTCCTAATCCAATTAGGACTCTATTTGAATCCGAAGTCCTAATCCAATTAGGATTTCTAGGAATCCTACTCCAAGTAGGAATCCAATTTTAATTCAAAATTCCTAATCTCATTAGGATTGTAGGAATCCTATTCCAAGTAGGAATTCCAGTCCTATTCCAACTAGGATTCCCAGCCCTAATCCAATTAGGACTCTAGGAATCCCTCCCGAAGTAGGATTTGTGTTTAAGTCTAATTAATTAATTCCCTTTGTTTCTTCTTCAACTTCTTATCAATCAAATTGATTTCTTGTGATTCCTAATCACGATTTCAACCATCGGATCGGTCAATACTTCTAGTGTGTGTGACCCCATAGGTTCTATTCTGACTGGTAGTGAGATATATTGTGATCTCTATCACTATATCATTGAAAACTCCTTTCAATGGGTTGGAACGATTCCAACTCAACTCATTAGGGTTTATCGATCATCAAGATAATCCCTATGAGTCCCACCATCCACCAGTGACACCTAGCAGCATGTAGTGGCTACCCAGCAGAATGGAATGATGAACCTCTAGGTACAGTTAACATGTGATACAGTCCTACTATCGTGGATCCCTACAGGACGGAGGTCATGGACAACTCGTCAAACCCCATCGTCTGTCATATGTCAAGATTTATTCGACTCGAGTTCGATAGTGAAAAACTCTTTCTCCACTGTGCATATTGCCCCGGCCGAGGTCTTACGAACTCAGTCTTATAAATCACATAGGATCTCTCCTTATCTATCAAGGTCGATAGATTCCATATAGGTGCATACCCTACTCCTACAGTGAACTTACTGCAGCCAATCTACACTGCATGGACCCATATGGCTAGAGACCATGTATGTGTGCAGTCAAACTACAATAACCTCACTGTGAGTAGCCGAAGCACCGCAGGTCAAAGGACCAGTCACACTACTGCAACATCAAGCAAGTCACTGACGAGTGGATAGACATCCAAGTGACTTCTTGTATTGGTCACGCTCAGTACCCTTGTTCTCTAACAAGCACCTGCACTATCACTTCAGTGTCCCTACACTGTGGACTCAAGTCTCGTCCATCCAGAAGGAGAGTGATCTGTGCACTGATCGGATCGATCACCGTCCTCGTGATGATCCTTTGATCAGGAGCATTTAGAAATTAATCACCAATGATACATAGCTCAAATTCTCAACTCTTGAGAATATGTATCATCATCTTATTAATTTCTTGGACGATTCATAGACACATAAACAATATGAATAAAAAAGATGCCTTTTATTTATTCAATAATAAATAGTCAAGTACAAAATTATGTCCCTAGAATCAACAATGTGTCAGCCAAATTGGCTTCTAGGGCATACATCTAACACTGCTCTGGATCAATACGGACCTCCATAGATGGTGGAGCTGAGGAGGAAGGTCCGGCAGAGGTGGTAGGAGCAGGAGGAGTGGATGGAAGGTCTGGATGGTCTGGGAACTCTGGGTAGTCAGAATCTGGCTCAGGACTGGGTGATGGTCTGGTGGTCTGAGCGGTGAGAGTGGACTTCCTAACCCAGATCCCTTCTCTCTTCCGAAATCCCATCCTGTGCATGGTCCCCGTACCCAAGCGATCAGTCCATCGCAAGGCACGAGAGGGTTCCTTCTCAAGAATGGAAATTTCGTACTGCCTAAAGAGAAGAGTGAATATCATTCCGTATGGGAGGGAGAGCCTAGGTCTATCCAGGGGCTCACACATATACCTATAAATGAGCTTGGGGAAGTTGACCGGGGTGTCCTGAAGAATGTAAGACATAATAGCTAGGTCCCTCTCATTCACAAAATCAAATCTTCCTGTCTTAGGGAAGATGGACCTGGACAAAATGCTCAAAAGGATTCTCACTTCAATAGGAAGTGAGCTAGCAGATACCTCATCTAGGGGAGACTGAGGTGGATGCCCTAAGACGATCGTAAGTGCCTCAAATCTATCCTCAGGATGTGCAGGAGCCACCCCTACTAATGGAAGGTGGAGGATATGGGCAATGAGGTCCTCTGTGACACGCAATGGGACACCTAATACCGTGCCCTCAATACCTCCATCTCTCCGATGGACGGTACTGTAGAACTCTTGAACTAGGCCAGGATAGGTGGGAAGGTCCAAGGTGAGGAAGTACTCTAGACCCTGGGCTCTAAGCCTATCGCCTATGGTGAATCCTTCCCGGGAGAGATAGTCGAAAGTGACATACCTCCCGGAGGTGACGGCCTTCCCGGCCAACGGCCTAACATGAACCACCCTAGGCGGGGAACGATCCGGAGGAGGTTGCCTCGCGGGATCGTGCCGCGCCTTGGAGCGCCGCTCGGGACCGGCCTCGGGACGGGACCTCTTCCTAACGACTCCCTTGCGAGGCATCTTGACCTAAACGAGATGAAAACCTAGAGAACGAAGATGGATCGATAGAGGAAGCTCGGGACTGACCTGAAAAGACCTAGGAACGGACGGAAACTCAATGTCCGGCGAAGAATCGACGGGAAAAGGGCTTGGAGACGATCGAGGATGACTTAGGAGTCGGCTCTAGGGCTTTGTGAACAGTGGCGGCTTGAGAAAAAGTGTTTGCGAAACGACAAACCTAGGGTTAAAAAGTCGGATCCCGACTGCGAGTCGACTCCCCTGAGTCGCGAGTCGACTCGACCTCGAGTCGACTCCAGAAAATGCGCGAGTCGACTCTCCTTATGCGCCTGTAGACTTCGAGTCGACTCCCGACAATGTGCGAGTCGACTCCCCCTCAGTTGCCAACTTTGCGAGTCGACTCCCCCAAATGCGCGAGTCGACTCCCCCTTAGGAGCCGGCTCTGAAACTTACTCGAGTCGTCTCTAACCTTGGCACGCACTTAAAAATCATGCTATAACCGTGCCAAATGAGGGAAAATCACCTAGTTGGGATCTGATTTGATGATCATTGAATAGAAACTCTATTTTAACCTCATTTTAACCATCAAAATCAATTAATCTAGTGGAAACTCCCACTAGGATGGGTCAATCACTCCTAATCCCCTCCTAAGTACACTGAACCTCTCTTCACTTAGGGGTTTTGTGAAAATATCTGCCAATTGATTATCAGTACAAACAAATTGGAGAGTCACATCACCATTCAATACATGATCTCTTATGAAGTGATGTCTTATCTCAATGTGTTTAGTTCTTGAGTGTTGAATTGGATTTTTAGTTAGGTTTATGGCACTTGTATTATCACAATTAATGGAGATTTTATCTTGTTTAATGCCATAATCTTCTAATTGTTGTTTAATCCACAAGATTTGAGCACAACAACTCCCGGCTGCAACATATTCAGCTTCTGCAGTGGATAATGCAACCGAGTTTTGTTTCTTGCTAAACCATGAGATTAGGTTTTCTCCTAGAAATTGACAAGACCCGCTGGTACTTTTTCTATCAAGCTTACATCCAGCGAAGTCTGAATCTGTGTACCCTATTAAGTTTAGGCTAGATTCTTTAGAGTACCACAGCCCTATGTTCTTAGTTCCTATTAAGTATTTAAAGATTCTCTTAACTGCAGCTAGGTGTGATTCTTTAGGATTAGCCTGATATCTAGCACACATGCACACACTAAATATAATATCAGGCCTACTTGCAGTAAGATACAGTAAAGAACCTATCATACCTCTATAAAGTTTTTGATCTACAGATTTACCTGATTCATCTTGGTCTAACTTACATGATGAGCTCATGGGGGTGCTGATTGACTTGTTTCCCTCCATATCGAACTTCTTGAGCATCTCCTTGATATATTTGGCTTGATTGATGAAGATGCCTCCTTCAGATTGTTTGATTTGAAGCCCGAGGAAGTAGTTCAGCTCTCCCATCATGCTCATCTCAAACTCACTCTGCATCAAATCAGCAAATTCCTCGCAGAGGCGATTGTTAGTAGCACCGAAAATGATATCATCAACATAAATCTGTACTAATAACATATCCTTATTTTTCTTTTTCAGAAATAATGTTGTATCTACATTTCCCCTAGAGAATCCATGTTCTAATAGAAATTTACTAAGTCTCTCATACCATGCTCTAGGTGCTTGTTTTAGACCATAAAGTGCTTTGTTCAGTTTATACACATGATTGGGGTATTGATGATTTTCAAAACCAGGAGGTTGTTCCACATATACCTCCTCATTAATAAACCCATTTAGAAAAGCACTTTTTACATCCATTTGATATAGCTTGAAGTCCTTAGAGCATGCATATGCTAATAATAGTCTAATAGCCTCAAGTCTAGCTACGGGAGCAAAGGTTTCATCAAAGTCTATACCTTCTTCTTGATTACAACCCTTTGCTACTAGTCTAGCCTTATTCCTTATAACAATTCCATTTTCATCTAGCTTATTTTTATATATCCATTTTGTACCTATAATTGGATATTCAGAAGGTCTCTCTACTAGATAACACACTTTATTTCTAGTAAATTGGTTTAGTTCTTCTTGCATTGCATTTATCCAATTTACATCATTTTCGGCTTCTTCTATATGTTTGGGCTCAAAGTGTGAAACAAAAGCTAGATGGTTATTCAAATTTCTAAGGGATGCTCTAGTCCTAACGGGTTGGGATGGATCATCTAGAATTAGTTCCTTAGGATGCCCATGAGCATACCTCCAAGCTTTAGTTAGCCCATGATCCACTATAGGCTCTTGGTTTGATGATTCTCCTTCAATCAACTTTTGATTATCATCTTGTAATCCCATCTCATCTATCTTTTCTTCAAGTATTTCAATATCATCATCAAAATTAACCTTCTTACTAGATGAGATGTCACTAGAGTCATCAAAAACAACATGTATAGATTCTTCTATAACTAGGGTTCTTTTATTAAAGATTCTATAGGCTTTACTAGTTGTAGAATAACCTAGGAATATTCCTTCATCAGATTTTGGATCAAATTTCTCTAGATTATCTTTCCCATTATTATGTACAAAACACCTACATCCGAAAACATGAAAATAGTTAACCTTTGGTTTTCTATTTTTCCACAGTTCATATGGTGTTTTCTTTATGATGGGTCTTAATAGAACTCTATTTAATACATGGCAAGAAGTATTAATGGCTTCTCCCCAAAAGTACTTAGGGAGGTTACTTTCACATAACATCGTTCTAGCCATTTCCTCTAGGGTTCTATTTTTCCTTTCCACAACTCCATTTTGTTGTGGTGTCCTAGGTGCTGAGAAATTATGGGTTATCCCCTTTTTACTACAAAATTCATCAAATAATTGATTTTCGAATTCGGTACCATGGTCACTTCTAATAGCTATAACTGAGGACTCTCTAGCATTTGTTACTTCCTTATGGAACTTCTTAAACATAGAAAATGCTTGATCCTTATGCGCTAGAAACATGACCCATGTGTACCTAGAGTAATCATCTACTATAACTAGACCATATTTATTTCCACCTAGGCTTGTTGTTCTAGTTGGACCAAATAGGTCCATGTGTAGTAATTCTAGAGGCCTAGAAGTAGAGACACATTTTATGGATTTAAAAGAGTTTCTAGATTGTTTGCCAAATTGACATGCTTCACATATTTTGTTCTTTTCAAATTTTAATTTTGGCAAACCTATCACGGAGTCTCTTTTAACTAGTTTAGTTATTGTGTCCATGCTTGCATGACCTAACTTACGGTGCCATAACCAACTAGCATCATTTTCTTTAGTTTCATTAACAACTAAACATTGGTTATGTTTTGTAAGGTCTTCTAGATCTACCACATATACATTTCCACGTCTCATCCCTTTAAAAACTAAACTATTATCATTAGTATTTGTTATAATGCACAGTGATGGTTTAAACATAACATCATATCCTTTGTCACATAATTGACTAATGCTTAACAAGTTATGCTTAAGACCATCAACATATCTAACATTATCTATAAAAGTAGAAGGGGTGATTTGAACTTTACCAATACCAATGATGTGACCTTGGTTGTTGTCTCCAAATGTCACAGCACCTCCCTTCTTAGCTTCAAGGGTGAAAAATTGGTCTTTATCACCCGTCATGTGCCTTGAGCAGCCACTATCCAAATACCAGCAATTTTTGTTGACCTTGGCTGCAAGACACTCCTACACAAGCAAATCATGTCATCTTAGGTACCCAAATTTTCTTGGGTCCTTCATGGTTAGTCAAGTTGGTTCCTTTTGGAACCCATACCCTTTTAATTTTTTTTTTAGTTTTACTTTTCCTAAAATTACATACATTTGCTTTATGGCCTACTGTACCACAACAAAAGCAGGTTATTTTCTTAGTTTTTGTTTCTCCAGCTTTAACAAAGAAGTTACTAAGAAGTTTTTGCTTATTCCTTGGTTTATATCCTAAACCGGCTTTATTAAACACTGCACGTTGACTATTTAGTATCATGTTTAATTTTTCAGAACTATAGGTAAATCTTTCAACTAAGGGTTTGTATTTGTTAAGTTCTTTAGCTAGTGTCTGATTTTCGGCTTTTAGATCATTAAGTTCTTTAGTAAGATCCTTATCTAAGGTTTGTTTATATTTTTTAAGTTCTGAAAATTCCTTAGTTAGTTTTTCATTTTCTTTAGTTAAGGTGTTGGTCTTTTGAGTTAAAAGTTGGTTGCTTGTTTTAAGTTCTATATTTTCTTTGGTGATTAAATCCTTATCCTTAGCTAATTTATCGTATTTATGTAGGTATGATTGATTAGTTATTTTCAGTTCTTTATTCTTAAGATTTATAGCCTTATATTCTACCATTAATTCATTAAATGCATCATAAAGTTCATCAAATGAAAAATCATAGTGCGTATCGGAAGTTACCTCATTTTCGTTGGCCATGAAACAAAAATTGGCCTTCTCTTCTTGTTCTTCATCCGATGATGAAGATGATGCGTCGGAGTCCGATAGGGTGGTGACAAGGGCTTTCTTCTTCTTCTTGTACTTGCTGCTCTTCTTTAGTAAGGGACACTCAGCTCGGATGTGTCCCGGCTTTTTGCACTCATAGCAGCCGGTCCCCTCACTTTCCCTTTCCTTACCTTTGTCCTTGCGGTAGGAATTTGAGGGGCCTCTCCTTTGATGATAGGACTTCTTGTGGTTGATGAATTTCTTGAACTTGCGCACAAGAAGAGCCTCACCACCATCTTCCTCATCTTCTTCTTCTTCACTGCTGCTGCTGCAAGACAAGTCCTTGTTAGAAGAAGTAGATTTTAAAGCTATTACCTTTTTCTTATGGGAGGACTCTTCCTCGTTGTGTTGTTTCATGGTAAGCTCATGCGTCATAAGGGATCCAAGGAGCTCTTCAAGTAGAAGCTTGTTCAAGTCTTTAGCTTCTTGGATTGCCGTCACTTTAGCTTCCCACGACCTTGGTAGACACCGAAGGATTTTCCTGACAAGTTCACTGTTAGTATAGTTCTTGCCAAGGCTTTTTAGGCCATTGACAATATCAGTAAACCTAGTGAACATGCATGTAATTGTTTCGTTAGAGTCCATTTTAAATAGTTCATATTTATGAACCAAAATATTTATTTTGGACTCTTTCACTTGATTCGTGCCCTCATGGGTCACTTCAAGTCTGTCCCAAATCTCTTTTGCAGAATTGCAAGTAGAGACCCTATTGAATTCATTACGGTCTAAGGCACAATAGAAGACATTCATTGCTTTAGAGTTTAATTGTGCCTTCCTCATGTCATGTTCATCCCAGTCCATTTCAAGTTTAGGTACCTTAACACCATCTACGTATATGGATGGGATGTATGGCCCATTTACTACAATGGACCACATCTCATAGTCTTGGGCTTGGATGAATATTCTCATCCTAGCCTTCCAGTATGAGTAGTCAGATCCATTGAAGAAAGGGGGTCTTTGGGTGGACTGACCCTCAATGTGAGAAGATCCAAATGGGGTTGTCATTTTGATCTTTTAACTCTTGAGTGGAAGAGTTTTTGGCTCTGATACCACTTGTTGCCCAGATAGACAACCCAAGAGGGGGGGGTGAATTGGGTTTTTAAATTAACTTAGCTAATTAAAACTTTGTGGATGATTAACTAAATACTATAGCCAGTTATTTAATTAAAGCTAAGTGCTGTGAGTAATGTGTGGGGAAGAAGATGAGAGACAATGCACTACAAACACAAGGTTTTATAGTGCTTCGGAGCTAACCCTTGCTCCTACGTCCACTCCCCAAGTCTCACTTGGGAATTTCACTATAACCCCCTTGGATTACAGCCGGTTGTTTTGCAAGCTCACAACCGAACTTGTTGTTTTACGAGCTCACAACGAACTCGGTCGGTTTTCCCAGGCTCACCGACTAGAACCAACCCCGATTGTTTTCCCGGGCTCACAATCAAACCCTTACACTCGTTGGTTTTAAACCGGCTCACCAACCAACCTTAATCCCCTTGATTCAATCCCCCGATTGAATGAAGTAAATACACGAGATAGAAGAAAACAGAAGATAGCTTCTCAAAAAGCAGATTTAAAACAATATAATCGTAAAGGAGTTAGAAGCCCTCAAACGCTTTTAAGATGGTGAAGAGGTGTGGCTTCTGGAACTCCGGTCTCCTCTTGAAAGAGTGATCGACTTGAAAGCAGGAGGAGGAAGCTTTGAATGCTGGAAAGATGTCCTATTGGATGCAAATGGATCTACAAAAGGAAAATAGGTTCGGATGGAAAGGTAGAGACCTATAAAGCAAGGCTAGTGGCGAAAGGGTATAGTCAACGCGAAGGCATTGACTATCAGGAGACCTTTTCACCTGTAGCTATGCTAAAATCCATCCGAACATTGCTTGCCATTGCAGCATTTCATGATTATGAAATCTGGCAGATGGATGTGAAAACTGCTTTTCTGAATGGATATCTTGATGAAGATATCTATATGGAACAGCCTTTGTGTTGACCCCCTAATGGATTTTGATGAATACAAAACACTAGAGTATAATTCCCTTTATATTAACAATTTACTTGAGCATTTCGGTGTTTAACTAAGAATATTGTTAAGAATTGTCAAGGCATGTTCCCATATTTTTCGAGGATTTATTGAAGATTTTTTGAGATGAAGAAAACGGATCAGGGGCAGCCGAGATGTCTCCGGTTTGTTCCAGAGACGTCTCTGGCACGTAGAGGAGAAACTGGCACATCTGGAGACGTCCCCGGCACCTGCCGAGGCGTCTCGCAGGGTCGGAGTCGACTCCCGGCTTTCCGGAGTCGACTCTCTCAGAGACGGCAGAAAAGCCGATTTCAAGGGATGCGCGCGAGTCATCTCCGAAGGATGCGGAGTCGACTCTCTCAGGGATTCCAGAGGACTTGCTTTTTCATTGTGAAAACGTCGGAGTCGTCCCCGACGTTGCGGAGTCGTCCCCACGCATAAAGCACAAATATCCCGAGACGTCCTCCGAAGCACGCGAGTCGACTCTCTCAGGGATTCCAGAGGACTTGCTTTTTCATTGAGAAAACGTCGAAGTCGTCCCCGACGTTGCGGAGTCGTCCCCACGCATAAAGCACAAACATCCCGAGACGTCCCCAGAAAGCACCGAGTCGACTCCAACATCGTCAAAAGAATTTCTATACAGCCGAGACGTCTCTCGTTCAAGCGGAGACGTCTCCGGAGCGCCTGGGACGCGACTGACACACTTTTCCAGGTTTGTTTGAATTTCAAACGGTTATATTTTTGTGTCTAACGGATCTATTGCTTGTATGACTATAAAAAGGAGGTTTTAAGTGCCTTTAAAACTACTTCTCACCAACCAAACACAAGATCATTCAAGAGAGAAGAAAGAAAAAGAGGTTCAAGGGAGTTGGTGCTTTAAAGAGGAGAAATCAAGTGCATTCCAGTCTTCTTCATCTACTCACTCCCACTCGGCAATCAAAGCTCGCATTCAAGCCAACGTGATCCACATCGGAAGAACCACCATCATCCACGTTTCAACGGCAAAAAGGGTTCTTCCGGTTTTGTTGTTTCTCATTGTTATATTTGCTTTCTTAAGAGCTTTTAAATCCTTGTAAAACTCTCAAATATTGTGCTTGTTCCAGTCAAGAGACTTGGAACAAGGGTTAGGCGTCCCAAGCCTAGGTTAAATTGGGGGATTGTAGGGTTCGTTGTTAGCCCGGGGTAAAACAACGAGTTGGGTAGTTCACTCGAAAAACTACTGGACTGTAATCGTTGATTATAGTGGAAAATTCCCAAAGGTATTTGGGGAGTGGATGTAGGAGCAGTGGAAGCTCCGAACCACTATAAATCTTTGTGTTTGCGATTGACTGTGGTTACAACTTTAGTTTCACTTTTGCACATACACTTGTGTGTTTTTGTTTAATTAGACAAAAAGTTTTAAAACACCCAATTCACCCCCCTCTTGGGTGACCATCTCTGGGCAACAAGTGGTATCAGAGCAGGTGCTCTGTATATTCTTGAAGACCTAACCGTCTTTGCCAAAGATCAAGATGGCAACACCCTTCAACAACGTTCCTGCTGAGGGGCAGGCTACCAATAGACCTCCACTCTTCAATGGGACAAATTATTCCTATTGGAAGACAAGAATGAGAATTTTTATTCAAGCACAAGATTATGCCTTGTGGAGGGTTATAATCAAAGGACCACACGAACCATCCCACATAGTTAATGGTGTTCAGGTTTCCAAACCTGAGGAGGATTGGGATGAGAATGATAGTAAGATGGTTCAACTCAATGCTAGAGCCATGAATTCATTGTTTTGTGCTCTAGATGTAAATGAGTTTAATAGAGTCTCCACCTGTAGTTCCGCCAAAGAAATATGAAATAGGCTTGAAGTTACCCACGAGGGTACTAATCAAGTCAAAGAGTCTAAAATGAATATTCTAGTTCACAAATATGAGTTATTTAAGATGGAACCCAACGAAACTATTTCATGCATGTTCACACGCTTCACTGATATAATAAATGGTCTAAAGAATTTGGGTAAATCTTATACTAACTCAGAACTTGTTAGGAAAATTCTCAGGTCCTTGCCAAAAGTTTGGGAAGCAAAGGTCACGGCGATCGTAGAAGCCAAAGACCTCAATACTTTGGCACTTGAAGAACTATTGGGCTCATTGATGACGCATGAGCTCACAATGAAGCAACATGAAGAAGATGTGCCAAAGAAGAAGACAATCGCCCTCAAGGCTACTTCAAGTGCTTGTGAAGAAGAAAGCAGTGAAAGTGAAGAAGAAAGTGAAGATGAAGACTTGGGCTTAATAGTAAGGAAGTTCAAAAAATTCATAAGAAGAAAGAAGACCTTCCCAAGAAAGAAGTTTGGAGGGAAAAATGATTGGGAAAAGGAAAAAGAAAAAGAAAGAGACCCAATCATATGTTATGATTGCAAAAGACCGGGACACATCCGCTCCGAATGCCCTCAACAGAAGAAGCACTATGGAAAGAAGAACAAGAAGGCGTTGAAAGCGACTTGGGATGATAGTGACACATCCTCCTCCGAGGAAGAGAAGGAAGAGACCGCCAACTTGTGTTTCATGGCATTCGACGATGATGAGGTACGTCAAAGCTCAACTACAGATTTTACCTTAGAAGAATTATATGAAGCTTTCCAAGAACTCATGAATGATTGTAGTATGTTAGGAGTAAAAAATAAAGAACTTAAGGCCTCCAATCAAAAACTAAAGGATGATATTAAAAACCTATTGATTGAAAAGGAGAGCTATGAAAATGATAACATCATTGACCTAAAGAATAAAAATTCAAAACTTAGCATTGAAAATGAAACGGCAAAAACACTCATTAAGGAATTAAATCTAAAAGTCAAATTCCTACTCAATAGTAATACTTCACTTGCACAAAATGTTGAATCCTTTAAAAATGATAAGCAAGAATTGGCTAAAGAAAATTTGGACCTTAAAGATGAGCTACACAAGTACAAACCAATTGTGCAGAAATTTACACATAGCTCTGAAAAATTAAATCTTATTCTATCCAATCAAAGAGCTGTTTTTAATAAAGCCGAATTAGGATACAAAACTAGCAAACAACAAAAATATCTAAAGAACTTTTTTGTAAAAGCAAAAGATGTCAAAACTGAAAAACCTACATGCTTTTATTGTGGAAAAAGTGGACATAAAGCCTATTCTTGCATTCAAAGAAAGATTCAAACTAATAAGAATACATTTGCAAAGGGTAAAAACACAACCAAAATGTGGGTGCCTAAGGGAACCAACTTCACTAACCAAGAAGGACCCAAGAAAACTTGGGTACCTAAGAGCCTCACATGATTATTTTGCAGGTATGCCTTGCAGCCGGAAGCAAAAAGAGAATGTGGTATCTAGATAGCGGTTGCTCAAGGCATATGACTGGTGACAAGAGTCTTTTCGTCACCTCGAAATCAAAAGAAGGAGGAGTAGTCACATTTGGAGACAATGCTAAAGGTCAAATCATTGGCGTTGGTAAAATCTCCATATCACCCTCCTCATTTAGTGACAATGTATTGTTAGTTAATGGATTAAAACATAATTTATTAAGTATAAGTCAATTTTGTGACAAGGGCTTTAAAGTGTCATTTGAATCTTCCCTATGCATAATTAGTAGTCCAATTGACAATGAGATCATACTTATGGGACATAGGCTTGGAAATGTTTACATGGTAGATCTTGATGATCTCACCATGAAGGATGGCCAATGTCTTGTAGCCATGGATGCCAAGGTCAATGAGACTAGCTGGTTATGGCATCGTAGGTTAGGGCATGCTAGCATGGATTTAATTTCTAAATTGATTACAAAAGATCTAGTCAAAGGACTACCAAAAATAGACTTTGAAAAGAACAAAATTTGTGCTGCATGTCAACTAGGGAAACAAACAAGAAGTTCTTTCAAGTCTAAGAACATAGTCTCAACATCAAAATCCTTAGAACTAATTCACATGGATTTATTTGGACCCACTAGAACTGCTAGTCTAGGGGGTAAGAAGTTTGGTCTTGTAATTGTTGATGACTTTTCACGTTTTACATGGGTTTCATTTCTTGCCCACAAAGATGAATCCTTTTCCGCTTTTATCAAGTTTCATAATAGGATTTCGAATGAACTTAATCTTAAACTAAAAGCAATTAGGAGTGATCATGGTACCGAGTTTGAAAATCAGTATTTTGAAAAATTTTGTGAAGAAAACGGTATCAATCACAATTTTTCGGCCCCTAGGACACCCCAACAAAATGGGATAGTAGAAAGGAAGAATCGCACACTAGCAGATATGGCTCGTACCATGTTGTGCGAATCGGATCTACCAAAGTACTTTTGGGCTGAAGCAATAAATACTGTGAAAGTGAATCCTAGGTTCTTCGGTGTTTAGCATGCTGAATTTTTTTTTTTTTTTGAAAACCATGGCTGAACCTGATCGGGTTGCCTACGTACCCCTTCATAAGGGGAATCAAGCCATACGTAGTTCTTTTTAAGTTTTAAAACGCAGCGAAAAAACCGAATCAAACAATTTAATTCATGCATGCTTACAAGATCAAATCTAGAAATCAGCACCTTAAGAACACATAGGATTATGCCGGAATCGTTTAAACAATTATGCTAAAACTTTTATGCATGATTAACTATCAGATCTGAAACTTAAGAACTCTATTCCAATTAATCTTCCAATATCCATCGAATGGATTCTGGAGATATCTCCGTGAGGAGCCCCAAAAGAGGGTAAAACCTCGGGGAATTGGACCTAGACCTTGACACCATAATAAATGATTAATGCTAGATTAATACCTTTTATGATGGATGAAAGTTGTGAATCTGATTCTTGACTTCGCAGCCACGCACACGAATGGCCTCTACGAGAAGTACACACGAAGTCCTGAAGGATCTTCTTCCGCAACAGTGCTAGCAGCTGCAGAACACTTGAAAGCTGAAATCTGCCCGCCGAAATTCAATCAACTCTTGATCAATCGTCTTGAAGCAGATAGAGATGAGGTTTGTAAGGGAAGTAGAGGACTCAGATCTGATCTTGAATCTTCTAGATATTCACCCTGAAAACCCTATCTAAAATGGAGAAGAAGAGGAGGAGGAGGCGGGTGAGGAAGAAGGCTGCAATGGATGTGTTTTTGGTGCCCATGTTTGACCCCTTTTAATGGCCTCCGAATTTTCATTCAAAATTCGAAATTTATTTTTAGAAAACCTCTTTTAGTTGGCACATGCAAAGGAATAGGAACAACCCAAATCAGATCTCAACCAAATCTGATTTAAATTCAAATTTTAAACACATGTGCAAGAGGGAAGGAATTTGAAATCCATGCGGCAAGGTAAAACACTTCATAATTTCGAAATCACCTCTTGAAATTCGAATTTAATCCATTCAAAAACTCAGACGCCACCTTGGCTGATGGTTTGAGTGATTAAAATCATTTAACACAATGCTTAATGTTTGAATTTAAATTCAAATAACAAACAATGTCGCCATGTGTCAAGCAATGGGTCCATGTGCCATGCAATAATTTTGGTTTATTTAAAATTCATGAAATCCAATTCCATGTCACCAATAATTGCCACATCATCTGAGCCTAATCCCCTTGGGTTGCACCTAATCAAATTTGGTCAAACCCGAATTAAAACAAAGCAATTTGGTTGAACCCAATCTAATCAGGTCAGACCCTGATTGAGCTCAAATTGAATCCAATTCAATTTTGGCTCATGCAAACTTAATCAAATTGAATTATTACTATGTGTTGGACCTAATTCAATTAGGTCAATCTCCAATTAAGAACAAATTAATTTAAAATTAATTTGATCAGCTTAAGTCCTTTTTGGTTCTGACCTAATCCAATCAGGTCAAAACCCTGATTGAGCCCAAACTTGAATCCAATTCAATTTGGCTCATCCTTAGCACAATTACTCAATCAAATTGAGTTTATTAGTAATTTAATTACTAATTAATCCTTCAATAACTACTTTAATTATTTTATAAGATAATTTGCCAATCAAATTGACCAAATTACCCCTGAATGATTCTTAATCATTCATCAGCTTTCTTGATCAATCAGGAATCTTCTATGCGTGTGACCTCATAGGTTCGAACCTAAGCCGGTAGTATAGGAACAATTTTCTACACTAATCGATGTGACCATCTAGCAATGGTACCCGACGTCCGGATAGGTCGAATATATGCGAAGTAAATATTCTGGAACCCTGAACTATGGTTACTGTATAATTCAATCCCTTTGACTCCTAATGCCAGGATGACTTAGAGCTCACTGTCAACCCTATAATTAGTACATCCATTATGTGATTAACTTTAGATATCCCGTGACTCCTCACTGGGATTACCCTGGCCAAGATTTTGCTAAATTAATCACAAGACATTATCTCCTGTTTTCAGGAGGGGTCAATTCCATCTTGACTCACAACTGACTACGCAAGTACTTGACTGCACCCAGTAACCTTCCGTCACTGAATTTGAAATTCAGGTAGTCCGGTACTAAAGTACAGTGAGTTGCTTCCTAGTCACAGGTTGCGGTCTCAGGTCAGAGGGCCAAACTTATACCCATATCCACTCGGAACATCTCTCGACAGTAGAGCATTCCGGAATTGGTCACGTTTAGTGAAATGTACTTCTACACTTCACTTGTGTGGCATACCAGTGTCTCCACACTCCTTGGTTAAGAGGACAACCAACGTATATGTCACACAACGACCTAATCTCGATAATGTTGTCGTCCTAGTAACAACATATCATTTCGTCGCAAACAAGTTTAAGGACTCAAAGATAAATCCTCCTTTATCATAACATAAGTCCTAAGGACTTCATCATATAAGAGTTCATTTGAAGATGAAATGATGAATAATGCCAAATAACACTTTATTAATTTGTCAATTCATTTACAAAATTCAATCATCAATATGCTGACGATTGACATTTAGGATACAAATTCCAACAACTCCCACTTAGCCTAATGCCAATCGGCACAGTATCTAATACCCATCTTCGACTTGTGTTCGTCGAACTCTTTGATGCCGAGGACTTTGGTAAATGGGTCAGCCAGATTTTCTTTTGTGTCAATCTTCTGAAGATCAATATCACCTCGATCGATGATCTCTCGAACCAGGTGGTAGCGACGTAGAATATGCTTGGTCCGCTGATGTGCTTTGGGTTCTCTTGCTTGAGCTATGGCCCCAGTATTGTCACAAAATACAGGCACTGGACCATCAATGGAGGGTGTCACTCCAAGCTCGGTGATGAACTTCCGCAACCATACAGCTTCCTTGGCGGCATCAGATGCTGCGATATATTCTGCTTCACATGTAGAATCAGCCACTGTATGCTGCTTGGAACTCTTCCAGCAGATGGCCCCACCCTTAAGAGTGAAGATATATCCTAACACGCTCTTGCTATCATCTTTATCTGACTGAAAACTTGAATCAGTATATCCCTCAAGTTTTAAGTCAGAATCACCATAGACAAGCCACTGATCTTTAGTATTTCTCAAATACTTAAGGATGGTTTTTACAACCTTCCAGTGGTTGCTACCTGGATCAGACTGGTATCTGCTCACTACTCCTAGTGAGTATGCCACGTCTGGTCTAGTACATGTCATGGCATACATTATAGATCCCACTGCCGAAGCATATGGAATTCTATCCATACTCTCTCTTTCTTGAGGGGTTGTCGGACAATCCCTTTTAGAGAGGTTAATTCCATGGCCCATCGGAAGATAGCCTTTCTTGGAATTAATCATACTGAACCTCTTCAGTATAATATCAATATATGTGGATTGGGATAATCCAAGCAATCTTCTAGATCTATCTCTATAGATCTTCATCCCTAGGATGTAAGATGCTTCTCCCAAATCCTTCATGGCAAATTGAGATGATAGCCAAACCTTTATTCCTTGTAATGCAGGAATGTCATTCCCGATTAAAAGAATGTCATCCACATACAAAATAAGGAATATAATAACTGAACCATTTGCCCATTTATAAATGCAAGGTTCCTCTTCATTCTTAATGAAGCCATATGTTTTGATTACCTTATTAAAACGTATATTCCAACTCCGTGAAGCTTGCTTTAATCCATAAATGGATTTTTGAAGCTTGCACACTTTAGACTCATCTGCAGATGTAAAACCTTCAGGTTGTATCATATACACTTCCTCTTCTAAATCTCCATTTAGAAATGCGGTCTTTACATCCATTTGCCAGATTTCATAGTCTAAATGTGCTGCTATCGCAAGCACAATCCGAATGGACTTGAGCATTGCCACAGGAGAAAACGTCTCGTCATAGTCAATACCATAACGTTGACGATAATCCTTGGCAACCAAACGGGCTTTATAGGTCTCTACCTTTCCGTCTGCGCCCCGTTTCCTTTTGAATATCCACTTACACCCTATGGATTTAATTCCTTCGGATGGGTCAACTAATGTCCAAACATCATTGACCTTCATGGATTCCATTTCGGATTGCATGGCTCCAAGCCATTTATCAGAGTCATACCTCTGCATTGCATCCATATATGTGATCGGATCCTCATCGTTTTCATCAAGTTCGATAGGATCCCCATCCCGGACCAAGAAACCGTAGTATCTGTCCGGCTGACGTGGTACTCTACCCGATCGCCTTAATGGTGCATCTAATATGGGTTCTGGATCTGATCTAATCAAATCCGACTCAACTGGTTCAGTAGATGGTGTCGGATCTTCTACATGCTGAACTTCTCTAAGCTCAACATTAGAGCTATTTGTTCCTTCACCAAGGAATTCCTTTTCTAAGAAAATTGCTCTATTGCTTACGAACAACTTTTGTTCTTCAGCAAAGTAGAAGTAATATCCTTTAGTTTCTTTAGGGTAACCAACAAAGAAACATTTGTCAGACTTGGGTTCAAGTTTGTCTGTCTTCAAACGTTTGACGTACGCCAGACACCCCCAAATCCTAAGGTGAGAGAGCATCGGCTTACGTCCAGTCCACATCTCATGTGGTGTTTTATTTACAGACTTACTTGGAACCTTATTTAGAATATAGCAGGCTGACTCAAGAGCATATCCCCAAAAGGATATGGGCAGATTAGCAAACCCCATCATGGATCGAACTATGTCTAACAGAGTTCGATTTCTCCTTTCTGACACACCATTATATTGTGGTGTACCAGGAGGAGTCCATTGGGAGAGAATCCCATTTTCTCCTAGATATGTCAAAAATTCACTGGAGAGGTATTCACCTCCTCGATCTGATCGAAGAGTTTTAATACTCTTTCCAGTTTGTTTTTCTATTTCATTACGATATAATTTGAACATTTCAAATGATTTAGATTTATGTCTCATTAAATAGACATAACCATACCTAGAAAGGTCGTCTGTAAACGTAATGAAATATGAATACCCACCTCTAGCATCTGTGCTCATTGGCCCACATACATCAGAATGTACAAGGGTCTTCCATCTCCAACATTCAGGAACCTTTCTCCTTCTTCAAACCTCTTACTGACTTGTAGCCCCTACAACGAATTGCAAATATTAAAAGGACTACCGGTATCCAATACCCAGGTCGAATTATCACAAATAGAAAAATTGCAAGGTGTTATCATATAAGTACCTTGATTGGCAACTGATTGCCCACTTTTCTTAGGCCTGTTCGGATCGAGGGATGCAATGTAAAGAGGACAGTTCCTCTTCCAATGTCCTTGCTTCTTGTAGAAGAAGCACTCCGCCTTGCTCTGATCAGCCTTTTTATTCTTTTTCTGACTAGGCTGAGCATGGTGCACCTGTTTCTTTTGGATTTTATTTTTCTTTTTCCCTTTCTTAAAGGAGCGACCCTTGGATGAACCTCCCACTAAATTCACCGTCTTCTTAAGAAGTTGGTGATCATTCTCAAACGTCTGTAGTAACCCCAACAATTGGTGATAATTCACTACAGGTTTCGTCATACGAAAATGAGTGAGAAAAGGATGGTATGATCTAGGCAATGAGTTTAGTATGGCATCCTTCCCCAATTGATCATGAAGGGGAAAGCCAAGAGAGCTTAGACGCTCGATCAACTCAATCATGTACAGTACATGATCAGTTACCGAGGTCCCATCTTTCATTCGGGTGCTGAAGATGGCACAACTAGTTTTGTGCCTCTCAACGTCGTCAGGAACGCCGAATGATTCATTCAACACTTGAATGATATCTTCCGGCTGCGTATTCTCAAAACGCCTACTAAACTCATCGCTCATTGCTGCCAACATGATGCATCGAACAATGATCCGGTCACTGAGCCACTTCTGATAAGTGTCTCTGGCCGATCTTGATGCATTAGCAGCGGGCTGCTCAGGTGCTTGATCCGTTATCACATAAAGAATCCTCTCATGCTCTAGCACTATTTTCAGTTTTCTATGCCAATTATTGAAATTTGGACCAGTCAACTTGTCATTGTCCAACAATGAGCGAAGTGATAAATTAGTGGCCATTCCTGCATAAAAAAAAAAATTTGGCTATTAGTATATGAATTGACTAAACACAGTAGACTTGGACTTTAGTCTAAAGATATTCCCACTATTTTATACAAATTGGTAGCCTCTACCTCTAATTCGAAAAATTACTCCTAATTCTTTAGTGGGCACTAGAACCCAATAGATCCCATATAGGCCCGAGTGTGGCTCGGCCAACCCATATGCACCTATTGGTAGGTTCTTAACCAATTGCTTCACCAAGCAACTTCTAGTGATGATTTTGCCCTAGGTTTTCCGGCAGGCGTGTGGCGCCTCCACCGAATACCCTAGTCAGATCCAACCATTAACTGATAGGGTTAAGTCTAATCAACTAATAGACGACCAAGCCCGAGTGTGGCTCGGCTCACCTGACCGCCTATTGAAGGTACACTTAACTCATCATATATTGAATGACAATTCCAATGCTTGATAAGTACCAGGCGTGTGGCGCCTCCAATAATTATCAAAACATTGGACCCATTATCATCCAACTTAATGGGAGGCTATGACCTAATTATCTCCATAACCATTTCATTTTAAGGACCTAATAATTTTAGAGGATTTCATAATTAGGATAGATGAGAAGATCCGGTTAGTCTAATTTCTCCCACTGACTTCACCAAATCAAATTAGACTCAAACCGGTTAAGGAGACACCTAAATCAGTCATACTGATTTTCCTTAAGGCATGGGCTAACTCGAATCATTAAGTGATCCAATCAAAATGTGATTGACCATGTCGGCCAGGTAAGTGAGATCGGTGGAAGGGATATGCCATTAACTCGACAAAGACGAATCAGTGCGAGTAGCTCCCAATTAAAAACCACCGGTCAAAACTGCCAAACTTACCTTAGACACCGATTGGTTAATCAATTTTGATTTGATTACTTAAATGACTCGGGCTACACCTCTGAGCCTAAATCAAGTTCCATCTTGGTCTAATCAAAGACATGGAATTGATCAATCTACAACTATTGTATTTAACCTAGAGTTTTCTTGACCTAATCTAGTTACTACTTAATTAGATTTGATCAATTAACTCTAATTAGACCATGTGTGATTCTAACCTTAGGTCTAACCCAATCCTAAGAACTTGATTCAAGCTAACCCATATGCCCAAAGAATTATGCAATGTCAATTAATTGAGTTACAATTCTATTTCATAACACTTAATTCTCAATTAAGTTTAGACTTATGAAAGTTTTGATCATTGCATATTTCTTTTTAATTACATATTAATTACAATCTTTCAGTTCTTAAAACACATTTTCAGATCTGAGTTTTTGTAATTAATCATATGTAATCAGATTTAATTCATGTTTAAGTCATTATGTTTTATGTTCATGCATCACATATACATAACAACATGAATTAATACAAACAACATACATCTTATGTATTTGTTTTTTCACTTTTATTTTAAGATCTGATTTGTTCATTAAAATCAGAGATCATATGAATCATAAACTTTATTTATGTAGAGTGATTGATTAAAACCCTATTTGATTTTGATGAGCTCAAAGCATTTGAGTATATCTCTTGTTTACTAATGAATTCAATTAAGTGTTTCAGTGAAAATCTTGTCTAAGTGTCTCTAGACTTGGTTCATAATATTTTGGATAAGTTAAGAAGTCAGCTTGAACCAAAGTCTGAGACTCGAGTCGACTCCAGAGTATCACGAGTCGACTCCAAGCATATCAAGTTCACTGGCACGAGCTCGAGTCGACTCCGGATCAGTACGAGTCGACTCCGACTGAGAACAGACAGACGAACAGAAAGCATCAACTCAAAACCTGTCAGCGAGTCGACTCCTGAACTGCGCGAGTCGACTCCGATGTTCACCGAGTCGACTCCAGGGTAGTATGAGTTGACTCCTAGGAGTCACAGGCAGAAAAATCAGAGAGCAGTTTTCGGGTCTGAGATTCGAGTCGACTCCAGTGGAACGCGAGTCGACTCCGATGGTTGGTAAGTCGACTCCAAAGAAAGTGAGAGTCGACTCTCAGAGGAACACAAGGAAAAAGTCAGAGAACGTTTTTCGGACTCTGAGATTCGAGTCGACTCCCGCAATACGCGAGTCGACTCCTAGACACCGCGACCCCAAAGAAGACAGAAGACCAATCTGCTGTGTCTGAGAGCCGAGTTGACTCCTAGAAAGCTCGAGTCGACTCCAAGGCAGCGGTACACCAAAAGGGCAGAAGACTTAGTTTCGGAAACTGAGAGCCGAGTCGACTCCGGGGAAGTTCGAGTCGACTCCAAGACTGGACGAGCCAAAAGACAAAAGATCGGGAGTTCGGGCTCTGAGCGCCGAGTCGACTCCCAGGACAGTCGAGTCGACTCGAGTTGGCCAAGTTGAAAATTGGCTCTGTGGACTTCATGGGATGAGTGTAGGGTTCTAGCATGTCATAATGGGCAGCGGAAGCTAGGGATTTTAAAATTTTCTTAATAAAGTCCCTATGCATGAAACCCTTTTAAGCCTAGATCACCTTAATGATTACAATCAAATAATATAAAATAAATACAGAATTAGTAGAATACCTCAAACGCTAATCCAAAGTGTACAATCTCCACGAGGCGTCCAAGTGTCCACCCTCCAATGGTGATCCACACGAAAACTTGATCAAGACTTTAGCTCCAAAGACTTTTGATCCTTAATGCAGAATTCTTCTAAAGAACTCTAATGGCTTGCTTTCCTTCCTTTCTATTTTTCTTTAGCCTTCTAAAATCACTTCTAATCCTTTTGTCCTAAGGAAGACCACCTTGTCTTGGCTTAGGACACACTAGAAGCAATGTTAGAAAGAAAGAAACTAATGTAAGAAAGAAGGGATATGAGAGAGAGAGAGTTGGATTGATTTTCGATGATTAGAAAACACCGGGAGCATTCCTATTTATAGATGGCGTGGGGATGCATCACCAAAGGATGCATCCCATCCACACATCCTTCAGATGGGGCGTGATAAGAGGAGAGAAGGCGCCACAAAAATAGGGAGAGGCGTATCAAAAGTGGTTATGATAAGATCAAGCGCTTATGATGTGGCGCTTGATTCCCTAAGCACCTCTTCATGAAAATGCGCCGTACTCTTCCCTTTTTTCACTTCTTCTCACGCAAGAAAAATAGGAACCAACCTTATCCATTCATCAAGGGTTGATGATGATCCAAAGGCCATGAAAGAAGGCGCCATATATCCCTTAGGCGTGATGAAGAGAGAAGAGAGAGAATGGATAAGATCAAATAAATGGTTCATCCTTATCCATTTAATCTTCACGTATTCTCTCTCTTTCCTTCACCTATTTTTCATCTCCACGCCTCCCAATGATATCCATCACGTCATCATGATCTCCCATCATCCTATGATGAAAATCCAATGGCTCCAATTCATGGTGCCATCCATTTGATCCATCTCTTCATCCAAATGTTGATCCAACGGTCAAAAATGAATGATTTATCAAATCTAATCCAATTAGACTCAAACCAAGCCAATTAGGAGCCAACTCTTTGGCTAACCCATATTAGAATATGATCTAATCAAATTAGATCAATTAAGAATCAGATTCGAATTCAATTCGAATCAGATTCGAATCCAGTTCGAATCAGGAGCTAAGGTTTGCAACACCTGCTAGGATGTTTATCTTGCAAACATGATCTAATCCAATTAGACCCTTGATAAGTTTTCTTGTGTGTGACCCATTGGGTTCCATACTTAGCCAGCAATAGGTGTGAGTGCGAGTTGACCCAACTTGATTAGAACTCTTCTAATCGATTTAAGTCCAAACTGCGCGAACCCGAACTTAACAATTAGAATCCTTTCTAATTGGTGATCGAATTAAACTCTTTAATTCGATCAAACCTATAAGACAAGATTGACGTCTAGCAACGTGTCATGTCTACCCGGAAAATATGGAATTTGGTGGAAATACCAAAAATACCCTTCAGTGGCAAGTTACTATGCAATTCAATCCTTTAATCAAACTGCATCCCAAATATGTATATGAGTATGAATATATGTCAAACTCAATTTCATATTCATATTTTTCTCAATCTTTTAATGATAATTCAAATAATGAAACATTAGAAACTCTTTCTAATTTTCATTCTGCTTTGATCAAAGGCTTCCTGAATTATCATATGATTAGAATAAATAGGATGTTATCTTCTCTTACTAGAAGTGATTAATTCCTTGTTGATCTACTCATAATCTTCGTACACAATCCACCATATCCAGAAGACCTCGTACATAACTTATTGTCATGAATGAGTGTAAACCAAAACATAGGTTCATGTGCACAAGATACCATGGTGATCTCAGGTCAAAGGATCAGTTGCACAACTCCCACTAAGAGAATCATCTTTTGACATGTAAGTAAGACTTCATAAGATTTCTCTTTGTAGGTCAATTCAGTGAACTCATTCTTCTAATGAACACCCATATCTTTGTATTAGTGTCTCCACACAAATGATTGTGAGATCAATCATCCTCTGCATCGAGCATACATAAGACATGCCAGTCTTTCCGGTAATCATTGATCCCCGACTCAATGTACCAATGACTGGGAATATTTAAGATTAGGATTTTAGGATTTTAAGTCTCACTAGTATGATCTCATCATAGTCTTAAAACCATTGCCCTAATCTAAGGAGTTTATCATAAATATAATCAACAGCATATGATAAAACATAACGCCTTTATTCATATTTAAATGTCATGTACATGATTTGGACAAATCAAAAGAAAAACCCTTCGCAATACATATTGCGATTTGCTTGTAAGGCATCTACTCTTTCAATCTCCCACTTGCACTAAAGCCAATCGCTCTTATATTTTATCCCCATACAATCGAGGTGGCGATCGAACTGCTGTTGTGGTAGAGCTTTAGTGAACGGGTCTGCTAGGTTGTTCTTGGTGTCTACTCGTTCAATGACTATGTCTTGTCTCTCGACAATCTCTCGAACAAGATGAAAGCGTCTTAGAATGTGCTTGGATTTGTGATGAGACCTTGGTTCCTTCGCTTGAGCAACAGCTCCAGTGTTATCACAATAAACTGGGACTGGTCCAGCAATCTCGGGAACTACTCCTAACTCAGAGATGAACTTCTTCATCCAGACAGCTTCCTTAGCGGCTTCACTTACAGCAATGTATTCTGCCTCAGTAGTTGAGTCAGCTACAGTTTGCTGTTTGGAACTCTTCCAGCTCACTGCACCACCATTTAGGGTAAAGACATACCCTGAAGTGGACTTGCTATCATCTGGGTCTGATTGAAAACTAGAATCAGAAAATCCTTCTAGTTTCAACTCAGATCCTCCATAAACTAGAAAAATATCTTTAGTCCTTCTCAAGTACTTAAGAATATTTTTCACAGCTATCCAATGATCCTCTCCTGGATCAGCCTGAAATCTACTTGTTATGCCTAAGGCATAAGCAACATCAGGCCTAGTACATAGCATAGCATACATAATCGATCCTACTGCCGAAGCATTGGGAATAGAATTCATTCTATTCCTCTCTTCAGATGTCTTAGGAGACATCTTCTTAGAGAGACGTATGCCATGACTCATAGGCAAATAACCTCTTTTACTTTCTTCCATGCTGAATCTTTTCAGCACATTATCTATGTACCTAGACTGGGACAAGCCTAGCATCCTTTTAGATCTATCCCTATAGATCTTTATACCAAGTATATAGGATGCTTCTCCCAAGTCTTTCATGGAAAAGCTTTTTGACAGCCAAGTCTTGACCGATTGTAACATTGGAATATCATTTCCAATGATCAGTATGTCATCTACATACAATATTAAGAAGACAATGGCACTCCCACTAGTCTTCTTGTACACACATGGTTCATCCACATTTTTAATAAAACCAAACTCTTTGACTGTTGTATCAAAACGGATGTTCCAACTCCTCGATGCTTGCTTTAATCCATAAATGGATCTCTTAAGCTTGCATACTTGATTTGCTCTCTTACTTGAGACAAATCCTTCTGGCTGTGTCATGTAAACCTCTTCCTCAAGATAACCATTAAGGAAGGCGGTTTTGACATCCATCTGCCAGATTTCATAATCATAGTATGCAGCTATTGCAAGCAAAATCCGAATAGATTTGAGCATAGCTACTGGCGAAAAAGTTTCATCATAGTCAATTCCTTGCTTTTGCCTGAAACCTTTTGCCACCAATCTAGCCTTGTAGGTTTCTACTTGGCCATCTGCTCCAATCTTTTTCTTATAGACCCATTTGCAACCTATAGGGTTTACACCCTCTGGTGCATCAACCAAAGTCCATACTTGGTTGGTATACATAGAATCTATTTCGGATTTCATGGCTTCTAGCCATTTGTCAGAGTCATTACTCATGACAGCTTCCGAATAGGTCAGAGGATCATTATTCTGAACAATGTGGGCTTCATCATTCTCAATGATGAACCCATACCTCTCAGGTGCTCTTCGCACTCTATCTGACCTTCGGAGAGGAGATGTGTGTTGTGGTTGTACCTCATCAATGGGTACATCTGGTTGAAGAATTTCTTGTGTTTCTATTTGTAGGTTTTGAACTTCTTCAAGTTCAATTTTTCTATCCTTGCCCTTTTCTAAGATAAACTCTTTTTCTAAGAAAATGGCATGCCTACCTACAAAAACTTTTTGTTCGGTAGGATGATAGAAGATGTATCCTATACTATCTTTAGGATAACCTACAAAAATACATTTATCTGATCTAGCACTTAGCTTGTGTCCAAAATTTCTTTTGACATAAGCTTGACAACCCCATATCTTAAGATACTTAAGATTAGGCTTTTTTCCTCTCCATATCTCATATGGAGTGCTAGGTACAGACTTAGAAGGTACCCTGTTTAATATTAGTGCAGCAGTCTCTAGGGCAAAACCCCAGAAGAAAATAGGAAGATCAGTAAAGCACATCATGGACCGTACCATATCTAATAAAGTACGATTCCTTCGTTCAGCTACACCATTTAATTGTGGCGTATACGGAGGTGTCCATTCAGAGAGAATGCCCTTTTCTTTAAGATGATTTAAAAACTCACTAGAAAGGTATTCACCTCCTCGATCAGATCGAAGGATTTTAATACACTTTCCGGTTTGTTTTTCAACCATACTTTGATACTCTTTAAACTTATCAAAAGCTTCGGATTTATGTTTCATAAGATACACATATCCGAATCTTGATAAATCATCAGTGAATGTGATGAAGTAAGAGTATCCACCTCTAGCTGGAGTTGTCATAGGACCACATACATCTGTGTGTATAAGTCCTAATAACTCACTTGCCCTTTCTCCATGTCCAGTGAATGGAGACTTAGTCATTTTACCCATAAGACAAGATTCACAAGTTCCTAATGATTCATAATCATAAGGATCAAAGAACTCTTCTTTGTATAACTTGTTGATTCTTGATTCACTTATGTGACCAAGTCGGCAATGCCAAAGAAGGGTGTTATTTACTTCCTCTCTCTTTCTTTTATTGCTTTTATTAATATGAAAGACATTGTCATTAAGTAATAAAACAAGAAGACCATTTTCCATAATGCCATTGCAAAGATGCTTATTAGAAAAATAAATAGAGCAACCATTGCCCTTTCCATTAATTTCAAATCCTTTCTTTAACAACAAAGGAATGGAAATTACATTTCTAATAATTTTGGGCATATAATAACAATCTTCTAATTGTAGGAGCTCTCCCGAAGGTAACTCCAAGTTGTAGGTTCCAACAGCTTCAGCCTGGATGGACTCTCCTCCAGCGCCATACAGCTCGAAGTCACCTTTCTTCAAAATTTTAATTTTCTGTAGTCTATGCAAAGATTTGCAAATGTGAAAACCACAGCCGGTATCCAATACCCATGAATTTGAATTTGAAGAACTTAATGACAAGTTGGCATGTAACATAAACATACCTTTTGATGCAACTCTTGCATCGGTCTTCATACTTGCAAGAAAACTCTTGCAATTCCTTTTCCAGTGGCCAGCTTTGCCGCAATGAAAACAGGTACTTGATCCGGAGTTTTTCTTTCCTTTTTTCTTTTTGATGCTACTCTTAGGGTTCAATCGTTTCTTAGAACCCTTATTGCCCGATTTTCTCTTAGAGGTGCCATCTATAAGAAGGAGTGGACCTTTATCCTTCTTAATATGGCCTTCAGCTGTTTTGAGCATATTTAACAGCTCGGGCAGGGAGGTGTTCAGCTTGTTCATGTGAAAGTTCACAACAAACTGAGAGAATGAATCAGGCAGTGATTGCAGGATCAAATCCTGACTGAGCTCACTATCCATAGCAAAACCTAATTGACTTAATCTAGTGATTAAGTCTATAACCATAAGAACATGGTTTTGCACTGGAGTTCCTTTATTCATTCTAGCACGGAACAACTGCTTAGATATCTCATACCTAGCAGTCCTGCTTTGTTCTCCATACAACTCTTTTAGATTGAGAAGTATGGATTGAGTGTCCATGCCTTCATGTTGCCTCTGTAATTCATTGCTCATAGAGGCAAGTATGATACATTTGACAGTCAAACTGTCATTTTTCCACATCTTATGTGTGGCAACCTCCTCTTCTGTAGCATCATCCCCTAGATCTCCAAGATCAGGGGTTTCAAGTATATAGGAAATTTTTTCCTGAGTGAGTACTATCTTTAAATTCCTCAACCAGTCCACATAGTTTGGTCCGGTCAACTTGTTGGCATCTAAGATGCCTCTTAGTGAAAGTGAAGCCATTTAATAATTCTACATATGCAAGAACATAACTAATATAAGCAGACCAATCATGATGACATGTTTGCAACTAGATAAGGACTTTAATCTAATTTGTCTCCTACTATTTTTATCGAATATCATAGCCCTCTCCTATGATAAACGTGAAAATATAATTTTTCTTAGTAGGGTTGAGATCCTAATTCATCATAAAAAGCCTTGTGTTTACACAACAAACTCTTATGAGTTCAAAGGTAGGAAACTCTTTCCAATTGCATCTCATGCAATTCTCAACTTTATCTTGTTCTCTTAAAATACTTATTGCCTTGTGTTAGCACAACAAACAATAATATTTTAGTTAAGTCAAACCCTTCATTTCCATATAGTCATATTCGAATAATATTGCCCTTGTGGTTACACAACAAGGCAATATATTAAAATATGCCATAAGCATCTTAATGCACCAAGACAGTATAACATCAGACCCCATTGCAAGTTTTGTGTTAGCACAACAAACTAGCATGGATCTTGACATAACAATATCGAGGCATGAAGGAAGGCTATCAATAGTGTTATATCAATATTAAGCTTATCCATAATAGACAATCAAACAATTGGCCAGGTAAGCAGGTGGGAGGCTCCCCTTACTCAAAGAGTAAGGTCCTAATTAAGTAACCACCTTTAGTGCTTTCCTTAGACACCAATTAGATTAATTATTCTAGAATGGGTTAGCTCAAAATTTTTTAACACTATGACTTAATATAATTTTTATTGAGGGCTTACTAGTCTCTAGCACATTCTTTAATTGTAACATATATTTAACATATCTAAAATAAGTTATCATGCATCATAGCTATCTCATAGCATGTATAAATCATAAGCAACTAATTAACATGCTTCAACATATTTTCATATGGAAAATTTCATATCATGACATTTTATTACATATCATATCATATATGAATCATATATTTCAGCATTTCATTAAGCATATGACATTACTATCTCATAGTAAATTAATAATCATACATCATGCATTATTATTTGATTGAACCAATTAAGGATGGCTCTGATACCACTGTAGGGTTCTAGCATGTCATAATGGGCAGCGGAAGCTAGGGATTTTAAAATTTTCTTAATAAAGTCCCTAAGCATGAAACCCTTTTAAGCCTAGATCACCTTAATGATTACAATCAAATAATATAAAATAAATACAGAATTAGTAGAATACCTCAAACGCTAATCCAAAGTGTACAATCTCCACGAGGCATCCAAGTGTCCGCCCTCCAATGGTGATCCACACGAAAACTTGATCAAGACTTTAGCTCCAAAGACTTTTGATCCTTAATGCAGAATTCTTCTAAAGAACTCTAATGGCTTGCTTTCCTTCCTTTCTATTTTTCTTTAGCCTTCTAAAATCACTTCTAATCCTTTTGTCCTAAGGAAGACCACCTTGTCTTGGCTTAGGACACACTAGAAGCAATGTTAGAAAGAAAGAAACTAATGTAAGAAAGAAGGGATATGAGAGAGAGAGAGTTGGATTGATTTTCGATGATTAGAAAACACCGGGAGCATTCCTATTTATAGATGGCGTGGGGATGCATCACCAAAAGATGCATCCCATCCACACATCCTTTAGATGGGGCGTGATAAGAGGAGAGAAGGCGCCACAAAAATAGGGAGAGGCGTATCAAAAGTGGTTATGATAAGATCAAGCGCTTATGATGTGGCGCTTGATTCCCTAAGCACCTCTTCATGAAAATGCGCCGTACTCTTCCCTTTTTTCACTTCTTCTCACGCAAGAAAAATAGGAACCAACCTTATCCATTCATCAAGGGTTGATGATGATCCAAAGGCCATGAAAGAAGGTGCCATATATCCCTTAGGCGTGATGAAGAGAGAAGAGAGAGAATGGATAAGATCAAATAAATGGTTCATCCTTATCCATTTAATCTTCACGTATTCTCTCTCTTTCCTTCACCTATTTTTCATCTCCACGCCTCCCAATGATATCCATCACGTCATCATGATCTCCCATCATCCTATGATGAAAATCCAATGGCTCCAATTCATGGTGCCATCCATTTGATCCATCTCTTCATCCAAATGTTGATCCAACGGTCAAAAATGAATGATTTATCAAATCTAATCCAATTAGACTCAAACCAAGCCAATTAGGAGCCAACTCTTTGGCTAACCCATATTAGAATATGATCTAATCAAATTAGATCAATTAAGAATCAGATTCGAATTCAATTCGAATCCAGTTCGAATCAGGAGCTAAGGTTTGCAACACCTGCTAGGATGTTTATCTTGCAAACATGATCTAATCCAATTAGACCCTTGATAAATTTTCTTGTGTGTGACCCATTGGGTTCCATACTTAGCCAGCAATAGGTGTGAGTGCGAGTTGACCCAACTTGATTAGAACTCTTCTAATCGATTTAAGTCCAAACTGCGCGAACCCGAACTTAACAATTAGAATCCTTTCTAATTGGTGATCGAATTAAACTCTTTAATTCGATCAAACCTATAAGACAAGATTGACGTCTAGCAACGTGTCATGTCTACCCGAAAAATATGGAATTTGGTGGAAATACCAAAAATACCCTTCAGTGGCAAGTTACTATGCAATTCAATCCTTTAATCAAACTGCATCCCAAATATGTATATGAGTATGAATATATGTCAAACTCAATTTCATATTCATATTTTTCTCAATCTTTTAATGATAATTCAAATAATGAAACATTAGAAACTCTTTCTAATTTTCATTCTGCTTTGATCAAAGGCTTCCTGAATTATCATATGATTAGAATAAATAGGATGCTATCTTCTCTTACTAGAAGTGATTAATTCCTTGTTGATCTACTCATAATCTTCGTACACAATCCACCATATCCAGAAGACCTCGTACATAACTTATTGTCATGAATGAGTGTAAACCAAAACATAGGTTCATGTGCACAAGATACCATGGTGATCTCAGGTCAAAGGATCAGTTGCACAACTCCCACTAAGAGAATCATCTTTTGACATGTAAGTAAGACTTCATAAGATTTCTCTTTGTAGGTCAATTCAGTGAACTCATTCTTCTAATGAGCACCCATATCTTTGTATTAGTGTCTCCACACAAATGATTGTGAGATCAATCATCCTCTGCATCGAGCATACATAAGACATGCCAGTCTTTCCGGTAATCATTGATCCCCGACTCAATGTACCAATGACTGGGAATATTTAAGATTAGGATTTTAGGATTTTAAGTCTCACTAGTATGATCTCATCATAGTCTTAAAACCATTGCCCTAATCTAAGGAGTTTATCATAAATATAATCAACAGCATATGATAAAACATAACGCCTTTATTCATATTTAAATGTCATGTACATGATTTGGACAAATCAAAAGAAAAACCCTTCGCAATACATATTGCGATTGGCTTGTAGGGCATCTACTCTTTCAATGAGCCGACTCCGAAAATGCCAAGTCAGCTCCAGAAGTTGGCGAGTCGACTCCGGGTCAAGACGAGTCGACTCCCAGTCGAAGAGGCTACTTTAATTCAAATCCAAAACAGTTGCCGAGTCGACTCCAGAAAAACATGAGTCGACTCCCGCTACAGCCGAGTCGACTCCTGATCGCGCGAGTCGACTCCAACCCACCAACGGACATATTGTCAGGCTGTGCAGAGTGTGCAGAACGGGCAGAAAAAGGTCTCTAACGGCTAGTTTGCGTGGGGGTTGGTTTAAATAGCCACAGAGGACTGTAGCAAAGTAGAGAACAACTATTCCACTCAAAGTAATCAAGCATTCAATCTCTGCAACCTGTTCTTCAACGAAAAGAGGAAAGAGCGGCATTAACTCCATCCAACTTCCTCTTCCCAGCAATTAAAGAAGCCTCCTCTTGCATTCAAGTCGACCACACATTTAAGAGGAGACCCGAAGTTCGAGAAGCCCCACTCAACTCCAACTCAAACGTGTTTGAGGTCTTCTAACTTTTCTTCTGTTTATATTGTTATTTATCTGTTTTTTGAGAAGCTGTGTTTTCTATTTGTACCTTTTATTTTCACCTGGTCTTTACTTGGTTCAATCGGGGGATTGAATCAAGGGTATTGAGGTTGGTTGGTGAGCCGAGTGTAAAACCAACGTGTGTAAGGGTTCGATTGTGATCCCGGGAAAACAATCGGGGCGGTTCTAGTCGGTGAGCCAGAAAAAACCGACCGAGTTCGTTGTGAGCTCGTAAAACAACAAGTTTGGTTGTGAGCTTGGAAAACAACCGGCTGTAATCCAAGGGGTTATAGTGAATTCCCAAGTGAGACTTGGGGAGTGGACGTAGGAGCAAGGGTTAGCTCCGAACCACTATAAAATTTGGTGTTTGTGATTGATTATCTCTCTTTCTCTTACTCTCATATCACTCACAGCACATAGCAATTAATTAAACAACTTGCAATAGTTTTAATTAGTCATCCACAACGTTAAATAGCTAAATTATTTTAAAACCCAATTCATCCTCCCTCTTGGGTTGTCTATCTGGGCAACAAGTGGTATCAGAGCCTAAACTCTTCCACCCAAGAGTAAAAGATCGAAATGACAACCCCATTTGGATCTTCCCACATTGAGGGTCAGTCCACCCAAAGACTCCGATTCTTTAATGGATCCGACTACTCATATTGGAAGGCTAGGATGAGAATATTCATCCAAGCCCAAGACTATGAGATGTGGACCATTGTAGTAAATGGGCCATACATCCCATCCATATATGTAGAGGGTGTCACGGTACCCAAACTAGAAAAGAATTGGGATGAACATGACATGAGAAAGGCACAACTAAATTCTAAAGCTATGAATGTGCTTTATTGTGCCTTAGATAGAAATGAATTCAATAGGGTCTCTACTTGCAATTCTGCAAAAGAGATTTGGGACAGACTTGAAGTGACCCATGAGGGCACGAATCAAGTCAAAGAATCCAAAATAAATATATTGGTTCATAAGTATGAATTATTTAAAATGGATTCTAATAAAACAATCACATGCATGTTCACTAGGTTTACTGACATTGTCAATGGCCTAAAAAGCCTTGGCAAGAACTATACTAACAGTGAGCTTGTCAGGAAAATTCTTCGCTGTCTACCAAGGTCATGGGAAACCAAGGTGACGGCAATCCAAGAAGCTAAAGACTTGAACAAGCTTCCACTTGAAGAGCTCCTTGGATCCCTAATGACTCACGAGCTCACAATGAAGCAGCACAGCGAAGAAGAGTCCTCCCATAAGAAAATGGTAATAGCTCTTAAATCTACATCATCTAATAAAGACTTGTCTTGCAGCAGCAGTAGTGAAGAAGAAGAGCTTGAGGGAGATGATGGTGAGGCTCTTCTTGTGCGCAAATTCAGAAAATTCATCAACCACAAGAAATCCTATCATCAAAGGAGAGGCCCCTCAAATTCCTACCGCAAGGACAAAGGTAAGGAAAGGGAAAATGAGGGGATTGGGTGTTACGAGTGCAAGAAGCCGGGTCACATAAGAGCTGAGTGCCCTTTACTGAAGAAGGGGAGCAAGTACAAGAAGAAGAAGGCTCTTGTCACAACACTATCCGACTCCGACTCATCATCCTCTTCATCGGATGAGGAACAAGAGGAAAAGGCCAATTTCTGCTTCATGGCCAATGAAAATGAGGTAACGTCCGAATCGCCTTTAGATTTTACTTTTGATGAGCTTTATGATGCTTTTAATGAACTAATGATTGAATATAAGGCTATAAATGCTAAAAACAAAGAACTAAAAGTAACTAACCAAACTTATATCCGTAAGTATGATTCATTAGTTAAGGATAAAGATGTTCTTATCAAAGAAAATTTAGAACTTAAGACAAGCAATCAACTCTTAACTCAAAAGACTAATACCTTGAGTAAAGATAATGAAAAATTAACTAAGAAAATTTCAGAACTTAAAAACAATAAACAAAACTTAAACGAGAATCTCATAAAAGATTTAAACATTCTAAAAACCGAAAAACAAACTCTAACTAAAGAACTTGAAAAGTACAAACCTTTGGTAGAAAAGTTTACATATAGTTCTGAAAAATTGAACATGATACTAAATAGTCAACGAGCAGTATTTAATAGAGCGGGTTTAGGGTATAAACCAAAAAATAAACAAAAACTTCTTAGTAACTTCTTTGTTAAAGCTGGAGAAAGCAAAACTAAGAAAGTAATCTGCTTTTGTTGTGGAACTGTAGGACATAAGGCAATTGTATGTGACTATAGGAAAGGGAAAACTAAAAGAAAAATCAAAAGGGTATGGGTTCCAAAAGGAACCAATATGACTAACCATGAAGGACCCAAGAAAACTTGGGTACCTAAGATTATATGATCTGCTTGTGTAGGAGTGTCTTGCAGCCAAGGTCAACAAAAATTGCTGGTACTTGGATAGTGGCTGCTCAAGACACATGACGGGTGACAAGGATCAATTTTTCACCCTTGAAGCTAAGAAGGGAGGTGCTGTGACTTTTGGAGACAACAACCAAGGTCACATCATTGGTATTGGTAAAGTTCAAATTACCCCTTCTACTTTTATTGATATTAATGTTAGATATGTTGATGGTCTTAAGCATAACCTATTAAGCATTAGTCAATTATGTGATAAAGGGTATGATGTTATGTTTAAACCATCACTATGCATTATAACAAACCCAAATGACAATAGTTTAGTCTTTAAAGGAATTAGACGTGGGAATGTGTATGTTGTAGACCTTGAAGATCTTGCCAAACATAACCAATGTTTAGTTGTTAATGAAACTAAGGATAATGATGCTAGTTGGTTATGGCACCGTAAGTTAGGTCATGCAAGCATGGACACAATAACTAAACTAGTTAAAAGAGATTCCGTGATAGGTTTGCCAAAATTAAAATTTGAAAAGAATAAAATATGTGAAGCATGTCAATTTGGCAAACAATCTAGAAACTCATTTAAATCCATAAAATGTGTCTCTACCTCTAGACCTCTAGAATTATTACACATGGACCTATTCGGACCAACTAGAACAACAAGCCTAGGTGGAAATAAATATGGTCTAGTTATTGTAGATGATTATTCTAGGTACACATGGGTCATGTTCCTAGCACATAAGGATCAAGCATTTTCTGTTTTTAAGAAATTCCATAAAGAAGTAACCAATGCTAGAGATACCTCAGTAATAGCTATTAGAAGTGACCATGGTACCGAATTCGAAAATTAGTCATTTGATGAGTTTTGTAGTAAAAAGGGGATAACCCATAATTTTTCTGCACCTAGGACACCACAACAAAATGGAGTTATGGAAAGGAAAAATAGAACTCTAGAGAAAATGGCTAGAACTATGTTATGTGAAAGTAACCTCCCTAAGTACTTTTGGGGAGAAGCCATTAATACTTCTTGTCATATATTAAATAGAGTTTTATTAAGACCCATTATAAAGAAAACACCTTATGAACTTTGGAAAAACAGAAAACCAAAAGTTAATTACTTTCATGTTTTTGGATGTAGGTGTTTTGTTCATAATAATGGGAAAGATAATCTAGGTAAATTTGACTCTAAATCTGATGAGGGCATATTCTTAGGTTACTCCACAACTAGTAAAGCCTATAGAGTCTTTAATAAAAGAACCCTAGCTATAGAAGAATCCATACATGTTGTGTTTGATGATTCTAGTGATTTTTCCTCTAGTAAGAAAGGTAATTTTGATGATGATGCTGAAATTCTTGAAGAAAAGATAAATGAGATGACATTACAAGATGACAATCAAAAATTGATTGAAGATGCATCATCAAGCCAAGAGGCTATTGTGGATCATGGGCTAACTAAAGCTTGGAGGTATGCTCACGGGCATCCTAAGGAACTAATTCTAGATGATCCATCTCAACCGGTTAGGACTAGAGCATCCCTTAGAAATTTAAATAACCATCTAGCTTTTGTCTCACACTTTGAGCCCAAACACATAGAAGAAGCCGAAAATGATGTAAATTGGATAAATGCAATGCAAGAAGAATTAAACCAATTTACTAGAAACAAAGTATGGAATCTAGTTGAGAGACCTTCTGAATATCCAATTATAGGTACAAAATGGATTTATAAAAATAAACTAGATGAAAATGGAATTGTAATAAGGAATAAGGCTAGACTAGTAGCAAAGGGTTATAATCAAGAAGAAGGTATAGATTTTGATGAAACCTTTGCTCCCGTAGCTAGACTTGAGGCTATTAGATTATTATTAGCATTTGCATGCTCTAAGGACTTCAAGTTATTTCAAATGGATGTAAAAAGTGCATTTTTAAATGGGTATATTAATGAGGAGGTATATGTAGAACAACTCCTGGTTTTGAAAATCATCAATACCCTAATCATGTTTATAAATTGAACAAAGCACTTTATGGTTTGAAACAAGCACCTAGAGCATGGTATGAGAGGCTTAGCAAATTCCTACTAGAACATGAGTTCTCTAGGGGTAATGTAGATACAACACTATTTCTGAAAAAGAAAAACCAAGATATGCTACTAGTACAGATTTATGTTGATGATATCATTTTCGGTGCTACTAACAATCGCCTCTGTGAAGAATTTGCTGATTTGATGCAGAGTGAATTTGAGATGAGCATGATGGGAGAGCTGAACTACTTCCTCGGGCTTCAAATCAAACAGTCTGAAGGAGGCATCTTCATCAATCAAGCCAAATACATCAAGGAGATGCTCAAGAAGTTTGATATGGAGGGAAACAAATCAATCAGCACCCCCATGAGCTCATCATGCAAATTAGACCAAGATGAATCAGGTAAATCTGTAGATCAGAAACTGTATAGAGGTATGATAGGATCTTTATTGTATCTTACTGCAAGTAGACCTGATATTATGTTTAGTGTTTGCATGTGTGCTAGATATCAGGCTAATCCTAAGGAATCACATCTAATTGCAGTAAAGAGAATCTTTAAATACCTAATAGGAACAAAGAACATAGGGTTATGGTATTCTAAAGAATCTAGCCTAAACCTAATAGGATACACAGATTCAGACTTCGCTGGATGTAAGCTTGATAGAAAAAGTACTAGCGGGTCTTGTCAATTTCTAGGAGAAAACCTAATCTCATGGTTTAGCAAGAAACAAAACTCGGTTGCATTATCTACTGCTGAAGCTGAATATGTTGCAGCCGGGAGTTGTTGTGCTCAAATCTTATGGATCAAACAACAATTAGAAGATTATGGCATTAAACAAGATAAAATATCTATTAACTGTGATAATACAAGTGCCATTAATCTAACCAAAAATCCAATTCAGCATTCAAGAACTAAACACATTGAGATAAGACATCACTTCATAAGAGATCATGTACTGAATGGTGATGTGACACTACAATTTGTTTGTACTGATGATCAATTAGCAGACATTTTTACAAAACCCCTAAGTGAAGAGAGGTTTAGTGTGCTTAGGAGGGGATTAGGAGTGATTGATCCATCCTAGTGGTAGTTTCCACTAGATTCGTTGATTTTGATGATTAGATTGTGGTTAAAATAGAGTTTCTTTTCAATGATCATCAAATCAGATCATAATTTAGTGATTTTTAGGTGCGTGCCAAAGTTAGAGACGACTCGAGTAAGTTTCAGAGTCGGCTCCTGAGGGGGAGTCGACTCGCGCATTTGCGAGAGTCGACTCGAGATTGATGGCAGCAGAGGGGGAGTCGACTCGCGCATATTCTGGAGTCGACTCGAGGTCGAGTCGACTCGCGACTCGGTGGAGTCGACTCGCAGTCGGGATCCGACTTTTTAACCCTAACTTTGTCGTTTCGAAAAACACTTCTATTCTCCGCCGCCACTGTTCACAAGCCCTAGAGCCGACTCCTAGGTCGTCCCCGGTCGTCCCCAAGCCTTTTCCGTCAACCTTTCACCGTCCCTTAGGGTTTTCCTCCCAATCTAGGTCCTTATGCCGCGTAAAACCGTAGTCCGGAAGAGGTCCCGACCCGAGGCCGGTCCCGAGAGGCGCTCCAAGGCTCGGCACGATCCCGCGAGGCAACAACCTCCGGCTCGTTCCCCGCCGAGGGCGGTTCCCGCGAGGCCGTGCGCCGGGAAGGCCGTCACCACCGGGAGATATGTCGATTTCGACTATCTCTCCCGGGAGGGTTTCACCATAGGTGAGAGATTGCGTGTCCAGGGCTTAGAGTATTTCCTCACATTAGATCTCCCAACTTACCCTGGATTAGTTAGAGAGTTTTACGGTACCGTCCATCGGGGAGATGGGGGTATCGAGGGCACGGTAGCCGGTGTCCCTCTGTTCATTACGGAGGATCTTATTGCCCACATCCTCCACCTTCCACAAGTAGGGGTGGCTCCCACACACCCCGAGGACAGGGTTGAGGCCCTTACGGCCATTCTAGGGCATCCACCCCAGTCACCCTTAGACGAGGTATCCGCTAGCTCACTTCCGATTGAGGTGCGGATCCTCCTGAGTATATTGTCTAGGTCCATCTTCCCTAAGACCGGGAGATTTGATTTTGTATCTGAGAGAGACCTAGCTCTCATGTTCTACATGCTTCAGGACACCCCAATCAACTTCCCCAAACTCATTTATCGATACATGTGTGAGCCACTAGACAGACCTAGGCTCACCCTACCCTACGGTATGGTATTCACTCTGTTGTTTAGGGAGTACGAGATTCCTATCCCTGAGGGGGAACCCTTTCGCGCATTGCGATGGACTGATCGCATGCGTCCGGGGACCCTACACAGGATGGGGTTTCGGAAGATAGAGGGGACATGGGTTAGGAAGTCCACCATCACCACACAGACCACCAGACACTCCCCTAGTCCTGAGCCAGATTCTGACTATCCTGACTTACCGGACTTTCCATCCACTTCTGCTCCTACCACCTCCGCCGGACCCTCCTCCTCGGCTCCACCACCCATGGAGGTCCGCATCGCTCCTGAGCAGCTCCGGGAGCTGCGGCAGGAGATAGTCCGAGATCTGCGGGATGATCTGCTTCGGAAGCTCCGAGGTTCAGTGCCTGCGCCCTCTCCCGCTCCATCTTCAGCGTTGGTCCCTTCCCTGACGGCCGTGACTGACATGACGGCTCATGTGCGGGAAGAGATCTACAACATGAGGACTTTGCTCCAGGCCCAGTTCCATAGCATGAGTGAGGTCACGAGCACCACTCGACAGATGCGGGATGACATAGGACGTGACATGCACACCACTACCGAGGGGGCCGAGCGCTTGTCGAATGTGCTCATCGACAAGCTGGACGCACTTCAGACGTCGGTGACTGAGCTCTCCACTACACATAGCAGAGCCACTTCGTCCATTATCACTCAGCTCGGGCATGTTACAGATGCAGTCACCCTCCTCATGGAGCAAAGCAGATTGAGAGGAGGAGCCACATCCTCGAGAGGAGGAGCCACATCCTCGAGAGGAGGAGATACATCCTCGAGAGGAGGAGCTACATCCTCGAGGAGACCATAGCTGCTTTTTGTGTTTTGTTTTGACATGTATTGTTTTTGCTTTACTTATTGTATTCTCAAATGTATTTACATACAAATCAATACAATGAGTAGCCATATCTTCTTCAATTCTGTGCCATTTGATCTATGATTGATTGTGTGTGCTTACCTCCTTTTTGATACGATGACAAAAAGGGGGAGAAATATGTATAAAATATGTAAAAGGAATCAATGAAAATCAATAAAAAAAAGAAAAACTTTTAAAACACACAAAAATTTGTTCTAAGTGGATTTGGTACCTCGAGGCTCATTATCTCTCTTTTGGGGCTCCTAATGGAGTAATCTCCAGAATCTATTCAAGGGATATTCGGAGATTAGCTGAATCCTACTCAAGAACAAATTGACAGATTTTCCCTCTAAAAATCAAAAATTTAAAAGTCAAAAATTCTTAGAATCAAAACAAAGTAGATTGCATATGTTGAGGGAGAGAATCTGAATTTTAAGCAAGCTAAATCATTAAAGATATATAAGCCAAATAATTGATTGCATGATATGAAGGCTTATATAATTCCAAATGAAAGGGGGAGCTTTAACTCCGAAATTTATTGTTCACACCTTTCAAACTTGGATAAATTAAATTACCAGACATCTGAATTCATTTATGGATTTTACTTCCTTGTTTATAGAGCAATTCACTTTACATATACTCAATGTTTTGTCATCATCAAAAAGGGGGAGATTGTAGAGTGATTGATTAAAACCCTATTTGATTTTGATGAGCTCAAAGCATTTGAGTATATCTCTTGTTTACTAATGAATTCAATTAAGTGTTTCAGTGAAAATCTTGTCTAAGTGTCTCTAGACTTGGTTCATAATATTTTGGATAAGTTAAGAAGTCAGCTTGAACCAAAGTCTGAGACTCGAGTCGACTCCAGAGTATCACGAGTCGACTCCAAGCGTATCAAGTTCACTGGCACGAGCTCGAGTCGACTCTGGATCAGTACGAGTCGACTCCGACTGAGAACAGACAGACGAACAGAAAGCATCAACTCAAAACCTGTCAGCGAGTCGACTCCTGAACTGCGCGAGTCGACTGTTGGGAACCCGCCCATGCCGCTGATATTTCAAAACAAAAATCAGATGGCAGCGGAATCGGCATGCACGGGTTCGACGTTCATCGCATGAACGTTGTTTCTAGACCTTTCGTAATTAGGTAAGAATTAAAACTTTTAAAACTATTAGGAAGATCAAATCTTCACCTTGCGCGGGTAGATGATCACCGCAAATCTGAATTCGTGGTTTTGGAAGAGGGTTCGCTTGAAGCCGTTCAAACGTCCGGCCTCTACGGGTATCCACACGAAGCAAGATCCGATCCAAGCTCTCTATCTCACCGAGGTGCTAGCTCCCTTGCAGAGATAGCTTTTGATGGCTGATCTCCTCTCTTTCAATCAACCCTTGATTGTGCTTGAGAGGAGGAAGAAGAAGGATGAAGATGGGAAGAAGATCAAAAGCCCCTGCAGCCTTCTTCTTTTTCCATGCGTTGGAGCCAAGGAAGAAGACCAAGAGGAGGGAGACGCCTCCTCTTCTTTTCCCTTTGCTGATGGCGGCTGAACCAAGGAGAGATGGAGAGGGGGTGGCCACGTGATGAAGAGGAGAAAGGTCCATCTAGGGCGCCGGCCCTAGTCCTCCTTTAATAAGGATGAAGGGCTCCTACAAGTTAGGAGCCCTTGACTACTTTCCAAGAGGGGGCGCCGGCCCCCTTTCTCTCTTCATGTCGCACCAACTAAGTGAAGAGGGGCTGATGCCCCTCTTACTTGGTTAACCCAATCCTCTTCCAAAAAGGATTAGGTGCCTCTCTCATGGTTTAATCCTAATCTAATTAGGATTAGCCAAATTTGGGTTCAATCTACGCTAGTCCTAATCCAATTAGGACTTGAATGAATCATGACTTAATTGAACTCTTCAATCCTAATCCAATTAGGAGTCATGTTGATTCATTAGATTAATAATTAATTTAGACTTAAGGAATCCTAATCCAATTAGGATTTGTTTAATTTTAGTCCTAATCCAATTAGGACTTTATTTGAATTCGAAGTCCTAATCCAATTAGGATTTCTAGGAATCCTACTCCAAGTAGGAATCCAATTTTAATTCAAAGTTCCTAATCTCATTAGGATTGTAGGAATCCTATTCCAAGTAGGAATCCCAGTCCTACTCCAACTAGGATTCCCAGTCCTAATCCAATTAGGACTCTAGGAATCCTACCCAAAGTAGGATTCTTGTTTCAAGTCCAATTAATTAATTCCTTTTTCTTCTTCAACTTCTTATCAATCAAATTGATTACTTGTGATTCCTAATCACGATTTCAACCATCGGATCGGTCAATACTTCTAGTGTGTGTGACCCCATAGGTTCTATTCTGACTGGTAGTGAGATATATTGTGATCTCTATCTCAATATCATTGAAAACTCCTTTCAATGGGTTGGAACGATTCCAACTCAACTCATTAGGGTTTATCGATCATCGAGATAATCCCTGTGAGTCCCACCATCCACCAGTGACACCTAGCAGCATGTAGTGGCTACCCAGCAGAATGGAATGATGAACCTCTAGGTGCAGTTAACATGTGATACAGTCCTACTATCGTGGATCCCTACAGGACGGAGGTCATGGACAACTCGTCAAACCCCATCGTCTGTCATATGTCAAGATTTATTCGACTTGAGTTCGATAGTGGAAAACTCTTTTTCCACTTTATATTACTGCCCTGGCCAAGGTCTTAGAACTCAGTCTAACAAATCACATAGGATCACTCCTCTTCTATCAAGGTCGATAGATTCCTTATAGGTGCATACCCTACTCCTACAGTGAACCTACTGCAGCCAATCTACACTGCATGGACCCATATGGCTAGAGACCATGTATGTGTGCAGTCAAACTACAATAACCTCACTGTGAGTAGCCGAAGCACCGCAGGTCAAAGGACCAGTCACACTACTGCAACATCAAGCAAGTCACTGACGAGTGGATAGACATCCAAGTGACTTCTTGTCTTGGTCACGCTCAGTACCCTTGTTCTCTAACAAGCACCTGCACTATCACTTCAGTGTCCCTACACTGTGGACTCAAGTCTCGTCCATCCAGAAGGAAAGTGATCTGTGCACTGATCGGATCGATCACCGTCCTCGTGATGATCCATTGATCAGGAGCATTTAGAAATTAATCACCAATGATACATGGCTCAAATTCTCAACTCTTGAGAATATGTATCATCATCTTATTAATTTCTTGGACGATTCATAGACACATAAACAATATGAATGAAAAGATGCCTTTTATTTATTCAATAATAAATAGTCAAGTACAAAATTATGTCCCTAGAATCAACAATGTGTCAGCCAAATTGGCTTCTAGGGCATACATCTAACAATCTCCCACTTGCACTAAAGCCAATTGGTCATGTATCTTAGGCCCATCTTCTCAAGGTGGGCTTCAGTCTTTTGCTGACTCAGCTGCTTAGTGAACGGGTCTGCCACGTTATCCGCGGAGTCTACTCTCTGCACCTCTACATATTTCTTCTCCACATAGTCGCGTATGAGGTGAAAG